>NC_092226.1:59954327-60133555 GCF_036320965.1 Panulirus ornatus
TGCCATTGTACAAAGGCAAAGGGGATAAGAGTGAGTGCTCAAATTACAGAGGTATAAGTTTGTTGAGTATTCCTGGCAAATTATATGGGAGGGTATTGATTGAGAGGGTGAAGGCATGTACAGAGCATCAGATTGGGGAAGAGCAGTGTGGTTTCAGAAGTGGTAGAGGATGTGTGGATCAGGTGTTTGCTTTGAAGAATGTATGTGAGAAATACTTAGAAAAGCAAATGGATTTGTATGTAGCATTTATGGATCTGGAGAAGGCATATGATAGAGTCGATAGAAATGCTCTGTGGAAGGTATTAAGAATATATGGTGTGGGAGGAAAGTTGTTAGAAGCAGTGAAAAGTTTTTATCGAGGATGTAAGGCATGTGTACGTGTAGGAAGAGAGGAAAGTGATTGGTTCTCAGTGAATGAAGGTTTGCGGCAGGGTTGTGTGATGTCTCCATGGTTGTTTAATTTGTTTATGGATGGGGTTGTTAGGGAGGTAAATGCAAGAGTTTTGGAAAAAGGGGCAAGTATGAAGTCTGTTGGGGATGAGAGAGCTTGGGAAGTGAGTCAGTTGTTGTTCGCTGATGATACAGCACTGGTGGCTGATTCATGTGAGAAACTGCAGAAGCTGGTGACTGAGTTTGGTAAAGTGTGTGGAAGAAGAAAGTTAAGAGAAAGGTGAATAAGAGCAAGGTTATTAGGTACAGTAGGGTTGAGGGTCAAGTCAATTGGGAGGTGAGTTTGAATGGAGAAAAACTGGAGGAAGTGAAGTGTTTTAGATATCTGGGAGTGGATCTGGCAGCGGATGGAACCATGGAAGCGGAAGTGGATCATAGGGTGGGGGAGGGGGCGAAAATTCTGCGGGCCTTGAAGAATGTGTGGAAGTCGAGAACATTATCTCGGAAAGCAAAAATGGGTATGTTTGAAGGAATAGTCGTTCCAACAATGTTGTATGGTTGCGAGGCGTGGGCTATGGATAGAGTTGTGCGCAGGAGGATGGATGTGCTGGAAATGAGATGTTTGAGGACAATGTGTGGTGTGAGGCGGTTTGATCGAGTGAGTAACGTAAGGGTAAGAGAGATGTGTGGAAATAAAAAGAGCGTGGTTGAGAGAGCAGAAGAGGGTGTTTTGAAGTGGTTTGGGCACATGGAGAGAATGAGTGAGGAAAGATTGACCAAGAGGATATATGTGTCGGAGGTGGAGGGAACGAGGAGAAGAGGGAGACCAAATTGGAGGTGGAAAGATGGAGTGAAAAAGATTTTGTGTGATCGGGGCCTGAACATGCAGGAGGGTGAAAGGAGGGCAAGGAGTAGAGTGAATTGGAGCGATGTGGTATACCGGGGTTGACGTGCTGTCAGTGGATTGAATTAAGGCATGTGAAGCGTCTGGTGTAAACCATGGAAAGCTGTGTAGGTATGTATATTTGCGTGTGTGGACGTATGTATATACATGTGTATGGGGGGGGGGGGGTTGGGCCATTTCTTTCGTCTGTTTCCTTGCGCTACCTCGCAAACGCGGGAGACAGCGACAAAGTATAATAAAATAAATAAAATATATATGTATATATATATATATATATATATATATATATATATATATATATATATATATATATATATATATATATATATATATATATATATATATATATATATATATATATATATATATATATATGCGCTAGGAAAATACAACAAAGGCCACATTCATTCACACTCAGTCTCTAGCTGTCATGTAATAATGCGGCGAAAACAACTTCCCTTCCACATCCAGGTCCGACAGAACTTTCTCTGGCTTACCCCAGACGCTTCACATGCCCTGGTTCAATCCATTGACAGCACATTGACCCCGGTGTACAATATCATTCTAATTCACTCTATTCTTTGCACGCCTTTCACCCTACCGCACGTTCAGGCGCCGATCACTCAAAATCCTTTTCACTCCATCTTTCCACCTCGAATCTGGTCTCCCACTTCTCGTTCCCTCCACCTCTGACAAATATATACTTTTGGTCAATCTTTCCTATCTCATTTTCTCTGTGACCAAACCACTTCAAAACACCCTCTTCTGCTCTCTCAACCAAACTCTTCTAATTACCACATATCTCTCATACCCTATTATTACTTACTTGATCAAACCATCTCACACCACACATTGTCCTCAAACATCTCATTTCCAGCACAACCACCGTCCTCCGCACAACCCTATCCATATGCCACGCCTCGCAACCATATAACATTGGTAGAAACATTATTCCTTCAAAGATACCCAATTTTGCTTTCCGAGATACTGTTCTCGACATCCACTCACTCTTCAACGCTCCCAGAATTTTCGCCCCCTCCCCCACCCTATGATTCACTTCCGCTTCCATGGTTCCATCCGCTGCCAAATCCACTCCCAGATATCTAAAACACTTCACTTCCTCCAGTTTTTGTCCATTCAAACTTACCTCCCAAATGACTTGTCTCTAAACCCTACTGTACCTAATAACCTTGCTCTTATTCACATTTACTCTCAGCTTTCTTGTTTCACATACTTTACCAAACTCAGTCACCAGCTTCTGCAGTTTCTCACATGAATCAGCCACCAGCGCTGTATCATCAGCGAACAACAACTGACTTACTTCCCAAGCTTCATCATCCACAACATATTGCAAACATCCCCCTCTTTCCAAAACTTTTGCATTCAACTCCCTAACAATCCCTTCCATAAACAATTAAACAGCCATGGAGACATCACACACCCCTGCCGCAAACCTACAATCACTGAGAACCAATCACTTTTCTCTTCTCCTACACGTACACATGCCTTACATCCTCGATATAAAGTTTTCACTGCTTCTAACAACTAACTTCCCACACCATATATTCTTAATACCTTCCAAAGAGCATATCCATCAACTCTATCATATGCCTTCTCCAGGTACAAAAGTGCTACATTCATTTGCTTTTCTAAGTATTTCTCATATATATTCTTCAAAGCAAACACCTGATTCACAAATCCTCTACCACTTCTGAAAACACGCTGCTCTTCCCCAATCTGATGCTCTGTACAGGCCTTCAGCCACTCAATCAATACATTACCATGTAATTCCCCAGGAATGCTCAACACACTTATACCTCTGTAATTATAGCACTCACTTTTATCCCCTTTTCCTTGTTACAGTGGTACTATGCAAGCATTCCGCCAATCCTCACGCACCTCACCATGAGTCATACATACAATAAACAACCTTACCAACTAGTCAACAATAGAGTCACCACGTTTTCTCATAAATTTCACTGCAATACCATCCAAACCCGCTGGCTTGCCGGCTTTCATCTTTCGCAAAGCTTTTACTACCTCTTCTCTGTTTACCAAATCATTTTACCTAACCCTCTCACTTTGCACACCACCTCGACGAAAACGCCCTATATCTGCCACTCTATCATCAAACACAATCAACAAACCTTCAAAATACTAACTCCATCTCCTTCTCATATCACCACTACTTGTTATCACTTCCCAATTAGCTCCCTTCACTGAAGTTCCCATTTGTTCCCTTGTCTTACGCACTTTATTTACCTCCTTCCAAAGCATATTTTTATTCTCCGTAAGATTTAATGATACTCTCTCACCCTAAGTCTAATTTGCCCTCTTATATGTCATCAGCCATCAGAATTGTATCATCGGCAAACAGCATCTGACTCACTTTCAAGGCCCTTGCATCCACAACTCGCCACTCTCTCCAAAAGTCTTTCATTTACCTCCCAAATCCTCCTATCCATAAACAAATAAGCAACCATGGGGACATCACATATATATATATATATATATATATATATATATATATATATATATATATATATATATATATATATATATATATATATCCCTGGGGATAGGGGAGAAAGAATACTTCCCACGCATTCCTCACGTGTCGTAGAAGGCGACTAAAGGGGACGGGAGGAGGGGGCAAGAAACCCTCCCTTCCTTGTATTTTAACTTTCTAAAAGGGGAAACAGAAGAAGGGGTCACGCGGGGAGTGCTCATCCTCCTCGAAGGCTCAGATTGGGGTCTCTAAATGTGTGTGGATGTAACCAAGATGAGAAAAAAGGAGAGATAGGTAGTATGTTTGAGGAAAGGAACCTGGATGTTTTGGCTCTGAGTGAAACGAAGTTCAAGGGTAAAGGGGAAGAGTGGTTTGGGAATGTCTTGGGAGTAAAGTCAGGGGTTAGTGAGAGGACAAGAGCAAGGGAAGGAGTAGCACTACTCCTGAAACAGGAGTTGTGGGAGTATGCGATTGATTGTAAGAAAGCAAATTCGAGATTGATATGGGTAAAAATGAAAGTTGATGGAGAGAGATGGATGATTATTGGTGCATATGCAGTTGGGCATGAGATGAAAGATCATGAGAGGCAAGTGTTTTGGGAGCAGCTTAATGAGTGTGTTAGTGGTTTCCATGCATAAGACCGGGTTATAGTGATGGGTGATTTGAACGCAAAGATGAGTAATGTGGCAGTTGAGGGAATAATTGGTATACATGGGGTGTTCAGTGTTGTAAATGGAAATGGTTTAGAGCTTGTAGATTTATGTGCTGAAAAAGGACTGGTGATTGGGAATACCTGGTTTAAAAAGAGAGATAAACAAAAGTAAACGTGTTTAAATAGGAGAGATGGCCAGAGAGCGTTATTGGATTACGTGTTATTTGATCGGCGCGCGAAAGAGAGACATTTTGGATGTTAATGTGCTGAAAGGTGCAACTGGAGGATGTCTGATCATTATCTTGTGGAAGCGAAGATGAAGATTTGTAGGGGTTTTCAGAAAAGAGGACAGAATGCTGTAGTGAAGAGAGTTGTAAGAGTAGGTGAGATTGGGAAGGAGACTTGTGTGAGGAAGTACCAGGAGAGACTGAGTACAGAATGGAAAAAGGTGAGAACAAATGACGTAAGGGGAGTGGGGGAGGAATGGAATTTATTTAGGGAAGCAGTGATGGCTTGGGCAAAAGATGCTTGTGGCATGAGAAGCGTTGGAGGTGGGATGATTAGAAAGGGTAGTGAGTGGTGGGATTAAGAGGTAATATTATCAGTGAAAGGGAAGAGAGAGGCTTTTGGACGAATTTTGCAGGGAAAAAATGCAAATGAGTGGGAGATGTATAAAAGAAAGAGGCCGGAGGTCAAGAGAAAGGTGCAAGAGGTGAAAAAGAGGGCAAATGAGAGTTGGGGTGAGTCTCATTAAATTTTAAGGAGAATAAAAAGATGTTTTGGAAGGAGGTAAATAAAGTGCGTAAGACAAGGGAGCAAATGGGAACTTCAGTGAAGAGAGCTATTGGGGAGGTGATAACAGGTAGTGGTGATGTGAGAAGGAGATGGAGTGAGTATTTTTAAGGTTTGTTGAATGTGTTTTATGATAGAGTGGCAAATATAGGGTGTTTTGGTCGAGGTGGTGTGCAAAGTGAGAGGGTTAGGGAAAATGATATGGTAAACAGAGAAGAGGTAGAAAAAGCTTTGCGGAAGATGAAAGCCAGCAAGGCAGTAAGTTTGGATGGTATGGCAGTGGAATTTATTAAAAGATGTGTGATTCATGGTGAGGTGCATGAGGATTTGCGGAATGCTTGCATAGTGCCATTGTACAAAGGGAAAGGGGATAAGAGTGAGTGCTCAAATTACAGAGGTATAAGTTTGTTGAGTATTCCTGGTACATTGTATGGGAGGGTATTGATTGAGAGGGTGAAGGCATGTACAGAGCATCAGATTGGGGAAAAGCAGTGTGGTTTCATAAGTGGTAGAGGATGTGTGGATCAGGTGTCTGCTTTGAAGAATGTATGTGAGAAATACTTAGAAAAGCAAATGGATTTGTATGTGGCATTTATGGATCTGGAGAAGGCATATGATAGAGTTTATAGAGATGCTCTGTGGAAGGTATTAAGAATATATGGTGTGGGATGCAAGTTGTTAGAAGCAGTGAAAAGTTTTTATCGTGGATGTAAGGCATGTGTACGTGTAGGAGGAGAGGAAAATGATTTGTTCTCAGTGAATGTAGGTTTGCGACATTGGTGTGTGATGTCTCCATGGTTGTTTAATTTGTTTATGGATGGGGTTGTTATGGAGGTGAATGCAAGAGTTTGGAAAGAGAGGCAAGTATGCAGTCTGTTGTGGATGAGAGAGCTTAGGAAGTGAGTCAATTGTTGTTCGCTGATGATACAGCGCTGATGGCTGATTCATGTGAGAAACTGCAGAAGCTGGTGACTGAGTTTGGTAAAGTGTGTGAAAGAAGAAAGTTAAGAGTAAATGTGAATAAGAGCAAGGTTATTAGGTACAGTAGGGTTGAAGGTCATTTCAATTGGGAGGTGAGTTTGAATGGAGAAAAACTGGAGGAAGTAAAGTGTTTTAGATATCTGGGAGTGGATTAGGCAGCGGATGGAACCATGGAAGCGGAAGTGAATCATAGGTTCGGGGAGGGGGCGACAATTCTGGGAGCCTTGAAGAATGTTTGGAAGTCGAGAACATTATCTCAGAAAGCAAAAATGGGTATGTTTGAAGGAATAGTGGTTCCAACAATGTTGTATGGTTGCGAGGCGTGGGCTATGGATAGATTTGTGCGCAGGAGGGTGGATGTGCTGGAAATGAGATTTTTTGGGACAACATATGGTGTGAGGTGGTTTGATCGAGTAAGTAATGTAAGGTTAAGAGAGATGTGTGGAAATAAAAAGAGCGTGGTTGAGAGAGCAGAAGAGGGTGTTTTGAAATTGTTTGGTCACATGGAGAGAATGAGTGAGGAAAGATTGACCAAGAGGACATATGTGTCAGAGGCGGAGGGAACGAGAAGTGGGAGACCAAATTGGAGGTGGAAAGGTGGAGTGAAAAAGATTTTGAGTGATCGGGGCCTGAACTTGCAGGAGGGTGAAAGGCGTGTAAGGAATAGAGTGAATTGGAACAATGTGGTATACCGGGGTCGACGTGCTGTCAATGGATTGAACCAGGGCATGTGAAGCGTCTGGGGTAAACCATGGAAAGCTGTGTGGGGCCTGGATGTGGAAAGGGAGCTGTGGTTTCGGTGCATTCTTACATGACAGCTAGAGACTGAGTGTGCACGAATGGGGCCTTTGTTGTCTTTTCCTAGCCCTACTTCGCACACCAGAGGGGGGAGGGGGTTGTTATCCATGTGTGGCGGGGAGGCGATGGGAATAGATAAAGGCAGACTGTATGAATTATGTACAAGTGTATATATATGTATGTCTGCGTGTGTATATATATGTGGATATTGAGATGTATAGGTATATGTATATTTGCGTGTGTGGACGTGTATGTATATACATGTGTATGTGGGTGGGTTGGGCCATTCTTTCGTCTGTTTCCTTGCGCTACCTCGCTAACGCGGGAGACAGTGACAAAGCAAAATAAATGAAATAATATATATATATATATATATATATATATATATATATATATATATATATATATATATATATATATATATATATATATGATAGAGTTGATAGAGATGCTCTGTGGAAGGTATTAAGAATATATGGTGTGGGAGGCAAGTTGTTAGAAGCAGTGAAAAGTTTTTATCGAGGATGTAAGGCATGTGTACGTGTAGGAAGAGAGGAAAGTGATTGGTTCTCAGTGAATGTAGGTTTGCGGTAGGGGTGTGTGATGTCTCCATGGTTGTTTAATTTGTTTATGGATGGGGTTGTTAGGGAGGTAAATGCAAGAGTCTTGGAAAGAGGGGCAAGTATGAAGTCTGTTGGGGATGAGAGAGCTTGGGAAGTGAGTCAGTTGTTGTTCGCTGATGATACAGCGCTGGTGGCGGATTCATGTGAGAAACTGCAGAAGCTGGTGACGGAGTTTGGTAAAGTGTGTGGAAGAAGAAAGTTAAGAGTAAATGTGAATAAGAGCAAGGTTATTAGGTACAGTAGGGTTGAGGGTCAAGTCAATTGGGAGGTGAGTTTGAATGGAGAAAAACTGGAGGAAGTGAAGTGTTTTAGATATCTGGGAGTGGATCTGGCAGCGGATGGAACCATGGAAGCGGAAGTGGATCATAGGGTGGGGAGGGGGAGAAAATTTTGGGAGCCTTGAAAAATGTGTGGAAGTCGAGAACATTATCTCGGAAAGCAAAAATGGGTATGTTTGAAGGAATAGTGATTCCAACAATGTTGTATGGTTGCGAGGCGTGGGCTATGGATAGAGTTGTGCGCAGGAGGATGGATGTGCTGGAAATGAGATGTTTGAGGACAATGTGTGGTGTGAGGTGGTTTGATCGAGTAAGTAACGTAAGGGTAAGAGAGATGTGTGGAAATAAAAAGAGCGTGGTTGAGAGAGCAGAAGAGGGTGTTTTGAAATGGTTTGGTCACATGGAAAGAATGAGTGAGGAAAGATTGACCAAGAGGATATATGTGTCGGAGGTGGAGGGAACGAGGAGAAATGGGAGACCAAATTGGAGGTGGAAAGATGGAGTGAAAAAGATTTTTTGTGATCGGGGCCTGAACATGCAGGAGGGTGAAAGGAGGGCAAGGAATAGAGTGAATTGGAGCGATGTGGTATACCGGGGTTGACGTGCTGTCAGTGGATTGAATCAAGGCATGTGAAGCGTCTGGGGTAAACCATGGAAAGCTGTGTAGGTATGTATATTTGCGTGTGTGGACGTATGTATATACATGTGTATGGGGGTACGTTGGGCCATTTCTTTCGTCTGTATCCTTGCGCTACCTCGCAAACGCGGGAGACAGCGACAAAGCCAAAAAAAGAAAAAAAAAAAAATATATATATATATATATATATATTTTTATGTATATATATATATATATATATATATATATATATATATATAAATATATATATATATATATATATATATATATATATATATATATGTATATATATATATATATATATATATATATATATATATATATATATATATATATATATATATATATATATATATATATATATATATATATATATATATGTATATATATACATATATATATATATATATATATATATATATATATATATATATATATATATATATATTTTTTTTTTTTTTTTTTTTTTTTTTTTTTTTTTTATACTTTGTCGCTGTCTCCCGCGTTTGCGAGGTAGCGCAAGGAAACAGACGAAAGAAATGGCCCAACCCCCATACACACGTACATACACACGTCCACACACGCAAATATACATACCTACACAGCTTTCCATGGTTTACCCCAGACGCTTCACATGCCTTGATTCAATCCACTGACAGCACGTCAACCCCTGTATACCACATCGCTCCAATTCACTCTATTTCTTGCCCTCCTTTCACCCTCCTGCATGTTCAGGCCCCGATCACACAAAATCTTTTTCACTCCATCTTTCCACCTCCAATTTGGTCTCCCTCTTCTCCTCGTTCCCTCCACCTCCGACACATATATTCTTTTGGTCAATCTTTCCTCACTCATTCTCTCCATGTGCCCGAACCATTTCAAAACACCCTCTTCTGCTCTCTCAACCACGCTCTTTTTATTTCCACACATCTCTCTTACCCTTACGTTACTTACTCGATCAAACCACCTCACACCACACATTGTCCTCAAACATCTCATTTCCAGCACATCCATCCTCCTGCGCACAACTCTATCCATAGCCCACGCCTCGCAACCATACAACATTGTTGGAACCACTATTCCTTCAAACATACCCATTTTTGCTTTCCGAGATAATGTTCTCGACTTCCACACATTTTTCAAGGCTCCCAAAATTTTCGCCCCCTCCCCCACCCTATGATCCACTTCCGCTTCCATGGTTCCATCCGCTGACAGATCCACTCCCAGATATCTAAAACACTTCACTTCCTCCAGTTTTTCTCCATTCAAACTCACCTCCCAATTGACTTGACCCTCAACCCTACTGTACCTAATAACCTTGCTCTTATTCACATTTACTCTTAACTTTCTTCTTCCACACACTTTACCAAACTCAGTCACCAGCTTCTGCAGTTTCTCACATGAATCAGCCACCAGCGCTGTATCATCAGCGAACAACAACTGACTCACTTCCCAAGCTCTCTCATCCCCAACAGACTTCATACTTGCCCCTCTTTCCAGGACTCTTGCATTTACCTCCCTAACAACCCCATCCATAAACAAATTAAACAACCATGGAGACATCACACACCCCTGCCGCAAACCTACATTCACTGAGAACCAATCACTTTCCTCTCTTCCTACACGTACACATGCCTTACATCCTCGATAAAAACTTTTCACTGCTTCTAACAACTTGCCTCCCACACCATATATTCTTAATACCTTCCACAGAGCATCTCTATCAACTCTATCATATGCCTTCTCCAGATCCATAAATGCTACATACAAATCCATTTGCTTTTCTAAGTATTTCTCACATACATTCTTCAAAGCAAACACCTGATCCACACATCCTCTACCACTTCTGAAACCGCACTGCTCTTCCCCAATCTGATGCTCTGTACATGCCTTCACCCTCTCAATCAATACCCTCCCATATAATTTACCAGGAATACTCAACAAACTTATACCTCTGTAATTTGAGCACTCACTCTTATCCCCTTTGCCTTTGTACAATGGCACTATGCACGCATTCCGCCAATCCTCAGGCACCTCACCATGAGTCATACATACATTAAATAACCTTACCAACCAGTCAACAATACAGTCACCCCCTTTTTTAATAAATTCCACTGCAATACCATCCAAACCTGCTGCCTTGCCGGCTTTCATCTTCCGCAAAGCTTTTACTACCTCTTCTCTGTTTACCAAATCATTTTCCCCAACCCTCTCACTTTGCACACCACCTCGACCAAAACACCCTATATCTGCCACTCTGTCATCAGACACATTCAACAAACCTTCAAAATACTCATTCCATCTCCTTCTCACATCACCACTACTTGTTATCACCTCCCCATTTACGCCCTTCACTGAAGTTCCCATTTGCTCCCTTGTCTTACGCACCCTATTTACCTCCTTCCAGAACATCTTTTTATTCTCCCTAAAATTTACTGATAGTCTCTCACATATATATATATATATATATATATATGTATATATATACATATATATATATATATATATATATATATATATATATATATATATATATATATATATATATATATATATATATATATATATATATATATATATATATATGTATGTATGTTATATATTATCAGCCATCAGTGTTGTATCATCGGCGAACAACAACTGACTCACTTTTAAGGCCCTCGCATCTCCACCTCGCCTCTCTCTCTCCAAAAGTCTTTCTTTTACCTCGCAAACTCTCTTATCCATAAACAAATAAGCAACCACGAGGATATCACATACCCCTGTCGCACCGACATTTACTAGGAACCATTCACTCTCCTTTCTTCGTAGTCGTACACGTCTTACATCCTTGATGAAACTGTTCACTACTTTTTGCAGCACATCTCCCGCACATATATTCTTGAAACCTTCCAGAAAGCATCTGTATCAGACCAATCGTATTCCTTCTCCAGATCCATAAATGCTTTATACAAATCCAGTTGTTTTTCTAAGTATTTCTCTCACACACATTCTTCATAGTAAACTCCTGATCCACATTCTGAAACCACACTGCTCTGTACTTGACTTCACTCTCTCAATCGATACCCTCCCATACAACAGTTGTGAACACTCAACTTTATCTCCTCTGCCTTTGTACAATGGCTCCATTCCGCTAATTCCCATGCACTTCCCCATGATCCATGCATACAGTGAATATCCTTATAAACCAATTAACAACACAGTCACCCCCTTTCTTTATAAATTCAACTGCATTACTATTCAAACCAGCCGCCTAGCCGGATTTCATCTTCCACAAGGCTTTCACCACCTCTTCGCTCTTCACCAAACCACACTCTCTGACTCTCTCACTTCGCAGACCACCCCGACTAAGACACCCTTCATCTGCCACCCTATCATACAAAGTTTTCAACATGCCTTCAAAATACTTACTTCATCCCAACATTTTATCACTTACTTTCTTGCCTTCGCCGATGTTCTGATTTCTTCTCTTGTCTTACGCACGGTACTTACCTCCTTCCAAAATATCATTTTATTCGCTATAAAGTTTAATAATACTCTCTCACCCCAACTCTCCTTTGCCCTCTTTTTCCACTCTTGCACGATCTTCTTGACCTCCTGCTGCTTTCCTTTATCTTCCTGTCATTTGCACTTCTTCGTTGAAAATATTGTCCACACGCCTCGCTCTTCTCTTTCACTAGTTACTTTACTTCTTCATCCCACCACTCACTACCCTTTCTAATTTACCCACCTCCCACCTTTCTCATGCCACATGCATCTTTTGCATATTCGATCACTGCTTCCCTAAATGCATCCCATTCCTCACTGACTCCCCTCACGTCATTTGATCTTACCTTTTGCCATTACTCTCAGTCTCTCCTGGTACTTCCTCACACAAGTCTCCTTTCCAAGTTCACTTACTCTACCCACTCTCTTCTCTCAGACAATCTGTCTTCTTTTTTGAAAACCTCTTCAAGTCTTCACCCTCCCCTCCACAGCTGCCCCTCTCAGCACATCAACAACTAGAACTCTCTCTTTTACACACCTGCCAGTTAAAACAATATGATAATGCCCTCTGGCCATCTCTCCTACATACGTACGTATACTGTTGTATATCTCTCTTTTTTAAATCAAGTATTCCTTATCACCAGTCGATTTTTAGCATACAAATCCACAAGCTCTTCATCATTTTCATTTGCAACACTAACCACCCCATATACATCAATTATACCCTCAACTACTACATTACTCATCTTTACATATAAATCACCTACCATCAATACCCGGTCTGGTGCACCAAAACTGCTGGCACACTCCCTCAGTTGCTCCCAAAACACCTGCCTCTCAATATACATTTCTTCTCACCACCAGGTGCATTAGCACAAATGATCACCCATCTCTCTCCAATCACTTTCCGTCTTACCAACAGCCATCTAGAATTTATTTCCTTACACTCTATCACACACTCCCACAACTGCTTTAGGAGTAGTGGTACTCCCTCTTTAGCTCTTGTCCTCTCAACAACCTCTGAATTTACTCCCAAGATTTTTCCATACCATTCTTCCCCCTTTATCCTTGACATTCGTTTCTTTCAGAGCCAGAACATCCACTTTTTTCCTCAAACATACCACTTTTACTTCTTTCTTCTTATCTTGGTTACATCCACGCACATACAGATACCCCAGTATAAGCCCAACGGAAAAACTTGGCGCGCGCTACTTTCAGCGTGACGCAACATGTAAGAATATCAATAAACAAGATAAAACAGGTACAAAGCCCTTTCTCTCTCTCTCTCTCTCTCTCTCTCTCTCTCTCTCTCTCTCTCTCTCTCTCTCTCTCTCTCTCTCTCTCTCTCTCTCTCTCTCTCTCTCTCTCTCTCTCCTTGTACTTTGTATGACGTTCCTTGTCCTTAACACGATCCTGAAGGCGCCTGGGAACAGGTGTTGCAAGATGTTAAAGATATGTAGTGTTTAAGTTGTCCCAAATATCCTGAATGGCGGCCTTGAGTTTAGGAAGGCTAGATCTATCCCGTCCATACAAATTCGATTTCTTAATCGACCACAAATTCCCAACAGGGGTAAAGTCATGTAAGTTACCTGGCCAGTTATGAATGTGTCAGACCACAAGATACAAACCAGTCACATATCAATCTAGCATTGTGGCACAGTGCACCATCTGATATAAAAGTATCACAACCTGGCTTCTCAAAGCAGTCATGTGATTCATCACACAACAGCTCCAGTTATCGATTCTGATTAATAGTCACAATCTGAGGAAGAAACACAAGACTTTCAACACCATTATTTCCACATACACACACACATACAAAAAGAAGAAAGTGAGTGAAAATTTTACAATTGCTTCAATGTACTTAGAGTCGTACGGGTCACTATCTGGCCTCCGATACATTTGTCTCTAAGGCTTCCAGTAACAGCAAATGTAGCCTCACCAGACCATAAAACTTTCTTCCACTTTTTGTCGTCCCACTGCAAATGTTCCTTGGCAAATGCGAGTCCATTCTTACGCTGGCGGTCTGCCAGAAGCGGTTTCTTGCGAGGCCATACATCTCTTGAATTTAAAGTCATTATGAAGCCGTCTACAAGCAGTAAGTACAGACACATGACCAAGTAGTCGAGGTTCTCCTACTCTAAATGTCGTGCTGAAATACTTGGATTCTTGTCTACTTGACGCTGAACAATCTTCAAAATGTATTGCAAAATGATACGAGGTCGTACAGGTCGTTCCTCCTAGGTATGAATGTCAGTACCACTACCATCAACAAAGTGCATCGTCCATCTTTGTACACTTCGTAGTGCCAGTCCTGTAGTTTCAGTTATTTTTCTTTATTACAATTCCTTGCATTTTACACGGCTACAATAGCAGCAGTATCCTCTCTAGGCAAGTCCATACGCGCAGGCATTGTAGCACAAATCCACCACAAATATGTTGGAGGGTATTATGTTCTTTATATATATATTTTTTTTTCAAACTATTCGCCATTTCCCGCATTCGCAAGGTAGCGTTAAGAACAGAGGAGTGGACCTTTGAGGGAATAAAAACTTTTCACTGCTTCTATCAACTTTCCTCCCACACCATATATTCTTAATACCTTCCACAGAGCATCTCTATCAACTCTCTCATATGCCTTCTCCAGATCCATAAATGATACATACAAATCCATTTGCTTTTCTAAGTATTTCTCACATACATTCTTCAAAGCAAACACCTGATCCACACATCCTCAACCACTTCTGAAACCATACTGCTCTTCCCCGATCAGATGCTCTGTACATGCCTTCACCCTCACAATCAATACCCTCCCATATAATTTACCAGGAATACTCAACAAACTTATACCTCTGTAATTTGAGCACTCACTCTTATCCCCTTTGCCTTTGTACAATGGCACTATGCACGCATTCCGCCAATCCTCAGGCACCTCACCATGAGTCATACATGCATTAAATAACCTTACCAACCAGTCAACAATACAGTCACCCCCTTTTTTAATAAATATATATATATATATATATATATATATATATATATATATATATACCTCGCAAACGCGGGAGACAGCGACAAAGTATAATAAAAAATAAATAATAATATATATATATATATATATATATATATATATATATATATATATATATATATATATATATATATATATATATATATATATATATATATATATATATATATATATATATATATATATATACACAGACATATACGTAAATACACATGTACATAATTCATATTGTCTGCCCTTATTCATTCCCACTCGCCAAGCCGCCACACATGAAATGACAACCCCCTCCCCTTGCATGTGCGCGAGGCAGCGATAGGAAAAGACAACAAAGGCCACATTCGTTCACACTCAGTCTCCATCTGTCATGTGTAATGCACCGAAACCACACCTCCCTTTCCACATTCACACCCCACAAAACTTTTTATGGTTTATCCCAGACGCTTCACATGCCCTGGTTCAATCCACTGACAGCACGTCGACCCCGGTATACCACATCGTTCCAATTCACTCTATTCCTTGCACGCCTTTCACCCCCCTGCATGTTCAGGCCCCGATCATCCAAAAGCTTTTTAACTCCATCTTTCCATCTCTAATTTGGTCTCCGACTTCTTCTCGTTCCCTCCACCTCTGACACATATATCCTCTAAGTCAATCTTTCCTCAATCATTCTATCCATGAGACCAAACCATTTCAAAACACCCTCTTCCGCTCTCTCAACCACACTCGTTTTATTACCACACATCTCTCTCACCCTTTCATTACATACTTGATCAATCCACCTCACACCACATATTGTCCTCAAACATCTCATTTCAAGCACATCCACCCTCCTCTGCACAACTCTATCCATAGAACACGCCTCGCAACCATATAATATGTTGTAACCACTATTCCTTCAAACATACCCATTTTTGCTTTCCAAGATAACGTTCTCGACTTCAACGCATTTTTCAACGCTCCGAGAACTTTCGCCCCTTCCCCTACTCCATGATTCACTTCCGCTTCCATGATTCCATCCGCTGCCAAATCCACTCCAAGATATCTATAAACGCTTCACTTCCTCCAGTTTTTCTCCATTCAAACTTACCTCCCAACTTACTTGTCCATCAACCCTAATGTACCTAATAACCTTGCATTTATTCACATTTACTCTCAGGTTTCTTCTTTCACACACTTTACCAAACTCAGTCACCAGCTTCTTCAGTTTCTCACCCGAATCAGCCACCAGCGCTGTATCATCAGCGAACAACAACTGACTCACTTCCCAAGCCTTCTCATCCACAACAGACTGCATACTTGCCACTCTCTCCAAAATTCTTGCATTCACCTCCCTAACAGCCCCATCCATAAAAAAATTAATCAACCCTGGAGACATCACCCACCCCTGCCGTAAACCGACATTTACTAAGATTCAGTCACTTTCCTTTCTTCCTACTCGTACAAATGCCTTACATCCTCCATGAAAACTTTTCACTGCTTCTAACAACTTGCCTCCCACACCACATTTTCCTAATACCTTCCACTAAGCATCTCTGTCAACTCTATCATATGCCTTCTCCAGATCCATAAATGCTACATGGAAATCAATTTGCTTTTCTAAGTATTTCTAACATGTATTCTTCAAAGGAAACATCTGATCCACACATCCTCTACCATTTCTGAAACCACACTGCTCTTCCCCAATCTGATGCTCTGTACATGCTTTCACCCTCTCAGTCAATACACTCCCATATAATATCCCAGAAATACTCAACAAACTTAAACCTATGGAATTTGAGCACTCACCTTTATCCCCTTTGCCTTTGTACAATGGCACTATGCAAAAACATTCCGCCAATCCTGATGCACCTCACCATGAGTCATATATACACTGAACATCTTTACCAACCAATCAACAATACAGTCACCCCCTTTTTTAATAAATTCTTCTGTAATACAATCCAAACCCGCTGCCTTGCCAGCTTTATTCTTCCGCAGAGCTTTTACTACCTCTTCTATGCTTACCAAATCATTTTCCCTTACCCTCTTACTTTGCACACAGCCTCGACCAAAACACCATATGTCTGCCACTCTATCATTGAACACATTCAACAAAACTTCAAAATACTCACTCCATCTCTTTCTCACATCACCACTACTTGTTATCACCTCCCCATTAGCCTCCTTCACTGATGTTTCCATTTGTTCACTTGTCTTACGCACTTTATTTCCCTCCTCCCAAAACATATATATATGTATATATATATATATATATATATATATATATATATATATATATATATATATATATATATATATATATATATATATATATATATATATATATAATGTTAAGAGATGGGACTCTATGATTGTAAATAATCATCCTCGTACCATAAACAGTGATCACATCAATGATAATAATATTACACATAATATCACACGCATAACAATACATTGCCAAAGTTGCAGCTGCACAGAGCCGTCGCTTTTTGATAATATACACTCGAGGTACAACCGCTGGGAATGCCATTGCTGCTGTGTAGACTCTGGGAGTTCATAAGTTGTGCAGTGGTTTTGGAAGTAGGACTGAAATTCTGCTTCCTGCTGGGGTTACCCATGCCATGTATTTGGGAGAGCAGTGTGTACATTCTTGCCACTGTTGCATGCAGTATAGTGGCTGGCCATAATATCGTCTCTTTGTGCTCGTGGGAACAACACAACAGGGCCCACAAGGGAAGGTTTTCAGATGTAACTGATGCGTTCCTTGAACTTGCAAACGGTTCTTCGTAAATATCTGATGAATTTCTGGTAGGTCCTTGGAGACAGTTGGCCCACATTTGCCCCAAAACGTAGCTATGTTATGATATTCAGTTATGCATAA
The DNA here is from genome assembly GCF_036320965.1 of Panulirus ornatus. Lineage (NCBI taxonomy): Eukaryota > Metazoa > Arthropoda > Malacostraca > Decapoda > Palinuridae > Panulirus > Panulirus ornatus. The sequence goes on from NC_092226.1 coordinate 59,972,272, forward strand.
TTATATCTAATTATTTCAACCAGTTAATGAGTTCATAGTATTTACATCTCGTGGATTCATTAGCTTCGGTATCCCCTGTCAGATCAGTTGTCAGTCTTAAGTTGCCAGTTGATCCACTGTTTATGAAGAGTATTGTCTTCAGTTACATATAAAACATCGAGCAATGGTTCGAATGACAAGCTGATTATAACAAGGAGAGCGTGTGGATGACCTTAGCTAACGCTGCTACACTGAGGCTGCTGCTTCTGTCCAGACGAGCTTTCAGCCTTCTAGTACCCCAGGATATCATAACTCGGTTTACTATAATGTAGGCCTATCAGTGGAAGTTGTGTCTGTACATAAGATACCCTGGGAATACTCGAATTGAGTTATAAGCTGGCGTAGGTGTGTCTCAGCTGTACAGCATTAACCTTTGCCAAAATTGGTTACCAATGACTTACCAATTAAAGGAAAAATGCACAGCTGGATGATCTACGCTCCATCTGGCAGCTCGAGGATCGAGATAAGCAACGTTGATTGTACCAGTGAAAAGCACTATTGTCATAGGATTATCACCATACCCCAACATCCATCCTGTAGTTTATTTTCATACCGCATTCTCATATGCCAGTTTTCATGTCTCTGTCTTGTACTCTTGTTATGTATCCTGATATGGATATAAAACAATTGCACACACATACACACGCACACACACACACACACAGACACACACACACACACACACACACACACACACACACACACACACACACACACACACACAGGTGTCAGTTAATCAGGTTCAGCGATTCAAAAGATAAAATTGTAAAGGATATGAGGAACTGAATAAGAAATTCAAGGGCGTCTTCACTGTAAAAGACAGCTTTAACGCCAGACAAATTGAATTGGGAAGAGGTTCTAAAAATCATCGAGATATCTAGAAAAGACTTTAATGAAATACTATAGAGCCTTAACCCATACAATGCCCGTGGTCCTGCTGAGATGTTATCATGTGTGCTGACGATGTACGGAGATGCACGAGATAAACCATCTAGATTACGGTTCAAGACATCACTGGAGAGAGACAAAGTGCCATAAACAGGTGATGAACTCCGGACCGGTCTCATTAACGAGTGTGGTGTGTAAGGTTCTGGGAAAAACCTATTACAAAGCAAGTAAATAACTCTATAGAGAAGAAATTACCTAATTAGAGACAGTATGGTTTTAGGACAAGGTCATATGTAACAAACCTCTTACAGTTGTCCGGGAGAGTGAACTATGACCTGGACTAAAGGGAATGTGGAAGGACTTTTTGTATTAGGACAGCCAGAGAGTATTTAACATTACGCGCATGGCAGGCTGATTAAAAGGATGGCTCACCTAGCAGGAATAAAAGGGGAAACTCCTTCGAGGATGCATATTAGAAAAGCCTTTCCCAAATGGGTTGAGGTGACCAGCGAAGTATCACAAGGTTCTATTTTGGGAGCATCACTCTTCTTGATGCATGTAAATGACTCCTACATGACTTATGTTTACAGATGATGCAATGGCCATACCATAAGGAAGTGAAAAGCGAGAGGGATTGCATCATCATACATGGGGACTTAAACAGACTCCAGAGTTGGTCAGATACGGGGCTGATGATATTCAAACCGAGGAATTGTAAGGTATTGAAGATGAGACAGAATGAATGAAAACCTCGGTATGATTATTATCAAGTCGGACATAAACTTTAAATTTCTGCATGTGAAAGAGAAATGGAAGTCGACATCGTCCCCTGTCTATCACCAGAGTCCCATATTAGGACCATTGTTAAGGAGACAAACTGTCCGCTGGCAAACGTTAGAATGGGATTCAGGTATAAGAATAAGGAAATACTTAGCAAGTTATTCATATTCTATATAACGCCAAAACTAGGACATGCTTTGCAAGTTTGGTTAGCGCACCTAAAGAAGCGCAAAGAGCTAACAGAGAACGTCCAGAGAAGGGTAACAAAGATCTGGATTACTGTGAAAGACTAAAAGCTTTGGATTTACCCAGCTTGAAAGAGAGAAGAGTAAGGGGTAACCTGATCACAGGCTTTGTCCTTAAAAAGGGTTAATGACGTTGACAATGTACAGTTCTTCTAGAAATGTAGGGATCGAATAACCAGAGCACATAAAATTAAGCAACAAAGCGAGAAACTTGTCAGAAAGATGTAATATGTCTGGAAAATGAATGACTGAGCACATGGATACTGCAGAGATCTTACATCTTTTTTTAAGAAAGAGTATGATAGACAATGTTTTAGAAATGGAGTCCCACTAATGTAAAACTTCCTCCCCACATATTACAAAATGGTAATTACACAAACATGCGCAACCGTGTAATGGGAATAGGTAAGTCCACCAGGCTTTGTCCACTGCTACTGCTCTCTCCTGTTAAGGCATCGATGCCATTTCTTCAGTAGTAAATACAGTAATGATAATAATAACAACAACAATGATAATAATGATAATGATGATAATAATAATAATCTTTTTTTAGTACTATTCGCCATTTCCCGCGTTAGCGACGTAGCGCTAAGAACATAGGACTGAGCCTTTAGGGAATAATCCTCACTTGGCCCCTTCTCCGTTCCTTCTTTTGGAAAATTAAAAACGAGAGGGGAGAATTTCCAGACCCCCCCGCTCATTCCCTTTTAGTCGCCTTCTACAACACGCAGGAAATATGTGAGAAGTATTCTTTCTTCCCCATCCCCAAGGATAATAATAAGAGCAATAATGATAATAATAATAGTAATAATCATAATAATAATAATAATAATAATAATCATCATCATATTGATAATAATTATAATGATAATAATAATAATAATAATAATAATAATAGTAATAATAATGATAATAATAATAATAATAATAATAATAATAATAATAATAATAATAATAATAATAATAATAATAATGATAATAATAATAATAATAATGATGATAATAATAATAATAATAATAATAACAATAATAATAATAATAATGATGATAATAATAATAATAAAAATGATACTAATAATAATCATAATAATACAAAAAATAATAATAGTAATAATGATAATGATAATAATAATGAGAGGACAAGAGCAAGGGAAGGACTAGCACTACACCTGAAAAAGGAGTGGTGGGAATATGTGATAGAGTGTAAGAAAGTAAACTCGAGATTGATATGGGTGAAACTGAAAGTGGATGGAGAGAGATGGGTGATTATTGGTGCATATGCACCTGGGCATGAGAAGAAACATCATGAGAGGCAAGTGTTTTGGGAGCAGATGGGTGTGTGTTAGTTTTGATGCAAGAGACAGGGTTATAGTAATACGTGATTTGAATGCAAAGGTGAGCAATGTGGCAGTTGAGGGAATAATTGCTGTATATGGGGTGTTCAGTGTTGTAAATGGAAATGGTGAAGAGCTTGTAGATTTAAGTGCTGAAAATGGACTGGTGATTGGGAGTATCTGCTTTAAAAAGAGAGATATACATAAGTATACGTATGTAAATAGGGGAGAGGGCCAGAAAGAATTATTGGATTACGTGATAATTGATAGGCGCGCGAAAGAGAGACTTATCGATGTTAATGTGCTGAGAGATGCAAGTGGAGGGATGTCTGATCATTTTCTTGTGGAGGCGAAGGTGAAGATTTGTAGAGGTTTTCAAAAAAAGAAGAGAGAATGTTGGGGTGAAGAGAGTGGTGAGAATAAGTGAACTTAGGAAGGAAACTTGTGTGAGGAAGTACCAGGAGAGAATGAGTGCAGAATGGAAAAAGGTGAGAACAAAGGGGGTAAGGGGAGTGGGGGAGGAGTGGGATGTATTTGGGAAGCAGTGATTGCTTGCGCAAAACATGCTTGTGGCATGAGAAGCGTGGGAGGTGGGCAGATTAGAAAGGGTATGGGTGGTGGGATGGAGAAGTAAGATTATTAGTGAAAGAGAAGAGAGAGGCATTTGGACGATTTTTGCAGGGAAATAATGCAAATGAGTGGGAGATGTATAAAAAAAAACAGGCAGGAGGTCAAGAGGAAGGTGCACGAGGTGCTCTGTGGAAGGTATTAGGAATATATGGTGTGGGAGGCAAGTTGTTAGAAGCAGTGAGTTTTTATCAAGGATGTAAGGAATGTGTACGTGTAGGAAGAGAGGAAAGTGACTGGTTCTCAGTGAATGAAAGTTTGCGGCAGGGGTGTGTGATGTCTCCATTGTTGTCTAATTTGTTTATGGATGGGGTTGTTAGTCAGGTGAATGCAAGAGTTTTGGAAAGAGGGGCAAGTGTGCAGTCTGTTGTGGATGAGAGAGCTTGGGAAGTGAGTCAGTTGTTGTTCGCTGATGATACATCGCTGGTGGCTAACTCATGTGAGAAAATGCAGAAGCTGGTGACTGAGTTTGGTAAAGTGTGTGAAAGAAGAAAGTTGCGAGTAAATGTGAATAAGAGCAAGGTAATTAGATACAGTAGGCTTGAGGGTCATGTTGATTGGGAGGTAAGTTTGAATGGAGAAAAACTGGAGGAAATGAAGTGTTTTAGATATCCGGGAGTGGATTTGGCGGCGTATGGAACCATGGAAGCGAAAGTGAATCATAGGGTGGGGGAGGGGGCGAAAATTCTGGGGGCCTTGAAGAATGTGTGGAAGTCGAGAACATTATCTCGGAAAGCAAAAATGGGTATGTTTGAAGGAATAGTGGTTCCAACAATGTTGTATGGTTGCGAGGCGTGGGCTATGGATAGAGTTGTGCGCAGGAGGATGGATGTGCTGGAAATGAGATGTTTGAGGACAATGTGTGGTGTGAGGTGGTTTGATCGAGTGAGTAACGTAAGGGTAAGAGAGATGTGTGGAAATAAAAAGAGCGCGGTTGAGAGAGCAGAAGGGGGTGTTTTGAAGTGGTTTGGGCACATGGAGAGAATGAGTGAGGAAAGATTGACCAAGAGGATATATGTGTCGGAGGTGGAGGGAACGAGGAGAAGAGGGAGACCAAATTGGAGGTGGAAAGATGGAGTGAAAAAGATTTTGTGTGATCGGGGCCTGAACATGCAGGAGGGTGAAAGGAGGGCAAGGAATAGAGTGAATTGGAGCGATGTGGTATACCGGGGTTGACGTGCTGTCAGTGGATTGAATCAAGGCATGTGAAGCGTCTGGGGTAAACCATGGAAAGCTGTGTAGGTGTGTATATTTACGTGTGTGGACGTATGTATATACATGTGTATGGGGGGGTTGGGCCATTTCTTTCGTCTGTTTCCTTGCGCTACCTCGCAAACGCGGAAGACAGCGACAAAGTATAATAAAAAATATAAATATAATATATATATATATATATATATATATATATATATATATATATATATATATATATATATATATATATATATATATATATATATATATTTGTTTGTGTGTGTGTTTGTGTGTGTGTGTGTCTTGAAGCAGTTTAAAAGCTTCTGTAATTATAACATTTTGTCATTTTCTTTTTCTAAAGCCGTTGCTTTCGAATGCCCTTGGGCAGCCTTGATAGAAAACGTCTGGATGAGTTGATAATGTTCCATCCTGCTGTCATGTTGGCATCTTCAAGAACATTTCAGAACTGAATATACTTGATTCTTTTTTTCACGTAGTGTAGCGAACGTGTCGTTGGGTAGATTCCGTCAGTTGGATGATTACCATGTCTAATTGATTGTTACAGAAATATCATGTATGTCACATAATAGCTGAAGAAGGCTGTTTTCTTCACTTACAGTTATATCTATCATATCTGCATTAGATGAACCTCTAATTAGGTTGTTATTCGCATCGGGATGAGAAAATGATCCCGAAAATCGTTTTCTACAACAACAGAAGTATAAGATTTCATATTTCTTCAGATAGGTCATCATCAGACTCAGAAAACGAAATAGTCTTTCAGTGATGAAAATTAAACACAGCAACATTTGGATGACTTTCTAACTACACGTCTATTTTCTCAATCAAATCTACTTAGTCTTCATCTTTACAAAGTATCTACGGCTCTCCTGTTATGATCTAGTTCTAGGCCACTCAAGTATATATAACTATCAGATGAATATGCCACCATAGCTAGTTACGAGAAGAGTATATGTAAAATGTTGAAATACTCGCTTTATTGACATACCATAATCTGGAGAAATATTCATATTCCGTCATGCAACTTCAATAAGCCGGTAAAGACTTCTCGTGTGAGACAGCCCACGCACTTGGGAACGTCATGTCACTTGTTTATGTACTTGTTTACAAAGAATATCAAGAAAACGTAAATTAGCAAGAACTGAGCTTTGATAAAATCAACCGCTTACACAGCCTGTCGCAGCGCAGTACTCACTGCACCTGGTATCTTCCTTATTGCTAACGACTCTCCACGTCTGTGGCACTGAGCTCAGTTGACATTTGATATGATAGCTCGAATATTTGCAGAAAGTTCATTGTATTCTCCTGACATTATAAGAACCCCATCGGTACTGATTTCTACGCATTACAATCACCCTGAGGACTTCGTTCTATTCGGATCTACATCGCATGAATACAGGCAGGTGAGCACAACTAGAACCCTCGTATTTTCCTCTAACTGCAAAGAACAATATTGACTTCGGAGCACTTATATTCTTTTATAACATCGACAAGTCTTCAATCTGCCACTTTGCGATTGTGTTTGAAAAAGAAATATATTCAAATAATTTCCGTTTCTGATGTTTTTCTTCCTAGCATTGCAAAGACAATATCTTTTGCAGAATGTAGAATTATTTTTTCTACTGTTGTACGTGTTTTTTCAACCTCTCTTGCTAAACCTTTTCATGAAGAAAACAATATATTCATTACTATTACCAGTTACTATCTTGTCTTCTAATAGTTGTCTTGCACGCAGTTCTAGCTGTCTGCTAAAAAAAATATACATCAGGTTGCTGATGTGTTAACAGCATTCTGTTTCTTGGTGCCTGCATAATTTCAGTGGATAATGCTTGAATACAGAGAGTACCTTGTGACTTCTCTTTATCCCGAGATCCTGAGCATATAGATCCCGAATATATAAGTTCATCACATTATCCACGATTTCTACATTTTGGTGAACTAGTTAAGGTTTTTCAGCTAAATATGTTGCCCCTTCGTTTCTGTGATCACTACTGCTGTCTTAATCCACATTCTAATCACTGATTTATAATCACTACAGGATCATATGAATATAATATAAACCTTTTTCATGTATGTAATGCAAATGAGTAATATAGTTAAGTGGACACATACACTTAAATTACCACTGATGCCGGTCGCTTTATCTCGGTCGTCACTCTGGACCCGAGACGGCACCATTTTGTGTCTGAGGTCACTCATGTGCTGGACGTATTCAGTTCGGGCACTGCTACTGCCTGATGTCTCACTTTCATGCACAGAGGCGTAAAACAATTGGAATATATGTGTGAGAAACGATATATCCAGTGAACACTATTTCTTTTTACTATACTTTGATGGGGCAGGTCACGTTACATACATGCACGAATAATAATGTATTATGCTTCAACATAATCTCATATTTGAATTAAACAGTAATTTGGGCAAAGAAAGCTCCCTAAGGAGTTTCTAAGTGAAGATATCTTGTGATATTCCATCATGTACTGTTACACAAGCAAACTATCGTTCAAGGGTTGCATGCACAGTGAGAATTCATGCAACCTGAAGAAGATGTAAAAGAATTTACGATACGTAATGTACATTTACGTTGACGGCCTTAATAAACCTGGCAATTCATAGGACTTCTGAAATTTCTATGATGCCAAAAGCCACTCAGAGTTTGTGATCATCATGAAATGACCAATACAAAGTTAATATAATGCCAACTGAGAGCAAGGAAACTTGAACATTAGACCTGAACAGACTCATCATCGCTCAGGGACCCACAAGTGTGCTCTCGCAGACACCCAATCCTGTTGTACGCAACCTTGGGACACACAGGCTTACTGACTAATGTCCTCAGTAATTCCACAGTGTACTGGTTGCAGTTCCTGGCCATGAATTACACACGGATCCGCTCCAGCTGGATCGTCGGGGAAGCAGTCGTCCCACCGTCAAACTACCAATTCATCATTTCCTCGGGTATTGTCGATAGATTGGGTACTTACTCTGATTAGGATACATACATATATATATATATATATATATATATATATATATATATATATATATATATATATATATATATATATATATAGATATATGCATATATATATATATATATATATATATATATATATATATATATATATATATATATATATATATATAGATTTTTTTTTTTTGTCGCTGTCTCCCGCGTTTGCGAGGTAGCGCAAGGAAACAGACGAAAGAAATGGTCCAACCCACCCCCCATACACATGTATATACATACGTCCACACAGGCAAATATACATACCTACACAGCTTTCCATGGTTTACCCCAGACGCTTCACATGCCCCGATTCAATCCACTGACAGCACGTCAAACCCGGTATACCACATCGCTCCAATTCACTCTATTCCTTGCCCTCCTTTCACCCTCCTGCATGCTCAGGCCCCGATCACACAAAATCTTTTTCACTCCATCTTTCCACCTCCAATTTGGTCTCCCTCTTCTCCTCGTTCCCTCCACCTCCGACACATATATCCTCTTGGTCAATCTTTCCTCACTCATTCTCTCCATGTGCCCAAACCATTTCAAAACACCCTCTTCTGCTCTCTCAACCACGCTCTTTTTATTTCCACACATCTCTCTTACCCTTACGTTACTTACTCGATCAAACCACCTCACACCACACATTGTCCTCAAACATCTCATTTCCAGCACATCCATCCTCCTGCGCACAACTCTATCCATAGCCCACGCCTCGCAACCATACAACATTGTTGGAGCCACTATTCCTTCAAACATACCCATTTTTGCTTTCCGAGCTAATGCTCTCGACTTCCACACATTCTTCAAGGCCCCCAAAATTTTCGCCACCTCCCCCACCCTATGATTCACTTCCGCTTCCATGGTTCCATCCGCTGCCAGATCCACTCCCAGATATCTAAAACACTTCACTTCCTCCAGTTTTTCTCCATTCAAACTCACCTCCCAATTGACTTGACCCTCAACCCTACTGTACCTAATAACCTTGCTCTCATTCACATTTACTCTTAACTTTTTTCTTCCACACACTTTACCAAACTCAGTCACCAGCTTCTGCAGTTTCTCACATGAATCAGCCACCAGCGCTGTATCATCAGCGAACAACAACTGACTCATTTCCCAAGCTCTCTCATCCCCAACAGACTTCATACTTGCCCCTCTTTCCAAAACTCTTGCATTTACCTCCCTAACAACCCCATCCATAAACAAATTAAACAACCATGGAGACATCACACACCCCTGCCGCAAACCTACATTCACTGAGAACCAATCACTTTCCTCTCTTCCTACACGTACACAAGCCTTACATCCTCGATAAAAACTTTTCACTGCTTCTAACAACTTTCCTCCCACACCATATATTCTTAATATCTTCCACAGAGCATCTCTATCAACTCTATCATATGCCTTCTCCAGATCCATAAATGCTACATACAAATCCATTTGCTTTTCTAAGTATTTCTCACATACATTCTTCAAAGCAAACACCTGATCCACATATCCTCTACCACTTCTGAAACCACACTGCTCTTTTTTTATTTATTTTGCTTTGTCGCTGTCTCACGCGTTAGCGAGGTAGCGCAAAGAAACAGAAGAAAGAATGGCCAAACACACACACACACACGCAAATATACGTACCTATACATCTCAACGTATACATATATATAAACACACTGACATAAACATATATACACATGTAAATAATTCATATTGTCTGCTTTTATTCATTCCCATCGCCACCCCGCCACACATGAAATAACAACCCCTCCCCCCGGATATGCGCGAGGTAGCGCTAAGAAAAGGCAACAAAGGAAACATTCGTTCACAATCAATCTCTAGCAGTCATGTATAATGCACCGAAACCAAAGGTCCCTTTCCACATCCAGGGCCCACAAAACTTTCCATGGTTTACCCCAGACGTTTCACACGCCCTGGTTCAAACCATTGACAGCACGTCAACACCGGTACACCACATCGGTCTAATTCACTCTATTCCTTGCACGACTTTTACCCTCCTGCATGTTCAGGCTCCGATCACTCAAAATCTTTTTCACTCCATCTTTCCACCTCCAATTTGGTCCCCCACTTCTCGTTCCTTCCACCTCTGACACATATATCCTCTGGATCAATCTTTCCTCACTCATTCTCTCCATGTGACCAAACCATTTCAAAATACCCTCTAAAGCTCTCTCAACCACAATCTTTTTATTATCACACATCTCTCTTACCCTATTATTACTTATGCGATCAAACCACCTCACACTATTTATTGTCCTCAAACATCTCATTTCAAGCACATTCACCATCGTCTGCACAACTCTATCTATAGCCAACGCCTCGCAACCATAGAACATTGTTGGAACCATTATTCCCTCAAACATACACATTTTTGCTTTCCGAGATAACGTTCTCGACTTCCGCACATTCTTCGGCGCTACCAGAACTTTCGCCCACTCCCTCACCCTATGATTCACTTCCACTTCCATGGTTCCATTAGCTGCCAAATCCACTCCCAGATATCTAAAACACTTCACTTCCTCCAGTTTTTCTCCATTCAAACTTACCTCCCAATTGACTTGTCCCTCAACCCTACTGTATCTAATAATCTTACTCTTATTCACATTTACTCTCAGCTGTCTTCATTCACATACTTTACCAAACTCAGTCATCAGCTTCTGCAGTTTCTCACTTTTCTCACACGAATCAGCAACCTGCGCTGTATCATCAGCGAAAAACAACTGACTCGCTTCCCAACCTCTCTCAGCCACAACTGACTGCATACTTGCCCCTTTTTCCAAAACTCTTACATTCATCTCCCTAACAACCCCATCCATAAAAAATAAAACAACCAGTGAGACATCACACACCCCTGCCGAAAACCAACATTCACTAAAAGACCAATCACTTTCCTCTCTTCCCATCCATACAAAGCCCTTCCATCCTCGATAAAAACTTTTCACTGCTTAAAACAACTTGCCCCCACACCATATATTCTCAATACCTTCCACAGAGCATTTCTATCAACTGTATCATATGCCTTCTCCAGATCCATAAATGCTACATTCAAATCCATTTGCTTTTCTAAGTATTTCTCACATATATTCTTTAGAGCAAACACCTGATACATACATCCTCTAACACTTCTGAAACAACACTGCTCTTCCCCAATCTGATGCTCTGTACATCCCTTCACCCGCTCAATGAATACCCTCTCATATGATTTCCCAGGAATTCTCAACAAACTTCTTTCTTTTCTTTCAAACTATTCGCGTTAGCGAGGTAGCGTTAAGAACAGAGAACTGGGCCTTTGAGGGAATATCCTCACCTGGCCCCCTTCTCTGTTCCTTCTTTTGGAAAATTAAAAAAAAAATAATGAGAGGGGAGGATTTCCAGCCCCCCGCTCCCTCCCCTTTTAGTCGCCTTCTACGACACGCAGGGAATACGTGGGAAGTATTCTTTCTCCCCTATCCCCAAGGATAGGGGAGAAACAAACTTATAATCTGTAATTTGAGCACTCACTTTTATCCCCTTTGCCTTTGTGCAATGGCACTATGCAAGCATTCCGCCAATCCTCAGGCACCTCACCATGAGTCATTCATACATTAAATAACCTCACGAACCAGTCAACATACAGTCACCCCTTTTTTTTAATAAATTCCACTTCAATAGCATCCAAACCTGCTGACTTGCCGGCTTTCATCTTCCTCAAAGATTTTACTACCTCTTCTCTGTTTACCAAAACATTCTCCCTAACCCTCTCACTTTGCACACCACCTCGGCCAAAACACCGTACATCTGCCACTCTATCATCAAACACATTCAACAAATCTTCAAAATACTCACTCCATCTCCTTCTCATATCACCACTACTTGTTATCACCTCCCCATTAGCCCCCTTCACTGAAGTTCCCATTTGTTCCCTTGTCTTACGCAAAACATCTTTTTATTCTCCAACTTATCCAACTCTCATTTGCCCGCTTTTTCACCTCTTGCATCTTTCTCTTGACCTCCTGCCTCTTTCTTTTATACATCTCCCACTCATTTGGATAACATCCAAATGCCTCTCTCTTCTCTTTCACTAATAATCTTACTTCTTCATCCCATCACTCACTACCCTTTCTAATCTGCGCACCTCCCATGCTTCTCATGCCACAAGCATCTTTTGCGCAAGCCATCACCGCTTCCCTAGATACTTCCTATTCCTGACCCACTTCCCATACGTCCTTTGTTCTCACCATTTTCCATTCTTGCTCAGTGTCTCCTGGTACTTCATCAGACAAGTCTCCTTCCCAAGCTCACTTACTCTCACCACTCTCTTCACCCCAACATTCTCTCTTCTTTTCTGAAAACCTCTACAAATCTTCACCTTCGCCTCCACAAGATAGTGATCAGACATCCCTCCAGTTGCACCTCTCAGCATATTATCATCCAAAAGTCTCTTTTTCGCGCGCCCATCAATTAACACGTAATCCAATAACGCTCCCTGGCCATCTCTCCTACTTACATACGTATACTTGAGTATATCTCTCTTTTTAAAATAGGTATTCCCAATCACCAGTCCTTTTTTAGCACATAAATCTACAAGCTCTTCGCCATTTCCATTTACAACACTAAACGCCCCATGTACACCAATTATTCCTTCAACACTCACATTAGTCACCCTTGCATTCAAATCACCCATCGCTATAACCCAGTCTCGTGCATCAAAACTACGAAACACACTCACTCACCTGCTATTAAAACACTTACCTTTCACGATCTTTCTTCTCATGCCCAGGTGTATATACACCAATAGTCACCCATCTTTCAGGTTTATCCATATCAATCTAGAGTTTACTTTCTTACACTCTGTTAAATATTCCCACCACTCGTGTTTCAAGAGTAGTGCTACTCCTTCCCTTTACTCCCAAAACATTCCAAAGCCACTCTTCCCCTTTACCCGTGAACTCCGTTTCACTCAGAGCCAAAACATCCAGGTTCCTTTCCTCAAACATACTACATATCTATCCTATTTTCACATCTTGGTTATATCCCTACATATCTAGATACCCGAATCTGGGCATTCAAGGAGGATGAGCACTCACCGCGTGACTCCTTCTGTTTCCCCTTATAGAAAGTAAAAATACAAGGAGGGCAGGGTTTCCAGCACACCGCTCCCGTCCCATTTAGTCGCCTTGTACGACACGAAGAATGCGTGGGAAGTATTTCATTCCCTATCCCCATGGAAAAAAAAATATATATATATATATATATATATATATATGTATATATATATATATATATATATATATATATATATATATATATATATATATATATATATATATATATATATATATATATATATATATATATATATATATATATATATATATATATGTAAATGTGAATAAGAGCAAGGTTATTAGGTACAGTAGGGTTGAGGGTCAAGTTAATTGGGAGGTAAGTTTGAATGGAGAAAAACTGGAGGAAGTAAAGTGTTTTAGATATCTGGGAGTGGATCTGGCAGCGGATGGAACCATGGAAGCGGAAGTGGATCATAGGGTGGGGGAGGGGGCGAAAATCCTGGGAACCTTGAAGAATGTGTGGAAGTCGAGAACATTATCTCGGAAAGCAAAAATGGGTATGTTTGAAGGACTAGTGGTTCCAACAATGTTGTATGGTTGTGAGGCGTGGGCTATGGATAGAGTTGTGCGCAGGAGGGTGGATGTGCTGGAAATGAGATGTTTGAGGACAATGTGTGGTGTGAGGTGGTTTGATCGAGTGAGTAACGTAAGGGTAAGAGAGATGTGTGGAAATAAAAAGAGCGTGGTTGAGAGAGCAAAAGAGGGTGTTTTGAAATGGTTTGGGCACATGGAGAGAATGAGTGAGGAAAGATTTACCAAGAGGTTATGTGTCGGAGGTGGAGGGAACGAGGAGAAGTGGGAGACCAAATTGAGGTGGAAAGATGGAGTGAAAAAGATTTTGTGTGATCGGGGCCTGAACATGCAGGAGGGTGAAAGGAGGGTAAGGAATAGAGTGAATTGGATCGATGTGGTATACCGGGGTTGACGTGCTGTCAGTGGATTGAATCAAGGCATGGGAAGCGTCTGGGGTAAACCATGGAAAGCTGTGTAGGTATGTATATTTGCGTGTGTGGACGTATGTATATACATGTGTATGGGGGTGGGTTGGGCCATTTCTTTCGTCTGTTTCCTTGCGCTACCTCGCGAACGCGGGAGACAGCGACAAAGCAAAAAAAAAAAGAAAAAAATGTATATATATATATATTTATATATATATCCCTGGGGATACGGGATTAAGAATACTTCCCACGTATTCCCTGCGTGTCGTAGAAGGCGACTAAAAGGGGAGGGAGCAGGGGGCTGGGAATCCTCCCCTCTCGTTTTTTTTAATTTTCCAAAAGAAGGAACACAGGGGGACAGGTGAGGATATTCCAAAAAAGGCGCAGCCCTCTGTTCTAAACGCTACCTCGCTAACGCGGGAAAGGGCAAATAGTTTAAAAAGATATATATATATATATATATATATATATATATATATATATATATATATATATATATATATATATATATATATATATATATATATATATATATATATATATATATATATATATAAATATATATATATATATATTTATATTTATATATATATATATATATATATTTATATATTCAAATATATATATGGGTATGTTTGAAGGAATAGTGGTTCCAACAATGTTGTATGGTTGCGAGGCGTGGGCTACGGATAGAGTTGTGCGCAGGAGGGTGGATGTGCTGGAAATGAGATGTTTGAGGACAATGTGTGGTGAAGGCGGTTTGATCGAGTAAGTAATGTCAGGGTAAGAGAGATGTGTGGAAATAAAAAGAGCATGGTTGAGAGAGCAGAAGATGGTGTTTTGAAATGGTGTGGGCACATGGAGAGAATGAGTGAGGAAAGATTGACCAAGAGGATATATGTGTCGGAGGTGGAGGGAACGAGGAGAAGTGGGAGACCAAATTGGAGGTGGAAAGATGGAGTGAAAAAGATTTTGTATGATCGGGGACTGAACATGTAGGAGGGTGAAAGGAGGGCAATGAATAGAGTGAAATGGATCGATGTGGTATACCGGGCTTGACGTGCTGTCAGTGGATTGAATCAGGGCATGTGAAGCGTCTGGGGTAAAGCATGGAAAGTTGTGTGGGGCCTGGATGTAGAAAGGGAGCTGTGGTTTCGGGCATTATTGCATGACAGCTAGACACTGAGTGTGAACGAATGTGGCTTTGATGTCTTTTCCTAGTGCTACCTCGCACGCATGAGGGGGGGGGGGGATGGTATTCCATGTTTGGCGAGGTGGCGATGGGAATGAATAAAGGCAGACAATGTGAATTGTGTACATGGGTATATATGTATGTGTCTGTGTGTGTATATATATGTGTACATTGAGATGTATAGGCATGTATATATGCGTGTGTGGACGTGTATGTATATACATTGTGTATGGGGGTGGGTTAGGGCCATTTCTTTCGTCTGTTTCCTTGCGCTACCTCGCAAACGCGGGAGACAGCGACAAAGCAAATTAAATAAATAAATAATATTTATATATATATATATATATATATATATATATATATATATATATATATATATATATATATATATATATATATATATATATAAATATATCAATATATATATATATATATATATATATATATATATATATATATATATATATATATATATATATATATATATATATATATGTTAGAAGAGAGCATCATTAAATTTTAGGGAGAATATAAAGATGTTCTAGAAGGAGGTAAATAAAGTGCGTAAGACAAGGAAGTAAATGGGAACTTCAGTGAAGGGCGTAAATGGGGAGGTGATAACAAGTAATGGTGATGTGAGAAGGAGATGGAGTGAGTATTTTGAAGGTTTGTTGAATGTGTTTGATGATAGAGTGGCAGATATAGGGTGTTTTGGTCGAGGTGGTGTGCAAAGTGAGAGGGTTAGGGAAAATGATTTAGTAAACAGAGAAGAGGTAGTAAAAGCTTTGCGGAAGACGAAAACCGGCAAGGCAGCAAGTTTGGATAGTATTGCAGTGGAATTTATTAAAAAAGGTTGTAACTGTATTGTTGACTGGTTGGTAAGGTAATTTAATATATGTATGACTCATGGTGAGGTGCCTGAGGATTGGCGGATTGCGTGTATGGTGTCATTGTACAAAGGCAAAGGGGATAAGAGTGAGTCCTCAAATTACAGAGGTATAAGTTTGTTGAGTATTCCTGGTAAATTATATGGGAGGGTATTGATTGGGAGGGTGAAGGCATGTACAGAGCATCAGATTGGAGAAGAGAATTGTGGTTTCAGAAGTGGTAGAGGTGTTTGCTTTGAAGAATATATGTGAGAAATACCTAGAAAAGCAAATGGATTTGTATCACATCATCAGGGGAGACACAAGAGAAAAATATAACAGTCAGCTGATATACATCGAAGAGACGAAGCTAGGACGCCATTTGATGTAAGTATTACACGAAAGTGCACTTGGGAACTTTTCGTGTTTCATTTTCCCCGTGGACTCATAGGAATATATATATATATCTATCCCTGGGGATAGGGGAGAAAGAATACTTCCCACGTATTCCCTGCGTGTCGTAGAAGGCGACTAAAAGGGAGGGGAGCGGGGGGCTGGAAATCCTCCCCTCTCGTTTTTTTTTTTTTTTTTTTTTCCAAAAGAAGGAACAGAGAAGGGGGCCAGGTGAGGATATTCCCTCAAAGGCCCAGTCCTCTGTTCTTAGCGCTACCTCGCTAATGCGGGAAATGGTGAATAGTATGAAAAAAAAAAAAAAAAAAATATATATATATATATATATATATATATATATATATATATATATATATATATATATATATATATATATATATATATATATATATATATATATATATATATATATATATATATATATATATATATATATATATATATATATATATATGCATATATATATATATATATATATATATATATATATATATATATATATATATATATATATATATATATATATATATATATATATATGCATATATATATATATATATATATATATATATATATATATATATATATATATATATATATATATATATATATATATATATATATATATATATATATATATATATATATATATATATAAAGCAAAGGGGATAAGAGTGAGTACTCAAATTACAGAGATATAAGTTTGTTGAGTATTTCTGATAAATTATATGGGAGGGTATTCATTGAGAGGGTGAAGGTATGTACAGAGCATCAGATTGGGGAAGAGCAGTGCGGTTTCAGAAGAGGTAGAGGATGTGTGGCACAGGTGTTTGCTTTGAAGAATGTATGTGAGAAATACTTGGAAATCGAAATCCATATGTATGTAGCATTTATGGATATGGAGAAGGCATATCATAGAGTTCATAGAGATGCTCTGTGGAAGGTATTAAGAATATATGGTGTGGGAGACAAGTTGTTAGAAGCAGTGAAAAGTTTTATCGAGGATGTAAGGCATATGTACGTGTAGGAAGAGAGGAAAGTGATTGGTTCTCAGTGAATGTATGTTTGCGGCAGGGATGTGTGCTGTCCCCATGGTTATCTAATTTGTTTATGGATGGGGTTGTTAGGGAGGTGAATGCAAGAGTTTTGGAAAGATGGGCAAATATGCAGTCTGTTGTGGATGAGAGACCTTGTGAAGTGAGTCAGTTGCTGTTCGCTGATGACACAGCTATGGTGGCTGATTCGTGTGAGAAACTGCAGAAGATGGTGACTGAGTTTGGTAAAGTGTGTGAAAGAAGAAAGCTGAGAGTAAATGTGAATAAGGGACAAGTCAATTGGGAGGTAATTTTTGAATGGAGAGAAACTGGAGGAAGCGAAGTGTTTTAGATATCTGGGAATGGATTTGGGAGCTGATGGAGCAATCGAAGCGGAAGTGAATCATAGGGTGGGGGAGGGGGCGTAGGTTCTGTGAGCGTCGAATAATGTGTGGAAGTTGAGAACATTATCTCAGAAAGCAAAAGTGGATATGATTGAGGAAATAGTGGTTCCATCAATGTTATATGGTTGCGAGGCGTGGGCTATGGATAGAGTTCTGCGGAGGAGGGTGGATGTGCTGGAAATGAGATGTTTGAAGACAGTGTGTGGTGTGAAATGGTTTGATAGAGTAAGTAATGTAAGTGTAAGACAGATGCGTGGTAATAAAAAGAGTGTGGCTGAGAGACCAGAAGAGGGTCACATGGATAGAATGAATGAGGAAAGATTGATCAAGAGGATATATGTGTCAGAGGTGGAGGGAACGAGGAGAAGTGGGGGACCACATTGGAGGTGGAAAGATGGAGTGAAAAAGATTTTGATTGATCGGGGCCTGAGCATGCAAGAGGGTGAAAGGCGTGCAAGAAATTGAGTGAATTGGAACGATGTGGTATTCTACGGTAGACGTGCTGTCAATGGATTGAGCCAGGGCGTGTGAAGCGTTTGGGATAAACCATGGAAAGTTCTGTTGGGCCTGGATGTGGAAAGGGAGCTGTGGTTTCGCTGCATTATTACATGACAGCTAGAGAGTGAATGTGAACGAATGTGGCCTTTGTTGTCTTTTCCTAGCGCTACCTTGCGCACATGCGGCGGGAGGGTGTTGCTTTTTCATGTGTTGCGGGGTGGCGATGGGAATGAATAAAGGCAGACAGTATGAATTATGTTCATGTGTATATATGTATATGTCTGTGTGTGTGTATATATATATATATATACGTTGAGATGTATAGGTAGGTATATTTGCATGTGTGGACGTGTATGTATATACATGTGTATGTGGATGGGTTTTGCCACTTCTTTCGTCTGTTTCCTTGCGCTACCTCGCTAACGCGGCAGACAGCGACAAAGCAAAATAAAAAAAAACAAAAGCATATATATATATATATATACATATATATATATATATATATATATATATATATATATATTGTTACGAACTCTATGCTTATTCTAGCAAGGTCCCCAATTTATATATATGATAATAATATATATATATATATATATATATATATATATATATATATATATATTTATATATACATTTTTCTTTTTGTCGCTGCCTCCCGCGTTTCCGAGGTAGCGCAAGGAAACAGACGAAAGAAAAGGCCCAACCCACCCCCATACACATGTATATACATTCGTCCACACACGCAAATATACATACCTACACAGCTTTCCATGGTTTACCCCAGACGCTTCACATGCCCTCATTCAATCCCCTGACAGCACGTCAACCCCGGTATACCACATCGATCCAATTCACTCTATTCCTTGCCCTCCTTTCACCCTCCTGCATGTTCAGGCCTCGATCACACAAAATCTTTTTCACTCCATCTTTCCACCTCCAATTTGGTCTCCCTCTTCTCCTCGTTCCCTCCACCTCCGACACATATATCCTCTTGGTCAATCTTTCCTCACTCATTCTCTCCATGTGCCCAAACCATTTCAAAACACCCTCTTCTGCTCTCTCAACCACGCTCTTTTTATTTCCACACATCTCTCTTACCCTTACGTTACTTACTCGATCAAACCACCTCACACCACACATTGTCCTCAAACATCTCATTTCCAGCACATCCATCCTCCTGCGCACAACTCTATCCATAGCCCACGCCTCGCAACCATACAACATTGTTGGAACTACTATTCCTTCAAACATACCCATTTTTGCTTTCCGAGATAATGTTCTCGACTTCCACACATTCTTCAAGGCTCCCAGAATTTTCGCCCCCTCCCCCACCCTATGATCCACTTCCGCTTCCATGGTTCCATCCGCTGCCAGATCCACTCCCAGATATCTATAACACTTCACTTCCTCCAGTTTTTCTCCATTCAAACTCACCTCCCAATTGACTTGACCCTCAACCCTACTGTACCTAATAACCTTGCTCTTATTCACATTTACTCTTAACTTTCTTCTTTCACACACTTTACCAAACTCAGTATATATATATATATATATATTTATATATATATATATATATATATATATATATATATATATATATATATATATATATATATATATATATATATATATATATATATATATATATATATATATATATATATATATATATATATATATATATATATATATATATAGATACATATGTTACAAATACTATACTGATTCTTGTCTTTGCAAGGACGTTAGGTTAGTTCTGTTACACATCACAG
The DNA here is from genome assembly GCF_036320965.1 of Panulirus ornatus. Classification (NCBI taxonomy): domain Eukaryota; kingdom Metazoa; phylum Arthropoda; class Malacostraca; order Decapoda; family Palinuridae; genus Panulirus; species Panulirus ornatus. Next base: position 59,992,654 of record NC_092226.1, read on the forward strand.
GATAGCACTACTTTAAAGTTATGGGATTAAATCAACCACCAGCATTAAAACTACTTATAATGATAGAACTAAAGTGTACAAAATAAACTCATGAATCAGGCACGAATCATTTACCTTTACACTGAACATGAGTATAACATTCCAGATAAGATTTCAAAGCAGGAGATCTCTTTCTTTTACAACAATTTATCTTCGATAACAGGATTAAAGATATACTTATTGTTAGACTCTTCTATGACAAGTAACAATACTCTATGACACTCGAAATTAAATGACATGCATTACCTCACCGTAGAGTGTATATCGCGCACTTCACTCGGGTTTCGGGCTTTGGGACAGAGGGACACCACTTACCTCGCTAGAGAGGAAAAATTGAGACTCACCGGGTGTCAGAGGTATTCATTGCAAGTAAGAACGAGCGTCCGCCCTGGTACGACAATGTTACCCTTGATTGGCCAATTGCCTAAGATCCAGTTGTGATTGGAGGAGGGTGATACCGTGAACGGCTGGGTGGTTAGAGGATCCTAAGTCCGTCCCATATCTTGCCTAAAGCTCAACCTCCTCTGTAATCTTGCTTACGACAGCGGCGATGATGTACGGGATGACATACCCCGTACGCTGACTGGCAACTTAATCTCACGCCTCTGGTAAAGATCCGTGTGCTCAAGGACAGGTCGCCATCTGACTTCAAAACAGGGTTACTAAGCCTAATGCCCGGTGGAAAGTGAAGTCCGAGCCAGTCTCAGAGGAAGACCTTAATCCTCGCCCTGATAAGAAATAACAACAACACCATACACAAGGACACACACACACGTTATATACACGAACATGCGGGTACACGCACACACATGTTCGTAACACCCCCTCCTTAAAGGAGAAAATTCCTATAAGAGGAAATTTCTCACCTTAAGAGCGGGATAAACAATCAGCTAACACATTGTGTTCGCCAGCAATATGGTGAATATCTAAATTATATTCTTGAAGGAAGAAGGCCTACCTAGTTAATCTTTGATTCTTATCTCCGAACTTGTTAGCATATTTTAGAGGGTGGCGGTCAGTATACACTCTGATAACATGGCCTGAAGGGCACAAATATACATGAAAGTGCTTGAATACAAGTATGAAAGACAAAGTTCCTTCTCAATGGTGGAATAATTCCTTTGGGCTGTATTGAATTTCTTACTAAAATAGCTTCGTCCTCCTGCAAGAGAACAGCACCGGCTCCCACATAACTTGCAACTATTGCTAACTTGAATGGTTGGTCAAAATCAGGAGCCTGCAAGATAGGACTATTAAAAATTATGGATCTTAATTGATGAAAGGCTGTCTCACACTGCTCATTCCAAACATATCTAACATCTTTCATCAATAATCTGTCAGAGGGGTTGCGAGTGCTGCAAAATTTACAAGTAACATCTGATAGTACCCAACTATACCCATAAAACGTCTCAGATCTCTTCGAGATCGGGGGGCACTCATCTGGGATAAAGACTGGACTTTTGCAGTCGGTGGGGCTAGCTCACCTTGACCGATCACATAACCCAAATATTGCACCTTGGCCTTCACAAACTCGCATTTGTTCCAATTGAGAACAAGGTTAGCCTCATTCAAGACCGTCAGAGCGTTGTCAAGTCTCTTTAGATGTTCGTCCCAACACTGACTGTATATCACAATATCATCCAGGTAGACGACACAACCAGGCAGGTCTCTGATGAGGATGTCCACAAGTCGTTCAAATGTGGCAGGGGCATTCTTCATGCCAAAAGGCATCACTTTACACTTATAAGTCCGTACTAGCACTACAAAGGTACTGATGTCTTGTGCTCTCTCCGATAATCTAATCTGCCAGTTCCCTTTTCTGAGATCTAATTTTGACAGGAAGCGAGCATTGCAGACGCGATCTGTGCAATCTTCTACTCGCGGCAGGGGGTAACTGTCAGTTCTTGTCACCTCATTAACGTGGCGGTAGTCAATACAGAACCGATAGGTCTCATCGGTCTTGGATACGAGAGTAACAGGGGAGCTCCACTCTGACTGACATGGCTCATTCAGGTCGTGCTCAGGCATATAGTTCAGCTCTGTGTGAAGGATGGGCGCTCGTTGTGGGCTCACCTGGTACGGAGCTAGTTTGACAGGTTGGGCATCTCCTACGTCTACATCATGGCTTGTGAGCGAGGTCTGTCCAGGTGTTTCGAAAAACCTCCGGGTGTTTTGACAGCAATGCGGACATCTGCACACGTTGTTCCTCCGTCAGATGCGAAAGTTTCGCCTTCCGCTTCCCGTTCGCGCCTCCTTCGGCCAAGAGCAATCATGGGCAGTCTGTTCAAACTTAAGGAAAAGGGTACCCCTTCATCTTCACAGAACTTTGGTACAAGATGTAAGTTGCCCAACTGAGACGACACTGGTCCTGATGGCGAAGCGCTCTGTCGTAATTTTTCACGTTCGAAAGCGAACCTAGCTTGTTCAGTCAGCTCCTTTTACACTTCGGCATTGACCTTGTCTATCTCTAGTTGAATTCGCCAGTACTCGGGATCAACATTAACATCACTAGGGATATGGGAAGGGATCGAGACTTCGGCCGACGTCAATGATGGGACGATCTTGTCGACACTAATTTCAACATCAGGCGCAGAATCTACCATCTTCTCACTTACAAAATGATTAATTACTATAGTCTCCAACTGTACGTTACTAGTACTCCGGCCATAATTCACTTCTAACCTATCCGCAACAAGCCTCAACTCATGCTTTGTTAAAGATATAATGTCCTCGGGAGAGGGCTCAGATCGACAGCACTGGTCAACGTCAGCGTCGCTGGTCAACGGCATGATTAACGAATCAAGGAAAGAGATTCCGTTAAGGCAAGAAATATCTTGGCAGGGTCACCAATTTATGTTACAAACTCTATACTTATTCTAGCAAGGTCGCCAATTTATATATGTATGTTACAAATACTATACTGATCCTTGTCTTTGCAAGGACGTTAGTTTAGTTATGTTATACAACACAAGATAACACTACTTTAAAGTCATGGGATTAAACAAATACCAGCATTAAAACTACTTATAATGAGAGAACTAAAGTGTACAAAATAAACACATAAATCAGGCACGAATCATTTACATTAACACTGAACATGAGTATAACATTCCAGATAAGATTTCAAACCAGGAGATCTCTTTCCTTTGTGACAATTTATCTTCGATAACAGGATTCAAGATACACTTATTGTTAGACTCTTCTATGACAAGTTACAATACTCTAAGACACTCGAAATTAAATGACAGAGGCAGTACCACACCGTAGAGTGTATATCGGGCACTTCACTCGGGTTTCGGGCTTTGGGACAGAGGGTCACTACTTACCTCGCGGGGCTAGGGAGGGAAAATCGAGGCTCAGCGGGTGACAGAGGTATTTATTACAAGTAAGAAAGAGGATCCGCCCTGGTACTACAATGTTACCCTTCATTTGCTATGGGCATAAGATCCATTTGTGATTGAAGGCGGATGGTACCATGAAGTGCTGGGTTGTTGGAGGATCCTAAGTCCGTCCCAAATCTTGCCTGAAGCTCAACCTCCTCTATTATGTTGTTTACGACAGCAGCGATGATGTACGGGATGACATACAACTTACGCTGAATGACAACTTAATCTCACGCCTCTGGTAAAGATCCGGGTGCTCAAGCAGAGGTCACCATCTGCCTTCAAAACAGGATTATTAAGCCTGATTCTCGGTGGGAAGTGAGGTCCGAGCCAGTCTAAGAGGAAGACGTTAATCGTCGTCCTGATAAGAAATAACGACAACACCATACACAAGGACACACACTCGTTATATACACTAACATGTGGTCACACACACAGACACACACACACACACACACACACACACATATATATATATATATATATATATATATATATATTTTTTTTTTTTTTTTTCATACTATTCGCCATTTCCCGCGATAGCGAGGTAGCGTTAAGAACAGAGGACTGGGCCTTTTTTTGGAATATCCTCACCTGGCCCCCTCTGTTCCTTCTTTTGGAAAATTAAAAAAAAAAAAAAGAGAGAGGGGAGGATTTCCAGCCCCCCGCTCCCTCCCCTTTTAGTCGCCTTCTACGACACGCAGGGAATACGTGGGATGTATTCTTAATCCCCTATCCCCAGGGATAATATATATATATATATATATATATATATATATATATATATATATATATATATATATATATATATATACATAGAGAGAGAGAGAGAGAGAGAGAGAGAGAGAGAGAGAGAGAGAGAGAGAGAGAGAGAGAGAGAGAGAGAGAGAGAGAGAGAGAGAGAGAGAGAGAGAGAGAGAGAGAGAGGTGCAAGAGGTGAAAAAGAGGGCAAATGAGAGTTGGGGTGAGAGAGTATCATTAAATTTTAGGGAGAATAAAAAGATGTTTTGGAAGGAGGTAAATAAAGTGCGTAAGACAAGGGAGCAAATGGGAACTTCAGTGAAGGGGGCTAATGGGGAGGTGATAACAAGTAGTGGTGATGTGAGAAGGAGATGGGGTGAGTAATTTGAAGGTTTGTTGAATGTGTTTGATGATAGAGTGGCAGATATAGAGTGTTTTGGTCGAGGTGGTGTGCAAAGTGAGAGGGTTAGGGAAAATGATTTGGTAAATATAGAAGAGGTAGTAAAAGCTTTGCGGAAGATGAAAGCCGGCAAGGCAGCAGGTTTGGATGGTATTGCAGTGGAATTTATTAAAAAAGGGGGTGACTGTATTGTTGACTGGTTGGTAAGGTTATTTAATGTATGTATGATTCATTGTGAGGTGCCTGAGGATTGGCGGATTGCTTGCATATTGCCATTGTACAAAGGCAAAGGGGATATGAGTGAGTGCTCAAATTACAGAGGTATAAGTTTGGTGAGTATTCCTGATAAATTATATGGGAGGGTATTGATTGAGAGGGTGAAGGCATGTACAGAGCATCAGATTGGGGAAGAGCAGTGTGGTTTCAGAAGTGGTAGAGCATGTGTGGATCAGGTGTTTGCTTTGAAGAATGTATGTGAGAAATACTTAGAAAAACAAATTGATTTGTATGTAACATCTATAGATCTGGAGAAGGCATATGATAGAGTTGATAGAGATGCTCTGTGGAAGGTATTAAGAATATATGGTGTGGGAGGCAAGTTCTTAGAAGCAGTGAAAAGTTTTTATTGAGGATGTAAGGCATGTGTACGTGTAGGAAGAGAGGAAAGTGATTGGTTCTCAGTGAATGTAGGTTTGCGGCAGGGGTGTGTGATGTCTCCATGGTTGTTTAATTTGTTTTTGGATGGGGTTGTTAGGAGGTGAATGCAAGAGTCTTCCTCATGTCATGGAGCCGCCACAGAGGTAGACATATCCCATTTTCCTTTTATGGAACTTTCTTGCGAGACACTGCAACAAACCATACCATCTAACTCCTTTCTAAAACAGTGTATTTACACCTGTCCCAATCTGTGCTTTGACCGGACTAATGTTGTAGGGATGCTAGAACGAGAGAAGTACCAACTTTCCCTACTCCTACCCTCCTCCTGCTCCAAGACTTGGCCAGTACATGTCATAATAACACGTAGGAACGTGGACCCCCAACTCCAGGTGAAATGACACGAACCCAGAAATAGTTTACTGTGCACGGCTCAAGACTGTTCGGATATTTTATTGATATCTTACGAGCGGTATAACGAATCTCCCGACAGGACACAATACACTCCCTACTGGACATACCGAAATATTATATTCCACAGTGCAGCAAATAACATTTTCAGGGAATATATCAATTGAGTTGATGAATTAACAAGGAAAATGTATAGTGGAAGAACCTTCCAAATGCTGCATCTGGTCATGACCAATGATGGAACATCGCTCGTTGCCCCGGATATTAAACGGTTGAGGAGGGACCCTTGGTAACGGAAATAGAAAATGGGAGTTGACCAACAGTCACTTAACTTGCCTCACCTTCCACAGTGACTGGCGTCCCAGTGAGAGAAGGAGAGACAGCGGCAGAGAGAGAGAGAGGGGGATGGACCTAGTGAAAACTTTCTCTCTCTCTCTCTCTCTCTCTCTCTCTCTCTCTCTCTCTCTCTCTCTCTCTGAAATGAGTATTGCAAGATATAGCACTAGATATCCTATACTGCTTTATAGATTTATCAATAACAAAAAATGTATAAGTAGTAGGATAGGAACTTTAGTAAACGAAGATGCAGAACCCATCGTGGATGATAAAAGTACACCAACAATTTTGACTTTTTTTTTTAGTTCAGATTTTATTTCAAAGGGCGGCAACACGAATTTTGAGACAGCAATATAGCAAACATAAACAACAAAAAACATTTACAGTTACGGTTGACGGAGTGTTGAATACACGACACACGAGCTGAAGATTAGTGTAAGTCAAGGTAATGATCGTTTCTACCGACGAATTGCTAGAAATATGAAAATGCCAAACCTTAAGCCAGTATATTCAATAAATCTCTCAAGATGGAACAATACTACAGGACAGGAAACTACAATACGTTAGTCCTACATTCAAAAGGGGAAGGTTTGAAATGCCTTGCAGTTACATTTTTATTAGTGCCACATTGAATATATATATATATATATATATATATATATATATATATATATATATATATATATATATATATATATATATATATATTATATAAATACTTAGAAAAGCAAATGGATTTGTATGTAGCATTTATGGATCTGGAGAAGGCATATGATAGAGTTGATAGAGATGCTCTGTGGAAGGTATTAAGAATATATGGTGTGGGAGGCAAGTTGTTAGAAGCAGTGAAAAGTTTTTATCGAGGATGTAAGGCATGTGTACGTGTAGGAAGAGAGGAAAGTGATTGGTTTTCAGTGAATGTAGGTTTGCGGCAGGGGTGTGTGATGTCTCCATGGTTGTTTAATTTGTTTATGGATGGGGTTGTTAGGGAGGTGAATGCAAGAGTTTTGGAAAGAGGGGCAAGTATGAAGTCTGTTGAGGATGAGGGAGCTTGGGAAGTGAGTCAGTTGTTGTTCGCTGATGATACAGCGCTAGTGGCTGATTCATGTGAGAAACTGCAGAAGCTGGTGACTGAGTTTGGTAAAGTGTGTGAAAGAAGAAAGTTAAGAGTAAATGTGAAGAAGAGCAAGGTTATTAGGTACAGTAGGGTTGAGGGTCAATTCAATTGGGAGGTGAGTTTGAATGGAGAAAAACTGGAGGAAGTGAAGTGTTTTAGATATCTGGGAGTGGATCTGGCAGCGGATGGAACCATGGAAGTGGAAGTGGATCATAGGGTGGGGGAGGGGGCGAAAATTCTGGGAGCCTTGAAGAATGTGTGGGAGTCGAGAACATTATCTCGGAAAGCAAAAATGAGTATGTTTGAAGGAATAGTGGTTCCAAAAATGTTGTATGGTTGCGAGGCGTGGGCTATGGATAGAGTTGTGCGCAGGAGGATGGATGTGCTGGAAATGAGATGTTTGAGGACAATGTGTGGTGTGAGGTGGTTTGATCGAGTAAGTAACGTAAGGGTAAGAGAGATGTGTGGAAATAAAAAGAACGTGGTTGAGAGAGAAGAAGAGGGTGTTTTGAAATGGTTTGGGCACATGGAGAGAATGAGTGAGGAAAGATTGACCAAGAGGATATATGTGTCGGAGGTGGAGGGAACGAGGAGAAGAGAGAGACCAAATTGGAGGTGGAAAGATGGAGTGAAAAAGATTTTGTGTGATCGGGGCCTGAACATGCAGGAAGGTGAAAGGAGGGCAAAGAATAGAGTGAATTGGAGCGATGTGGTATACCGGGGTTGACGTGCTGTCAGTGGATTGAATCAAGGCATGTGTATGGGGGTGGGTTGGGCCTTTTCTTTCGTCTGTTTCCTTGCGCTACCTCGCAAACGCGGGAGACAGCGACAAAGCAAAAAAAAAAAAAAAAAAAAAAAAAAATATATATATATATATATATATATATATATATATATATATATATATATATATATATATATATATATATATATATATATATATATGTATATTTCTTCTTTCAAACTATTCGCCATTTCCCGCGTTAGCAAGGTAGCGTTACGAACAGAGGACTGGGCCTCTGAGGGAATATCCTCACCTGGCCCCCTTCTCTGTTCCTTCTTTTGGAAAATTAAAAAAAACCGAGAGGGGAGGATTTCCAGCCCCCCTCTCCCTCCCCTTTTAGTCGCCTTCTACGACACGCAGGGAATACATATATATATATATTTATCCCTGGGGATAGGGGAGAAAGAATACTTCCCACGTATTCCCTGCGTGTCGTAGAAGGGGACTAAAAGGGGAGGGAGCGGGAGGCTGGAAATCCTCCCCTCTCAATTTTTTTTAATTTTCCAAAAGAAGGAACAGAGAAGGGGGCCAGGTGAGGATATTCCCTCAGTGGCCCAGTTCTCTATTCTTAACGCTACCTCGCTAACGCGGGAAATGGCGAATAGTTTGAAAAAAAAAAATATTATATTATATTTATCTATTTTGCTTTGTCGCTGTCTCCCGCGTTAGCGAGGTGGCGCAAGGAAACAGACGAAAGAATGGCCCAACCCACCCACATACACATGTATATACATACATGTCTACACACGCAAATATACATACCTATACATCTCAATGTATACATATATATACACACATAGACATAGACATATATGCACATGTAAATAATTCATACTGTCTGCCTTTATTTATTCCCATCGCCACCTCGCCACACATGGAATAACAACCCCCTCCCCCTCATGTGTGCGAGGTAGCGCTACGAAAAGAAAACAAAGGCCCAATTCGTTCACATTCACTCTCTAGCTGTCATGTACTAATGCACCGAAACCGCAGCTCCCTTTCCACATCCAGGCCCCACAGTACTTTCCATGGTTTACCACAGACACTTCACATGCCCTGGTTCAATCCATTGACAGCACATCGACCCCGGTATACCACATCGTTCCAATTCACTCTATTCCTTGCACGCCTTTCAACCTCCTGCACGTTCAGGCCCCGATCACTCAAAATCTTTTTCACTCCATCTTTCCACCTCCAATTTGGTCTCCCACTTCTCCTCGTTCCCTCCACCTCTGACACATATATCCTCTTTGTCAATCTTTCCTCACTCATTCTCTCCATGTGATCAAATCATTTCAAAACAACCTCTTCTGCTCTCTCAACCACACTCTTTTTATTTCCACACATCTCTCTTACCCTTACATTACTTACTCGATCAAACCACCTCACACCAAATATTGTCCTCAAACATCTCATTTCCAGCACATCCACCCTCCTGCGCACAACTCTATCCATAGCCCACGCCTCGCAACCATACAACATTGTTGGAACCACTATTCCTTCAAACATACCCATTTTTGCTTTCCGAGATAATGTTCTAGACTTCAAAACATTCTTCAAGGCTCCCAGAATTTTCGCCCCCTCCCCCAACCTATGATTCACTTCTGCTTACATGGTTCCATCTTCTGCCAGATCCACTCCCAGATATCTAAAACACTTCACTTCCTCCAGTTTTTCTCCATTTAAACTTAACTCCCAATTCACTTGACCCTCAACCCTACTGTACCTAATTACCTTGCTCTTATTCACGTTTACTCTCAACCTTCTTCTTTCACACACTTTACCAAACTCAGTCACCAGCTTCTGCAGTTTCTCACATGAATCAGCCACCAGCGCAGTATCATCAGCTCTCTCATCCACAACAGACTGCATACTTGCCCCTCTTTCCAAAACTCCTTGCATTCACCTCCCTAACAACCCCATCCATAACGAACTTAAAAACCACGGAGACATCACACACCCCTACCGCAAACCTACATTCACTGAGAATCAATCACTTCCTCTCTTCCTACACGTACACATGCCTTACATCCTCAATAAAAACATTTCACTGTTTCTAACAACTTGCCTCCCACACCATATATTCTTAATACCTTCCACAGAGCATCTCTATCAACTCTATCATATGCCTTCTCCAGAGCCATAAATGCTACATACAGATCCATTTGCTTTTCTAAGTATTTCTCACATACATTTTTCAAAGCAAACACCTGATCCACACATCCTCTACCACGTCTGAAACCACACTGCTCTTCCCCAGTCTGATGCTCTGTACATGCCTTCACCCTCTCAATCAATACCCTACCATATAATTTACCAGGAATACTCAACAAACTTATACCTCTGTAATTTGAGCACTCACTCTTATCCCCTTTGCCGTTGTACAATGGCACTATGCAAGCATTCCGCCAATCCTCAGGCACCTCACCATGAATCATACATACATTAAATAACCTTACCAATCAGTCAACAATACAGTCACCCCTTTTTTTAATAAATTCCAATGCAATACCATCTAAACCTGCTACCTTGCCGGCTTTTATCTTCTGCAAAGCTTTTACTACCTGTTTTCTGTTTATCAAATCATTTTCCCTAACCCTCTCACTTTGCACACCACCTCGACCAAAACACCCTATATCTACCACTCTATCATCAAACACAGTCAACAAACCTTCAAAATACTCACTCCATCTCCTTCTCACATCACCACTACTTGTTATCACCTCCCCATTTGCCCCCTTCACTGAAGTTCCCATTTGCTCCCTTGTCTTACGCACTTTATTTGCCTCCTTCCAGAACATCTTTTTATTCTCCCTAAAATTTAGTGATACTCTCTCACCCCAACTCTCATTTGCCCTCTTTTTCACCTCTTGCACCTTTCTCTTGACCTCCTGCCTCTTTCCTTTATACATCTCCCACTCATTTGCATTTTTTCCCTGCAAAAATCGTCCAAATGCCTCTGTCTTCTCTTTCACTAATAATCTTACTTCTTCATCCCACCACTCACTACCCTTTCCAATCAATCCACCTCGAATATTGGAGACAAAATCGTAGATTACCTTGAACATCAGATTCTGATCATTAACAATGAGTGGATTTGTAATGCACAGATTATGATTGACAAAACTTTGTGAATTTTATCACATGTTATACTCACGACAAGACAAAAACAATATATAATATAATTCTGGAGTTCCAAAAAGTATACGACAGACTTCGCCATGATTAATCGATGATTAAAGTCAGGGTCCTTAGGATTACTGATTGCATAAGAAACTGGATAGAACCTTGGTTATATAATAGGGAGCAACGAGTCGTAATGAATGCGGGATTCGTCATTGTGATCACCCGTTACTAGTTGGATTTCCCAGTGTTCCGTCTTTTGGTATATACCTTTCAAAATAAATATTTATGCTACTTGTGAAGGGCTGTTTAGCTTAGTGGCAAAATCTGAGGATGGCACAAAGATTAGGAATGCCGTATGAACTGAAGACGATAGGCTAAGATTGCAAGATGTCTAGAAAACGAAAATGTCATTTAACGTTAATGAACGTCTGTTGTTGCAAGTTTGAAACTTCAACAAGAAATTCAATTATGAATTGATGGGCCACAAGATAAAGGACACACCATAGTGTGAGGGATCCAGAGTTCAGTGTCTCCAACAACTTCAAATTCTCAAACCATTTTAATTAAGCTGCCAAGAGAGCATCAGGATGTTAAGATTTGTTAAAATATAATATATATACGAGAGCAAGGATGTGATATTGCCACAATAACTAAGTCTGGTTAGACCCCACTCCGAATATGCAATCCATTCCTAGGCCCCGCACCGAACGTAAGTATGTTCACAGATTGGAAGCAGTTCAGAGAAAATTAACTGAATAGAATCCTTTCTTACGTAGCAAACCGTAAAAGTGCAGACTGCAAAAATTGAATGTATTCTTTTAAAGCAAGAGGCGGCTCCGGGGAAATTTATTACAACGTTTTGAAATACTTTAAGGAATCAAAAACACCAACATCGAAAATTTCTTTACCGTCGCACCAGTAATACTAACGAAAGAAATGGACTAAAGCTTAGATACATCGAGTTATGTGGATTATATGAAATATTGCTTTACCAGCGTCATTACTGAGCGCGTGGATTAAAATCCCAGAACAAGTTGTCCAGAGCAACACTGCTCTTTGCATTCATATAACATATTCTCTCTCTCTCTCTCTCTCTCTCTCTCTCTCTCTCTCTCTCTCTCTCTCTCTCTCTCTCTCTCTCTCTCTCTCTCTCTCTCTCTCTCTCTCTCTCTCTCTACGGTTTGGTTCAACAAATTACCCATAATGTTGTCAATAAAACTCTCATAACTACACATCCCCAGGCTCAATTTTTTTAATCATTCCGAGGGCTTAATGAGTACGGATTACACTATATAATTCAGTTTCTTATCATGTGTGTAGTTTCGCGCATCATCTCATTATCTATTCGCAAAAAAAGAGAAGTATTTGGGATTGCCAATTACATACAATCCTGTCTGATCCATCTCTATGTTTGTATGGTACACAACAAACACTCACTGCTCTTCGAACATCCACGCTAAATTACATAAATAAAGCTTGCATGATAAATCAATTCAGTGTATCGTTTTCCTCTTAAGGTCATAAAACTCCCAGAATTGATTTTATTTTCAATGGTCATTAGGAAATATGATGCTCATCCTGAGTACATATCTTCAGTAAAGCATTCTCTCCTGGGAAATGTATTTTCTACCACACATAAGGACCTAGGATGACAAGCGACGACCACTTGATTCTCTGAACTTGTGAGTGCCAGCCAAGCGCGAGCCATGTCACAGCCTAAATCAGTGCCACTTAGCACGCGCGGGATGGGTTAAGACCTAGTCCAGTGCCACTTGGCACGCGCGGCCGGGTCATGGCGTGCTTCAAGGCCACTTGGCACGCGTCTGCTGGGTCATGGCCTCATAGTCATTTGGTCTGGTCATACCACTACTGTGTTAGGTTAATCAGCTATAATCACTGGAGCTAAAACGAACTATTAATGTGGCAGACAGCACCACACACTTTAACATCAACTTCTACATAGGAGCAAAGTAAAGATTTACTGCTCGTATGCAGTTAATCTTTCCACAACAGTGATGACAAAAGATTCTGAGTATGTCACTGTCATTGACAATCATATGCTTCTCCCTCTTTCTCCAGCAAGATAAACCAATTGTAATCTAGCCAGACGTATTGTGGGGAAAAATGAAAGACTTGTCATACTGAGAGGAAACATTTCCACATCAACTTTGCCATTATATAGATTATCTCAGGTTAATCATGAATGAGGGTGAAGAGATGAAGATTATCAGTCATAAAATATACTGAAAACAAAGATCGATGATAAGACTATTCGAGAGCATCCACTTTGAAAGGAAAAATGAAAATGAGGGATAAAAGTACAAACAGCACTATTTTGCAGAACAACGACAGAGAACAGTTGATGACCTGTTTGTTCCAGTGATATCCTCTACTATAATCCTCTACTGTGATCCTCCACTGTGATTCTCTATTGTGATCCTCTACTGTGATTCTCCACTGTGATCCTCTACAGTAATCCTCTACTGTGATTCTCCACTGTGATCCTCTACAGTAATCCTCTACTGTGATTCTCTACTGTGATTCTCCACTATGATCCTTCACTGTGATCCTCTACTGTGATTCTCTACTGTGATTCTCTACTGTAATTCTCCTATGATCCTTCACTGTGATCCTCTACTGTGACCCTCTACTGTGATCCTCTACTGTGATTCTCTACTGTGATTCTCTACTGTGATTCTTCACTGTGATCCTCTACTATAATCCTCGACTTTGATCCTCCATTATGATCCTCCAATGTGATCCTCCACTGTGATCCTACACTGTGATCCTCCACTGTGATCCTCCACTGTGATACTTCACTGTGATCCTCTACTCTCATCCTCTACTGTGATCCTCCACTGAGATCCTCCACTGTGATCCTCCACTATAATCCTCTACTATGATCCTCTATTGTGATTCTCTATTGTGATTCTCCACTTTGATCATTCACTATGATTCTCTACTATAATCCTGATTGGAAGATTTAAAAAAGAAAGAGGCAGGAGGTCAACAGAAAGGTGCAAGAGGCGAAAAACAGGGCAAATGAGAGTTGGGGTGAGTGAGTATCATTACATTTTAGGGAGAATAAAAAAATGTGGAAGGAGGTAAGTAAAGTGAGTAAGACAAGTTAACAAATGGGAACATCAGTGAAGAGGGACAATGCGGAGGTGATAACAAGTAGTGGTGATGTGAGATGGAGATGGGGTGAGCATTTTGAAGGTTTGTTGAACATGTTTGATGATAAAGAGGCAGATATAGAGTGTTTCTGTCGAGATGATGTGCAAAGTGAGAGTGATAGGGAGAATGATTTGGTAAACAGAGAAGAGGTTGTAAAAGCTTGGTGGAACATGAAAGCCACCAAGGCAGCATGTTTGGACGATATTACAGTGGAATATATTAAAAAAGGGGATGACTGTATTGTTGACTGGTTGGTAAGGTTATTTAATATATGTATGACTCATCGTGAGGTGCCTGAGGACTGGCGGAATGCTTGCATAGTGCCATTGTACAAAGCCAAAGGGGATAAGAGTGAGTGCTCAAATTGCAGAGGTATAAGTTTGTTGAGTATTCCTGGTAAATTATATGGGAGGGTATTGATTGAGAGGGTGAAGGCATGTACAGAGCATCAGACTGGGGAAGAGCATTATGGTTTCAGAAGTGGTAGAGGATTTGTGGATCAGTTGTTTGCTTTGAAGAATGTATGTGAGAAATACTTAGAAAAGCAAATGGATTTGTAAGTAGCATTTATGGATCTGGAGAAGGCATATGACAGAGTTGATAGAGATGCTTTGTGGAAGGCGTTAAGAATATATGGTGTGGGAGGGAAGTTATTAGAAGCAGTGAAAAGTTTTTATCGAGGATGTAAGGCATGTGTACGTGTAGGAGGAGAGGAAAGTGATTGGTTCTCAGTGAATGTTGATTTGCGGCAGGTGTGTGTGATGTCTCCATGGTTGTTTAATTTGTTTATGGAAGGGGTTGTTAGGGAGATGAATGCAAGAGTTTTGGAAAGAGGGGCAAGTATGCAGTCTGTTGTGGATGAGAGAGCTTGGGAAGTGAGTCAGTTGTTGTTCGCTTATGATACATCGCTGGTGGCTGATTCTTGTGAGAAATTGCAGAAGCTGGTGACTGAGTTTGGTAAAGTGTGTGAAAGAAGAAAGCTGAGAGTAAATGTGAATAAGAGCAAGGTTATTAGGTACAGTAGGGTTCAGGGACAAGTCAATTCGGAGGTAAGTTTGAATGGAGAAAAAACCGGAGGAATTGAAGTGTTTTAGATATCTGGGATTGGATCTGGCAGTGGATGGAACCATGGAAGCGGAAGTGAATCATAGAGTGGGGGAGGGGGCGAAAGTTCTGGGATCGTTGAAAATGGGGAGAAATCGAGAGCGTTATCTTGGAAAGCAAAAATAGGTATGTTTGAAGGAATAGTGGTTCCAACATTGTTATATGGTTGCTAGGCGTAGGCTATAGATAGAATTGTGTGGAGGAGGGTGGATATGCTGGATATGAGATGTTTGAGGACAATATGTGGTGTGAGGTGGTTTGATCAGGTAAGTAATGAAAGGGTAAGAGAGACGTGTGGTAATGAGAAAAAGTGTAGTAGAGAGAGCAAAATAGGGTCTTTTGAAATGGTTTGGTCACATGGAGAGAATGAGTGAGGAAAGCTTGACAAAGAGGATATACGTGTCAGAGGTGGAGGGAACTAGAAGTGGGGGACCAAATTGGAGGTGGAAAGATGGAGTGAAAATAATTTTGAGTGATTGGGGCCTCAACATGCAGGAGGGTGGAAGGCGCGCAAGGAATAGAGTGAATTAGAAAGATGTGGTATACCGGGGTCGACGTGCTATCAATGGATTGAACCAGGGCATATGAAGCGTCTTGGGTAAACCATGGAAAGTTTTGTGGGACTTGGATGTGGAAAGGGAGCTGTGGTTTCGTTGCATTATACATGAGAGCTAGAGACTGAGTGTGAACGCATTTGGCCTTTCTTGTCATTTCCTGGCGCTACCTTACGCAAATGCGGGTGAAGGGCTTTTCATATGTGGCGGGGTGACGACGGAAATCAATAAGGGCAGACAGTATGAATTATGTACATGTTTATATATGTATGTCTGAGTGTGTATATATATGTATACGTTGAGATGTATAGGTATGTATATGTACGTGTGTCGACGTGTATGTATATTCATGTTTATGTGGGTGGGTTGGGCCATTCTTCCATCTATTTCCTTGCCATAACTCGCTAACACGGGAGGCAGCGACAAAGTATAATAGATTATGAATGATATATATATATATATATATATATATATATATATATATATATATATATATATATATATATATATATATTTTTATTTTTTTTATTATCCTTTGTCGCTGTCTCCCGCGTTTGTGAGGTAGCGCAAGGAAACAGACGAAAGAAATGGCCCAACCCACCCCCATACACATGCATATACATACGTCCACGCACGCAAATATACATACCTACACAGCATTCCATGGTTTACCCCAGACGCTTCACATGCCTTGATTCAATCCACTGACAGCACGTCAACCCCAGTATACCACATCTCTCCAATTCACTCTATTCCTTGCCCTCCTTTCACCCTCCTGCATGTTCAGGCCCCGATCACACAAAATCTTTTTCACTCCATCTTTCCACCTCCAGTTTGGTCTCCCTCTTCTCCTCGTTCCCTCCACCTCCGAAACATATATCCTCTTGGTCAATCTTTAGTCACTCATTCTCTCCATGTGCCCAAACCACTTCAAAACACCCTCTTCTGCTCTCTCAACCACGCTCTTTTTATTTCCACACATCTCTCTTACCCTTACGTTACTCACTCGATCAAACCACCTCACACCACACATTGTCCTCAAACATCTCATTTCCAGCACATCCATCCTCCTGCGCACAACTCTATCCATAGCCCACGCCTCGCAACCATACAACATTGTTGGAATCACTATTCCTTCAAACATACCCATTTTTGCTTTCCGAGATAATGTTCTCGACTTCCACACATTCTTCAAGGCCCCCAGAATTTTCGCCCCCTCCCCCACCCTATGATCCACTTCCGCTTCCATGGTTCCATCCGCTGCCAGATCCACTCCCATATATCTAAAACACTTCACTTCCTCCAGTTTTTCTCCATTCAAACTCACCTCCCAATTGACTTGACCCTCAACCCTACTGTACCTAATAACCTTGCTCTTATTCACATTGACTCTTAACTTTCTTCTTCCACACACTTTACCAAACTCAGTCACCAGCTTCTGCAGTTTCTCACATGAATCAGCCACCAGCGCTGTATCATCAGCGAACAACAACTGATTCACTTCCCAAGCTCTCTCATCCCCAACAGACTTCATACTTGCCCCTCTTTCCAAAACTCTTGCATTCACCTCCCTAACAACCCCATCCATAAACAAATTAAACAACCATGGAGACATCACACACCCCTGCCGCAAACCTACATTCACTGAGAACCAATCACTTTCCTCTTTTCCTACACGTACACATGCCTTACATCCTCGATAAAAACTTTTCACTGCTTCTAACAACTTTCCTCCCACACCATATATTCTTAATACCTTCCACAGAGCATCTCTGTCAACTCTATCATATGCCTTCTCCAGATCCATAAATGCTACATACAAATCCATTTGCTTTTCTAAGTATTTCTCACATACATTCTTCAAAGCAAACACCTGATCCACACATCCTCTACCACTTCTGAAACCACACTGCTCTTCCCCAATCTGATGCTCTGTACATCCTTCACCCTCTCAATCAATACCCTCCCATATAATTCATATTAATATTCCATATATATATATATATATATATATATATATATATATATATATATATATATATATATATATATATATATATATATATATATATATATATATATATATATATATATATATATATATATATATATATATATATATATATATATATATATATATATTTGCTTTGCCACTGTGTCCCGCGTTTGCGAGGTAGCGCAAGGAAACAGACGAAAGAAATGGCCCAACCCACCCCCATACACATACATAAACATACGTCCACACACGCAAATATACATACCTACACAGCTTTCCATGGTTTACCCCAGACGCTTCACATGCCCTGATTCAATCCACTGACAGCACGTCAACCCCGGTATACCACATCGATCCAATTCACTCTATTCCTTGCCCTCCTTTCACCCTCCTGCATGTTCAGGCCCCGATCACACAAAATCTTTTTCACTCCATCTTTCCACCTCCAATTTGGTCTCCCACTTCTCCTCGTGCCCTCCACCTCCGACACATATATCCTCATGGTCAATCTTTCCTCAATCATTCTCTCCATGTGCCCAAACCATTTCAAAACACCCTCTTCTGCTCTCTCAACCACGCTCTTTTTATTTCCACTCATCTCTCTTATCCTTACGTTACTTACTCGATCAAACCACCTCACACCACATATTGTCCTCAAACATCTCATTTCCAGCACATCCATCCTCCTGCGCACAACTCTATCCATAGCCCACGCCTCGCAACCATACAACATTGTTGGAACCGCTATTCCTTCAAACATACCCATTTTTGCTTTCCGAGATAATGTTCTCGACTTCCACACATTCTTCAAGGCTCCTAGGATTTTCGCCCCCTCCCCCACCCTATGATCCACTTCCGCTTCCATGGTTCCATCCGCTGCCAGATCCAATCCCAGATATCTAAGACACTTTACTTCCTCCAGTTTTTCTCCATTCAAACTTACCTCCCAGTTTACTTGACCCTCAACCCTACTGTACCTAATAACCTTGCTCTTATTCACATTTACTCTTAACTTTCTTCTTTCACACACTTTAACAAACTCAGTCACCAGCTTCTGCAGTTTCTCACATGAATCAGCCACTAGCGCTGTATCATCAGCGAACAACAACTGACTCACTTCCCAAGCTCTCTCATCCCCAACAGACTTAATACTTGCCCCTCTTTCCAAAACTCTTGCATTTACCTTCCTAACAACCCCATCCATAAACAAATTAAACAACCATGGAGACATCACACACCCCTGCCGCAAACCTACATTCACTGAGAACCAATCACTTTCCTCTTTTCCTACACGTACACATGCCTTACATCCTCGATAAAAACTTTTCACTGCTTCTAACAACTTTCCTCCCACACCATATATTCTTAATACCTTCCACAGAGCATCTCTGTCAACTCTATCATATGCCTTCTCCAGATCCATAAATGCTACATACAAATCCATTTGCTTTTCTAAGTATTTCTCACATACATTCTTCAAAGCAAACACCTGATCCACACATCCTCTACCACTTCTGAAACCACACTGCTCTTCCCCAATCTGATGCTCTGTACATCCTTCACCCTCTCAATCAATACCCTCCCATATAATTCATATTAATATTACATATATATATATATATATATATATATATATATATATATATATATATATATATATATATATATATATATATATATATATATACATATATATATATATATATATATATATTTGCTTTGCCACTGTGTCCCGCGTTTGCGAGGTAGCGCAAGGAAACAGACGAAAGAAATGGCCCAACCCACCCCCATACACATACATAAACATACGTCCACACACGCAAATATACATACCTACACAGCTTTCCATGGTTTACCCCAGACGCTTCACATGCCCTGATTCAATCCACTGACAGCACGTCAACCCCGGTATACCACATCGATCCAATTCACTCTATTCCTTGCCCTCCTTTCACCCTCCTGCATGTTCAGGCCCGATCACACAAAATCTTTTTCACTCCATCTTTCCACCTCCAATTTCGTCTCCCACTTCTCCTCGTGCCCTCCACCTCCGACAAATATATCCTCATGGTCAATCTTTCCTCAATCATTCTCTCCATGTGCCCAAACCATTTCAAAACACCCTCTTCTGCTCTCTCAACCACGCTCTTTTTATTTCCACTCATCTCTCTTATCCTTACGTTACTTACTCGATCAAACCACCTCACACCACATATTGTCCTCAAACATCTCATTTCCAGCACATCCATCCTCCTGCGCACAACTCTATCCATAGCCCACGCCTCGCAACCATACAACATTGTTGGAACCGCTATTCCTTCAAACATACCCATTTTTGCTTTCCGAGATAATGTTCTCGACTTCCACACATTCTTCAAGGCTCCTAGGATTTTCGCCCCCTCCCCCACCCTATGATCCACTTCCGCTTCCATGGTTCCATCCGCTGCCAGATCCAATCCCAGATATCTAAGACACTTTACTTCCTCCAGTTTTTCTCCATTCAAACTTACCTCCCAGTTTACTTGACCCTCAACCCTACTGTACCTAATAACCTTGCTCTTATTCACCTTTACTCTTAACTTTCTTCTTTCACACACTTTAACAAACTCTGTCACCAGCTTCTGCAGTTTCTCACATGAATCAGCCACTAGCGCTGTATCATCAGCGAACAACAACTGACTCACTTCCCAAGCTCTCTCATCCCCAACAGACTTAATACTTGCCCCTCTTTCCAAAACTCTTGCATTTACCTTCCTAACAACCCCATCCATAAACAAATTAAACAACCATGGAGACATCACACACCCCTGCCGCAAACCTACATTCACTGAGAACCAATCACTTTCCTCTTTTCCTACACGTACACATGCCTTACATCCTCGATAAAAACTTTTCACTGCTTCTAACAACTTTCCTCCCACACCATATATTCTTAATACCTTCCACAGAGCATCTCTGTCAACTCTATCATATGCCTTCTCCAGATCCATAAATGCTACATACAAATCCATTTGCTTTTCTAAGTATTTCTCACATACATTCTTCAAAGCAAACACCTGATCCACACATCCTCTACCACTTCTGAAACCACACTGCTCTTCCCCAATCTGATGCTCTGTACATCCTTCACCCTCTCAATCAATACCCTCCCATATAATTCATATTAATATTACATATATATATATATATATATATATATATATATATATATATATATATATATATATATATATATATACATATATATATATATATATATATATATTTGCTTTGCCACTGTGTCCCGCGTTTGCGAGGTAGCGCAAGGAAACAGACGAAAGAAATGGCCCAACCCACCCCCATACATAAACATACGTCCACACACGCAAATATACATACCTACACAGCTTTCCATGGTTTACCCCAGACGCTTCACATGCCCTGATTCAATCCACTGACAGCACGTCAACCCCGGTATACCACATCGATCCAATTCACTCTATTCCTTGCCCTCCTTTCACCCTCCTGCATGTTCAGGCCCGATCACACAAAATCTTTTTCACTCCATCTTTCCACCTCCAATTTCGTCTCCCACTTCTCCTCGTGCCCTCCACCTCCGACAAATATATCCTCATGGTCAATCTTTCCTCAATCATTCTCTCCATGTGCCCAAACCATTTCAAAACACCCTCTTCTGCTCTCTCAACCACGCTCTTTTTATTTCCACTCATCTCTCTTATCCTTACGTTACTTACTCGATCAAACCACCTCACACCACATATTGTCCTCAAACATCTCATTTCCAGCACATCCATCCTCCTGCGCACAACTCTATCCATAGCCCACGCCTCGCAACCATACAACATTGTTGGAACCGCTATTCCTTCAAACATACCCATTTTTGCTTTCCGAGATAATGTTCTCGACTTCCACACATTCTTCAAGGCTCCTAGGATTTTCGCCCCCTCCCCCACCCTATGATCCACTTCCGCTTCCATGGTTCCATCCGCTGCCAGATCCAATCCCAGATATCTAAGACACTTTACTTCCTCCAGTTTTTCTCCATTCAAACTTACCTCCCAGTTTACTTGACCCTCAACCCTACTGTACCTAATAACCTTGCTCTTATTCACCTTTACTCTTAACTTTCTTCTTTCACACACTTTAACAAACTCTGTCACCAGCTTCTGCAGTTTCTCACATGAATCAGCCACTAGCGCTGTATCATCAGCGAACAACAACTGACTCACTTCCCAAGCTCTCTCATCCACAACAGACTTAATACTTGCCCCTCTTTCCAAAACTCTTGCATTTACCTCCCTAACAACCCCATCCATAAACAAATTAAACAACCATGGAGACATCACACACCCCTGCCGCAAACCTACATTCACTGAGAACCAATCACTTTCTTATCTCCCTACACGTACACATGCTATACATACTCGATAAAAACTTTTCACTGCTTCTAACAACTTGCCTCCCACACCATATATTCTTAGTACCTTCCACAGAGCATCTCTATCAACTCTATCATATGCCTTCTCCAGATTCATAAATGCTACATACAAATCCATTTGCTTTTCTAAGTATTTTCACATACATTCTTCAAAGCAAACACCTGATCCACACATATTCAACCAATTCTGAAACCACACTGCTCTTCCCCAATCTGATGCTCTGTACATGCCTTCACCCTCTCAATCAACACCCTCACATATAATTTACCGGGAATACTCAACAAACTTATACCTCTGTAATTTGAGCACTCACTCTTATACCCTTTGCCTTTGTACAATGGCACTATCCACGCATTCCGCCAATCCTCAGGCACCTCACCATGAGACATACATACATTAAATAACCTTACCAACCAGTCAATAATACAGTCACCCCCTTTTTTAATAAATTCCACTGCAGTACCATCCAAACCTGCTGCCTTGCCGGCTTTCATCTTCCGCAAAGCTTTTACTACCTCTTCTCTGTTTACCAAATCATTTTCCCTAACCCTCTCACTTTGCACACCACCTCGACCAAAACACCCTATATCTGCCACTCTATCATCAAACACATTCAACAAACCTTCAAAATACTCACTCCATCTCCTTCTCACATCACTACTACTTGTTATCACCTCCCCATTTGCGCCCTTCACTGAAGTTCCCATTTGCTCCCTTGTCTTACGCACTTTATTTACCTCCTTCTAGAACATCGTTTTATTCTTCCTAAAATTTAATGATACTCTCTCAACCCAACTCTCATTTGCCCTTTTTTTCACCTCTTGCACCTTTCTCTTGACCTCCTGTCTCTTTCTTTTATACATCTCCCACTCAATTGCATTTTTTCCCTGCAAAAATCGTCCAAATGCCTCTCTCTTCTCTTTCACTAATAATCTTACTTCTTCATCCAACCACTCACTACCCTTTCTAATCAACCCACCTTCCACTCTTCTCATGCCACAAGCATCTTTTGCGTAATCCATCACTGATTCCCTAAATACATCCCATTCCTCCCCCACTCCTCTTACTTCCATTGTTCTCACCTTTTTCCATTCTGTACTCAGTCTCTCCTGGTACTTCCTCACACAAGTCTCCTTCCCAAGCTCACTTACTCTCACCACCCTCTTCACCACAACATTCACTCTTCTTTCCTGAAAACCCATACAAATCTTCACCTTAGCCTCCACAAGATGATGATCAGACATCCCTCCAGTTGCACCTCTCAGCATATTAACATCCAAAAGTCTCTCTTTCGCGCGTCTGTCAATTAACACGTAATCCAATAACGCTCTCTGGCCATCTCTCCTACTTACATACGTATACTTATGTATAGCTCGCTTTTTAAACCAGGTATTCCCAATCACCAGTCCTTTTTCAGCACATAAATCTACAAGCTCTTCACCATTTCCATTTACAACATTGAACATCCCATGTTTACCAATTATTCCCTCAACTGCCACATTACTCACCTTTGCATTCAAATCACCA
Organism: Panulirus ornatus; assembly: GCF_036320965.1. Taxonomy (NCBI): domain Eukaryota; kingdom Metazoa; phylum Arthropoda; class Malacostraca; order Decapoda; family Palinuridae; genus Panulirus; species Panulirus ornatus. Next base: position 60,016,442 of record NC_092226.1, read on the forward strand.
ATCACTATAACCCGGTCTCGTGCATCAAAACCACTAACACACTCATTCAGCTGCTCCCAAAACACTTGCCTCTCATGATCTTTCTTCTCATGCCCAGGTGCATATGCACTAATAATCACCCATCTCTCTCCATCAACTTTCAGCTTTACCCGTATTAATCGAGAATTTACTTTCTTACATTCTATCACATACTCCCACAATTCCTGTTTCAGGAGTACTGCTACTCCTTCCCTTGCTCTTGTCCTCTCACTAACCCCTGACTTTACTCCCAAGACATTCCCAAACTACTCTTTTCCTTTACCCTTGAGCTTCGTTTCACTCAGATCCATAACATCCAGGTTCCTTTCCTCAAACATACTACTTATCTCTCCTTTTTTCACATCTTGGTTACATCCACACACATTTAGACACCCCAGTCTGAGCCTTCGAGGAGGATGAGCACTCCCCGCGTGACTCCTTCTGTTTCCCATTTTAGAAAGTTAAAAAATACAAGGAGGGGAGGATTTCTGGCCCCCCGCTCCCGTCCCCTCTAGTCGCCTTCTACGACACGCGAGGAATACGTGCGAAGTATTCTTTCACCCCTATCCCCAGGGATGATATATATATATATATATGCATATATACATACATACACATACATACGCACATATACATACACACACATATACATATATATACATATGAAAAATGTAAGAAACAATTTAGAAAACTGAAACTTCTAGATTGAAATGAAATGAAAAAATGAATGTCACATAATGGTTCAACCTCTGGCTATGGAAAAGGGAAATGTATAATATATTTACACAAACGTCAATAGCAGTTCCCATCAATTTAACCACTGTATCAATAAGCTTCAATGTCTAAGCCACATATATATATATATATATATATATATATATATATATATATATATATATATATATATATATATATATATATATATATATATATATATATATATATATATATACAGTAGGGTTGAGGGTCAAGTCAATTGGGAGGTAAGTTTGAATGAAGAAAAACTGGAGGAAGTAAAGTGTTTTAGATATCTGGGAGTGGATCTGGCAGCGGATGGAACCATGGAAGCGGAAGTGGATCATATGGTGGGGGAGGGGGCGAGAATCCTGGGAGCCTTGAAGAATGTGTGGAAGTATAGAACATTATCTCGGAAAGCAAAAATGGGTATGTTTGAAGGAACAGTGGTTCTAACAATGTTGTATGGTTGCGAGGTGAGGGCTATGGATAGAGTTGTGCGCAGGAGGATGGATGTGCTAGAAATGAGATGTTTGAGGACAATGTGTGGTGTGAGGTGGTTTGATCGAGTAAGTAACGTAAGGGTAAGAGAGATGTGTGGAAATAAAAAGATCGTGGTTGAGAGAGCAGAAGAGGGTGTTTTGAAATGGTTTGGGCACATGGAGAGAATGAGTGAGGAAAGATTGACCAAGAGGATATATGTGTCTGAGGTGGAGGGAACGAGGAGAAGTGGGAGACCAAATTGGAGGTGGAAAGATGGAGTGAAAAAGATTTTGTGTGATCGGGGCCTGAACATGCAGGAGGGTGAAAGGAGGGCAAGGAATAGAGCGAATTGGATCGATGTGGTTTACCGGGGTTAACGTGCTGTCAGGGGATTGAATCAGGGCATATGGAGCGTCTGGGGTAAACCATGGAAAGCTGTGTAGGTATGTATATTTGCGTGTGTGGACGTATGTATATACATGTGTATGGGGATGGGTTGGGCCATGTCTTTCGTCTGTTTCCTTGCGCTACCTCGCAAACGCGGGAGACAGCGTCAAAAAAAGAAAAAAAAAAGATATATATATATATATATATATATGTATATATATATATATATATATATATATATATATATATATATATATATATATATATATATATATATATATATATATATATATATATATATATATATATATATATATATATATATAAATATATATATATATATATATATATATATATATATATATATATTGCCATTTACCTCCTTCCAGAACATCTTTTTATTCTCCCTAAAATTTACTGATAGTCTCTCACCCCAACTCTCATTTGCCCTTTTTTTCACCTCTTGCACCTTTCTCTTGACCTCCTGTCTCTTTCTTTTATACTTCTCCCACTCAATTGCATTTTTTCCCTGCAAAAATCGTCCAAATGCCTCTCTCTTCTCTTTCACTAATACTCTTACTTCTTCATCCCACCACTCACTACCCTTTCTAAACAGCCCACCTCCCACTCTTCTCATGCCACAAGCATCTTTTGCGCAATCCATCACTGATTCCCTAAATACATCCCATTCCTCCCCCACTCCCCTTACTTCCATTGTTCTCACCTTTTTCCATTCTGTACACAGTCTCTCCTGGTACTTCCCCACACAGGTCTCCTTCCCAAGCTCACTTACTCTCACCACCTTCTTCACCCCAACATTCACTCCTCTTTTCTGAAAACCCATACTAATCTTCACCTTAGCCTCCACAAGATAATGATCAGACATCCCTCCAGTTGCACCTCTCAGCACATTAACATCCAAAAGTAAATAGGGTGCGTAAGACAAGGGAGCAAATGGGAACTTCAGTGAAGGGCGTAAATGGGGAGGTGATAACAAGTAGTGGTGATGTGAGAAGGAGATGGAATGAGTATTTTGAAGGTTTGTTGAATGTGTCTGATGACAGAGTGGCAGATATAGGGTGTTTTGGTCGAGGTGGTGTGCAAAGTGAGAGGGTTAGGGAAAATGATTTGGTAAACAGAGAAGAGGAAGTAAAAGCTTTGCGGAAGATGAAAGCCGGCAAGGCAGCAGGTTTGGATGGTATTGCAGTGGAATTTATTAAAAAAGTGGGTGACTGTATTGTTGACTGGTTGGTAAGGTTATTTAATGTATGTATGACTCATGGTGAGGTGCCTGAGGATTGGCGGAATGCGTGGATAGTGCCATTGTACAAAGGCAAAGGGGATAAGAGTGAGTGCTCAAATTACAGAGGTATAAGTTTGTTGAGTATTCCTGGTAAATTATATGGGAGGGTATTGATTGAGAGGGTGAAGGCATGTACAGAGCATCAGATTGGGGAAGAGCAGTGCGGTTTCAGAAGTGGTAGAGGATGTGTGGATCAGGTGTTTGCTTTGAAGAATGTATGTGAGAAATACTTAGAAAAGCAAATGGATTTGTATGTAGCATTTATGGATCTGAGGAAGGCATATGATAGAGTTGATAGAGATGCTCTGTGGAAGGTATTAAGAATATATGGTGTGGGAGGCAAGTTGTTAGAAGCAGTGAAAAGTTTTTATCGAGGATGTAAGGCATGTGTACGTGTAGGAAGAGAGGAAAGTGATTGGTTCTCAGTGAATGTAGGTTTGCGGCAGGGGTGTGTGATGTCTCCATGGTTGTTTAATTTGTTTATGGATGGGGTTGTTAGGGAGGTAAATGCAAGAGTCCTGGAAAGAGGGGCAAGTATGAAGTCTGTTGGGGATGAGAGAGCTTGGGAAGTAAGTCAGTTGTTGTTCGCTGATGATACAGCGCTGGTGGCTGATTCATGTGAGAAACTGCAGAAGCTGGTGACTGAGTTTGGTAAAGTGTGTGGAAGAAGAAAGTTAAGAGTAAATGTGAATAAGAGCAAGGTTATTAGGTACAGTAGGGTTGAGGGTCAAGTCAATTGGGAGGTGAGTTTGAATGGAGAAAAACTGGAGGAAGTGAAGTGTTTTAGATATCTGGGAGTGGATCTGTCAGCGGATGGAACCATGGAAGCGGAAGTGGATCATAGGGTGGGGGAGGGGGCGAAAATTTTGGGAGCCTTGAAAAATGTGTGGAAGTCGAGAACATTATCTCGGAAAGCAAAAATGGGTATGTTTGAAGGAATAGTGGTTCCAACAATGTTGTATGGTTGCGAGGCGTGGGCTATGGATAGAGTTGTGCGCAGGAGGATGGATGTGCTGGAAATGAGATGTTTGAGGACAATGTGTGGTGTGAGGTGGTTTGATCGAGTAAGTAACGTAAGGGTAAGAGAGATGTGTGGAAATAAAAAGAGCGTGGTTGAGAGAGCAGAAGAGGGTGTTTTGAAATGGTTTGGGCACATGGAGAGAATGAGTGAGGAAAGATTGACCAAGAGGATATATGTGTCGGAGGTGGAGGGAACGAGGAGAAGTGGGAGACCAAATTGGAGGTGGAAAGATGGAGTGAAAAAGATTTTGTGTGATCGGGGCCTGAACATGCAGGAGGGTGAAAGGAGGGCAAGGAATAGAGTGAATTGGAGCGATGTGGTATACAGGGGTTGACGTGCTGTCAGTGGATTGAATCAAGGCATGTGAAGCGTCTGGGGTAAACCATGGAAAGCTGTGTAGGTATGTATATTTGCGTGTGTGGACGTGTGTATGTACGTGTGTATGGGGGTTGGGCCATTTCTTTCGTCTGTTTCCTCGCGCTACCTCGCAAACGCGGGAGACAGCGACAAAGTAAAAAAAAAAAAAAAAAAAAAAAAAAAAAAATATTGCCATTGTACAAAAGCAAAGGGAATAAGAGTGAGTGTTCAAAATACAGAGGTATAAGTTTGTTGAGTATTCCTGGTAAATTATAGGTGAAGGCATGTACAGGGTGAAGGCATGTACAGAGCATCAGATTGGGGAAGAGCAGTGTGGTTTCAGAAGTGGTAGAGGATGTGTGGATCAGGTGTTTGCTTTGAAGAATGTATGTGAGAAATACTTAGAAAAACAAATGGATTTGTATGTAGCATTTATGGATCTGGAGAAGGCATATACTAGAGTTGATAGAGATGCTCTGTGGAAGGTTTCAAGAATATATGGTGTGGGAGGTAAGTTGTTAGAAGCAGTGAAAAGTTTTTATCGAGGATGTAACGCATGTGTACGTGTAGGAAGAGAGGAAAGTGATTGGTTCTCAGTGAATGTAGGTTTGCGGCAGGGGTGTGTGATGTCTCCATGGTTGTTTAATTTGTTTATGAATGGGGTTACTAGGGAGGTGAATGCAAGAGTTTTGGAAGGAGGGGCAAGTATGCAGTCTGTTGTGGATGAGAGAGCTTGGGAAGTGAGTCAGTTGTTGTTCGCAGATGTTACAGAGCTGGTGGCTGATTCATGTGAGAAACTGCAGAAGCTGGTGACTGAGTTTGATAAAGTGTGTGAAAGAAGAAAGTTAAGAGTAAATGTGAATAAGAGCAAGGTTATTAGGTACAGTAGGTTTGTGGGTCAAGTCAATTGGGAGGTTAGTTTGAATGGAGAAAAACTGGAGGAAGTAAAGTGTTTTAGATATCTGGGAGTGGATCTGGCAGCGGATGGAACCATGGAAGCGGAAGTGAATCATAGGGTGGGGGAGGGGGCGAAAATCCTTCGAGCCTTGAAGAATGTGTGGAAGTCGAGAACATTATCTCGGAAAGCAAAAATGGGTATGTTTGAAGGAATAGTGGTTCCAGCAATGTTGTATGGTTGCGAGGCGTGAGCTATGGATAGAGTTGTGCGCAGGAGGGTGGATGTGCTGGAAATGAGATGTTTGAGAACAATTTGTGGTGTGAGGTGGTTTGATCGAGTAAGTAATGTAAGGGTAAGAGAGATGTGTGGAAATAAAAAGAGCGTGGTTGAGAGAGCAGAAGAGGGTGTTTTGAAATGGTTTGGCCACATGGAGAGAATGAGTGAGGAAAGATTGACCAAGAGGATATATGTGTCGGAGGTGGAGGGAACGAGGAGAAGGGGGAGACCAAATTGGAGGTGGAAAGATGAAGTGAAAAATATTTTGTGTGATCGGGGCGTGAATATGCAGGAGGGTGAAAGGAGGGCAAGGAATAGAGTGAATTGGATCGATGTGGTATACCGGGGTTGAAGTGCTGTCAGTGGATTGAATCAGGGCATGTGAAGCGTCTGGGGTAAACCATGGAAAGTTGTGTGGGGCCTGGATGTGGAAAGGGAGCTGTGGTTTCGGGAATTATTGCGTGGCAGCTAGAGACAGTGTGAACGAATGGGGCCTTTGTTGTCTTTTCCTAGTGCTACCTCGCACACATGAGGGGGGAGGGGGATGGTATTCCATGTGTGGCGAGGTGGCGATGGGAGTGAATGGGGGTAGACAGTATGAATTGTGTGCATGGGTATATATGTGTGTCTGTGTATGTATATACATGCGTACATTGAGATGTATAGGTATGTATATTTGCGTGTGTGGACGTGTGTGTGTGTATACATTGTGTATGGGGGTGGGTTGGGCCATTTTTTTCGTCTGTTTCCTCGCGCTACCTCGCAAGCGCGGGAGACAGCGACAAAGCAAAATAAATAAATAAATGAATATAAATATATATATATATATATATATATATCCCTGGGGATAGGGGAGAAAGAATACTTCCCACGTATTCCCTGCGTGTCGTAGAAGGCGACTAAAAGGGGAGGGAGCGGGTGGCTGGAAATCCTCCCCTTTCTTGTTTTTTTTTAATTTTCCAAAAGAAGGAACAGAGAAGGGGGTCAGGTGAGGATATTCCCTCTAAGGCCCAGTTCTCTGTTCTTAACGCTACCTCGCTAACGCGGGAAATGGCAAATAGTATGGAAAAAAAAAAAAAAAAAAAAAAATATATATATATATATATATATATATATATATATATATATATATATATATATATATATATATACATGTATATAAATAGAGAGAGAGAGAGAGAGAAAGAGAGAGAGAGAGAGAGAGAGAGAGAGAGAGAGAGAGAGAGAGAGAGAGAGAGAGAGAGAGAGAGAGAGAGAGAGAGAGAGAGAGAGAGAGAGATACGGTGACGAAGAAAATATATATATACACATTCAGGTCCTTTGAGCTGAGGAAACACTGCACAGTGAGGAAACCAGGGTTACTGAAGCATGAGGAACTTGGTCGGGGTTTCATAAGGGCGAAGGCTGGGTGATCATATTTCAGGTCTCTTTCCAAGCAATTTTTTTTTGGTACTATTGAATTTCTTTTTTCTACGTCAGCATGCTTGCAGGTCAACAATGGTTTGTGTGCAATTGTAATTCTGGTGTTCAGTTCCCAATAATCTTGATATTGCCTTCAATTTGCTAGTTTTGCATGTACAGGCTTACCCTGAAGGAAATGTTGGCTGGAATTACTGATAAGATTACTGTTCTAATACACATTACAGATGCCGTTCAAGAAACTGTCCATTTCAAGCCATCTTGCTCAGTGCATCGGGACGTAAGTGATCAACGTTGAGATGCAGCGCTGCAGGTGGTGAAGGACCTCAAAGTATCACATTTTTCGTCCAATAAAGCCGACCCATCCGAGTAGTGTAATGAAGTGTGAAACCATAAAAGCGTTAACCTTTGATGCCAGTAACTGCAAAATGAAATCGATTTCAAGGGATGGAGAATGAGCACTTAGCAAGGCTCATCGGCGTCTCTACGATCCGTGGACGGCTGGAGGAATTCAACACCACGAACCCCTGACACCGTAAAAGTGTATCTTTTTTATCTTTGTTGGTACCGTAGAGGTTATTTGCTGTGGTATTAACGACAATATACTTGGTATTTATCGCACTCATACTAACGATGTACTGAAAGAGAGATCGGAGGAGCTGTTGGAGCAATAACGCTGGCCTATTCTACGTATCCGAGATAAAAGTAATGAGAATATGATTTCAGGAGTCCTTCCCCAGATTGGCACCAGGAACGGCTTCTTTAGTAAGGCGTTCAGTCTAGATGACAGTTGGTGAACTTTTGTTGTCACTAAAGAGATGTGGCAGCATCTCTACATGCAGTCTGATATGTGTATGGATGAAATACACCTGAATGATTTGGGAACTGCACGTTTTGCTAGGCTTCTTAGTGAGTCTGCACATGCGTTTAGATCAAAAAGAAATAATGCAGCCCGTGTGGAGCAGTCCCATCCTCTTTCATAAATATTCCCTAAAATAGCTCTCAATCTCATCTTTAATATTCTGTGATAATGTTCTGGGTATGTGCAACGAAGTTTTAGAGGCAGGAGCTTTTGAAGGAAAGAATGATACGATTGATATTTCCAAATCTGGATTAGATATCAGTGATACATTTCTCCTCGCCGACTACACATTTCCAGGGTACACTATGTTTAATAGCAACATGGGCGGAAAAAGTAATCGGTGGTGTCTTGCTCTTTGTTAAAGTGCATTTTAATCTAGTAAGGAGAAAAGTAACCGTTAAGGTGGCCGACTTCATTTTTCAAGAGATTAGAGATAAAGTTTGCAAGGAAACTGCAATCGGACTAGCGTATAGACTCCCTTATATGAAATCCTCATACTACCACACCTTCCACCTACCCCATTACTTCTTATTCCATCAATCCTCGTCACAGCACGTATTGTCTTCAGACATTTCATTTCCAGTACATCCACCTTATCCTTCATATCCTTGTTTAAATCATATGTTTCGCATCCATCCAACACCGACAGGGTGTACTATAACATCAAACAAACCCGTCTTTGTACTCAGGAGAGAAGCCACTTTTTCCACACATTCCTCAATGCGCCAAAAACCTTTGCCTGCTCTCTCACCCTCTGGCTTGCATCAGCTCTCATGGTTGGTAAGAATTGGCGGAATGCATAAAAAAAATGTGTGTGTGTGTGTGTGTGTGTGTGTGTGTGTGTGTGTGTGTGTGGGGGGGGGGGGGGGGGGGGGGGGGGGGAGTTGAGTGCAGGCCGCAGAGACACCAGCCGCCTCCAGCGTGACGCAGGAGTGGCGGCTGCGGTTATGCTGCGGTGCGCCGCGTGCAGCGCTACCGTACGCTATGATGCATGATCCCCGGCCAACCCACGCCCAGCAATATCCATTCCCAGGTACCTATAACTCTCCACTTCCTCCAAGTTCCCTTCACTCAGACTCACTCTTAGCAACCTATCTACGTTCACTGCTGAACCTAATAACCTTGCTCTTATTCGCATTTAATCTCAATTGTCTCCTTTCACACACTTTCCGAACCTCAGACATCAGCTTCTATAATTCCTCACCCTAAACTTCTATCATTGTAGTGTCATCAGGAAACAACAAGTGTCACCTCTCATACCCCTCCATCCTCAACAGACCGCATATCTAATCCTCTCTCCTTGCATTCTCCTCCCTCAGCAACCAATCTATAAACAACCATGGTAACATCGCACACCCATGTTTCATTAAGTCAAACGGCTAAAGGAAACAGAGGCTTGACAGGTACGTTTACGTAGGAGCAGTGGTGCTGTAGGATATATTCCGACCCATCACAGGGTAGCACGTCAGCTTAAGTTTTCATGCCATGCCACCTATACCCAACCACTCAGATGAGCAACTGACAACAACAGAGCGGCGTCTCATTCACACCACTAGAGAACAGCGCTCATGCGTACACTGATTCACTCTCATTTACGTCACAAGCGGGCTGCACTCGCTCACTCATTTGGTTCGCACGTATATACATAAACGTCACACCTATCACAAGATATCAGGGTACATATAAGGATCTACGATGTCTGCAGTTTCATGCTCTTCGTAGTTGTAAGTCCGAGAATCCCACCCCACTGCCAGTGGCTGTGGCACCCATCTCTAGCGGCCACTCCAGCGCGGTAGAAACCTGACTTGGGCGTGGCGGAGGCTGTGGGGCAAGGAGCAGGTCGCTGTCGGGTGCTGGTGGAGCCATTGCTTCATGTGTATACTTCATGGCTCTTCCTGACACCATTGGTCAATGGGGACGAAGGAGCTTCCTGTTTCGCCACAGTATGTGAACCATCTTGAAGAGAACCAATACCTACGATAACACCCAGGTTGTCTCAGCGACTAGTCACGTAGTCCTGTACGTCGACATAGGCGCTGAGATGAAACTGTGAAAGCTCTCGTGTTGTGAAGTCATGTCGTGCCCTCGCCTATCCTCTTATGTGCCACTCTGGAGCAAACGAGCTATGATGTGCAGGTACCGCCAACCTTTGGAGGTGATCGAAAGTACCTATGTTGGCTACCTTCCTGAAGGCGAAGCTTATTCCTCAGTTGCAACTGTCCAAAAGTTACGTAGACTTACATAGATACGTGGACCAAATAGACGTAGGGTCCTGACGAGGTGATCTTAAAAAGTCCCTTTTAAAGCAATACAAGAAAAGGATAGCAAAGCAAAGACTCTCCTCTCCCCACCCTCTGCTCCCACCGGCAACACGCTAGACAGAAAACGGGTAGAAAAAATACCTTGCAGGATTAACAGGAAACTCATAAGGTAAAATTAAAATTAATGTCATGCAACCCATCACCAACGACATTTATCCCTTCACTTTTCTTTATATTTTGTAGATAATGGTAAGGATTAACTTGAGCTCCAGCCTCTTGACTGACGATGTTTGTATTATTCATGATGAAGAATTATACAGTAATTCATACTCTCTCAAAGTTGGTGACGGGTTAATCAAAGTTGGTATGTTAACGCAGAATGGCCAGAGAGAGATCACTGGTTGAGAAGGCAGCATGATGTACCATCACGATATGATGACTGATTAGATGAATTACTCAATACCGTAGAATGACAAGAAATTATCAAGCCTGATTTTGAAGCTCTTCAGGGTGTTGCTCTGAACAACATTTTTTGGTAGTTAATTCCAAGCATCAGTTATGTCGTTGATAAAGGAATACTTTGTACGATCAAGATTAACTCGGTGACCTCTAAGTTTTAGTCCATTTTCTTTCGTTGGTAATACAGGTGCTACTGTAAGGAAGTTTTTAATATCGACGTTGTTAAGTCCTTTAAGTACTCTAAAACATTCTTTCAATTTGTCTCGGAGACGAATCTTGTTTAGGGAGAACAAGTTTCAGTCTTCGCTTATTTGGTTTGTTACGCAAGGAAGGGCTCACTTTAGTTGCTCTTTGCTGCACTGCTTCCAGTTTATGAATATCCTCGCATAGGTGGGGGCCCCAATACTGCGCTGCATATTCAAGGTGTGGTCTAACTAGACTTTGGTATAGTGGCAATATCACATCATTGATTTACTATGTTAAGTAACTGTTAATCAATCCTGACATACTATTTACTTCCTCAGCAGCTTCATTACAATGGTTGGAGAATTTGAAATTGCTAGAGTCAGTTACGCCTCGATCCTCACACTAAGGTTGTCCTATCTGTGACCCAACCGTTCATTACCGAATTTCTTGTTTAGGTTTCCCAGCTTGTAACAGCTGATATTCATTGACGGTGAATGGCATTCCTAGACCTTTCAGCAATTTCGTCTAGATACTCTTGTAATCTTAGCCTATCTTCTACAGTTATTGTAGCATTACGATCTTTTTGTCATCTGAATTACTCAGCCCTATGTCAATGCCGTTAATGTTAATGATGAAAAGTATAGAACCAAGTACGTATCCTTGGTGAACCCCGCTAGTAACGGTTGACAACTGTAATGATTCATCACTCATTACGACTCTGTCTCCTATTACATAACCAGGCTCCTATCCAATTTCCTATGCAACCAGTAATCCGCAAGGCCTGGACTTTATGCTTCAATTCAACATGGAATTTGTCGAATGCATTCTGGAAGCTCAACATTATATCTTTGTTTTTGTCTTGTCGTGTGTATTGAATAATTATCATCAAATTTAAGGAGGTTAGTACGGTATGATCTATGCCTCCTAAAGCCTTGTGCTGTGTATTGTTGATCAGACTTTATTGTTCCAGGGAAGCCAACAATTTTTTATTAGATAATCGACTCCAGAAGTTCAAGTATAATTGATATAAGGCTAAAAGAACGGCAATTGCGAAGTATTCCTCGTCCTAGCGTCTCCTTTTTATTGTAAACATTATCAGCTTCCTCAGTGTTTTGACCGCAGCTTCCTCGTGTCCGTTGGCCCGAGAGATGTGCGACAAGGTCACACGGTGCTCTCAATCCCCTCTTCCCTCCACATCGAGCAAGGAAGCGGCGTAACGTAGACGACGTGAGCTGTGGTCCTCATAACAGCGGGCACGCTAGTGTCCACGAACACAGACCGCACGGTGCTGACAAGATGAGCTGCCGACGCCGTCCGTGGACATACCGAACATATACAGGCCATCTGAAATTGTGATTGGCCTATATTAGGAATGTACGAAACGCCTCATGGAAGTATCTGCCTGAAATATATTCTAACACTCGACTTGGAGTGTCCTCGACCAGCCACAACAGTTCATTCTGCTGCTTACGGAGAAGGGAACGACACTGGGGACACATAGAGACTACATTCTCAATGTCCCTGTCAATCCCTGGCCAGTAGATAGTCTGCTGGTCTCTTAGATAATGTGGTTCACTCCCTGATGACCGTTATCTAGGCGCGCCAGTCTCTCCCGTTGGAGGCTGTAGGGATAAGCAGGCTTGGGCCGTACACAGAGAGGTCGTCGTCCGGGGCAGCAGACTGTGGACTGCTCAGTACATAAGTGATGCTCCAAATCGTGGCGATCCTCAGGGAACTCGTTGATGGTAACTCCCTTAAGGCGATGCACTCCATGCTCCGTTTCGTAGCAGCACGTACTTTCTCCAAGGTTTGATCCTTGAAATGAGCCAAATGGTTGCACTACTTGCAGACAGCGTGAAGGGCAGACACTTATGCGGCGTGGAGAGGATCCACGTCACACTCTGGTACGTCCTCACCGTCTGGAAGATCCTGAACTGGTGCATGAGACTGCGTCAGAATTGCCGTGAAAAGCGCCCTTTTGTCAACGAACTGTAAAGATATAGCAAGAAAGCTTCTCACGTATCCACTGCTGGAGAGTATTCTCTGTTTCGTAGAGGCAACTTCGTGTTGAGGATGGGAACCAAGGAGCAGTGATCAATAACCAGGTCAAGGTGGAGAGGACCCAGAAAAAGGCGGCAAATCCCACCTCGATCACTGTGTATCGCAACTCCGTCTCAGTGAGGAATTTCAACCCACACTAGACAAGTTTCCAGGTTTCGCCGTGACGTTTTTGAAAACAAAACCTAATCCCTCCACCCAGGATGGTTTAGTCTGCAGCATTGTTGGTAACGACGGGTTGAAAAATGCCAGGCCATGTGGCGCTATCAAACTTCCTATCACCTTCTTGAAGGCTGCGTCGTTCTGAGGTTCATACACAACCTCACTTCAGACGATTTCTTTGCTACTGGAACAATAGGAGGGTCCCAAGCTGTAGGTATTCCACCTCGTCGATGACGTCCTTAGAAAGCAAGCCATCCACTTTGTCTTGATTTCTGCACACCAGCTGCAAGATATGGTGAATGAAGCTGGTATGGTGAATGGACGAGTATTATTGGCGAGTTGGATATGCTTGAGCCTACATACATCCCCGCAGTCCACGATACATCAGGAAAGCTGCAACTACAGCAGTAGTATGTGCTGCTTGCGGTGCTGTTTTGGGGCTGTGATCATACGACCACCTTGGCAGCACTACCTGCGGGTTCGGGGCCTACCCACAGCTTACTCTGGGCGGCTCAGGGCTGCCTTGACCCGCCGTCGATTCCTACTTAATAGACTGGATCTAACCACTTAATAGACTGGATCTGACCACTTAATAGACTGGATCTGACCAGGAAAATCCTCTGGCAGGATGCCATTTGCAATGGAGTCGAACCAGCTTAGTCGTGCTTCCATCACCTCCTTGACAACATTTGAATACAAATGAATTCATACAGGAACAGACCACTGGGTCCAACGAGGATGTTTGTGACAATGCTTAATGTGGCAACGGAAAGACAGATTTTTCAAACTAATCGTATAGCTAAGGAGAAGCAAATGATGTCAGTCGAGGATTTGAAATGAAATATCTATCATGCTCATTCTTGAAAATATCTGTGGCACTGTTTTCAACTACTATGATTATTAAATCATCCCATATGTTAGCAATCCTGTTGAAAAGACTTCGCCTTGTTGAGATAAAACGTTTGCCCACGAGTTTATTTCAATCATTACGAGTGAAATCAGGCGAATCTATCCTTAAGTAGCTCGTCAGATCGAGTTAATCAGAGCCTTCAATGATCTTGAATATTTGTGAGATAACTTCTTAACCTTCTCTTTTCTTAGCTAACAAGAATCAATTCGTGTAATCGGCTCTCATGAGATTTGTTTCTCAGTCCTGGATTAATCTTAGTAGCTCTTTTCTGTACTCTCTCCGTTTTATGTGTGTCTTTGCTCATATAGTTTGACCAAAACAGAACATAATATGCAAGACAAACGCACTAGTGTGTTGTAAAGATTGAGGATAATTTTCTGATCTTATATTCGAGAGCCTGTGTACCATTTTCGTATGTCTGTCCCCCAGTTCCAGGTGTGACGAGAAGGCCCCGTGAAGGGCTAGCGATCCACACCGAAGAGACCAGTGATAGCGGGGGACTCCAGGATGAACTCAGAGATTCAACCACATTAAGTCCTATGACCATGGCCTCGGTTCCAGAGTCAGGCGTCCACTATCGCGGCCCGCAGGGTGAGTGAAGCTGACCACCACCTGTTGTGCCGGGCCTGCCGACACTCTGCTGACGTAGACTCCTGCGAGGAGATGCTGAACGAGCTGGTTCTCACGATTGGCCCTCACACCTTGTTTGAGAACTGCTTTGAAAGGCGCTTGGAAACCTCGTTTCGTGACGGCCGCACGGATTTTTTATACACACCACCGCAAAATGGCCTCTCTTGCCACAGTTCAGGTAGTCATTATCCACAGACTTAAACGGCATGATAATGTTTTCGAAAGTGGTGGCACTTTACAATTTTGAATCTCTTTCCTAAAGCATGAGTATCAGTGTTTCCATATTGTAAGTTTCTACCATGGTCTTAGGCGTTTGTCTAAACCAGATACACAAAAATCACAAAAAAATGTGTTTCTTCTCTCACATCACAGAGACAATTGTTAAATGTTTAACGCGTTTCCTGAACTCTTGAGCAGAAGTTCCTCCGGTCCACGATGACGTTCCGTTGTCCACGAAGATGCACTTCCATAGCTTTCGGGATAGTCTCCAGTCCCGAGACGTCTGTTCAGTTAATTCGTACTGCAGGAGTCGTGTCCATTCGTCGTCCAACAACGACGTTAAGGATGATATCTTTTCCGCTGGCAGCAGAAAGGTTACCTTCATCAGGTTATCTTGCAGTTGCATCACCATGCAGGGAATTCTTTCAGTGAAGCAGAGGACAACAGGTGCGTAGCAGGCGTAACGCTGACAGAAAACTTTGCCTGTGGTGGCGCACCTGCTACTGGCGTCGGCGCCATCTGTGGTCATTCCGTTGTTCACACTTGGGACTTACTGAGAGGAGACCATCCATCGAAAGACATGGCTCAAGTGTATTTCCGTCTCATGGAAGTCTCCCTGAACTTGCTGAGCCTACCTCATCAGGAGTGTCATCAGTTGTTCCAGTTGCTTCTCCTTCAAAATATCTGTAACGTTCCTTAGTAGACGAGGAACTCAAGTGTGTCACCCTACTCACCGAGCCATGTTCTAATGTCGATGTAGTTTGACGGCTTCTGGAAATACAAGCTTGACAGGTGCAGTTCCCTGGGAGCAATAGTGCTGCACGATACATGCTGACTCATCACAGGGCAACACTTCAACATGAAACTTCATACCTTGTCTTCCATACCCAACCGCTCCGACAAGCAACCGACAAAGATATAGAGAGGCAAGTGTCATTCACACTACTAGAGAACAGCACTCAAGAAGACAGCACGCGCTCACCCACTTGGGTTTACACGCACGTACATAAAAACCCACACTTTGCTGCAGACCTATCTTCACCTGGAGGCACTTACACTCCTCTTTACCTGCTCACACACACGCCTTACTCTCTTGATAAAAATTCTTCACTGCTTCTAACAGTTTTCCTCCCACACCAAAAATTCATAATACTTTCCAAAGACCATCTCTATCAACACTCTCATATTCTTTATACAGATCCATAGATGCCATATACAATTTTTTTTCCTGTTTTTCTAAATATTTTCACATACATTCTTCAGAAGCAAACACCTGATCTTCATATCCTTTGCCACTCCTAGAACTACTTGTTCTTCCCAGCGTAATATTCTTCTGCTCTGCGCATACCACCACCCTCTCTAAAACCACTCTGCCTTTCAACCTGCCAGGCATACTCAACAAACTTATAACTCTCAAGATTAAATACTCACCTTAGCCCTAACGCCCTTATAAATGACATGATACAGGCATTTCGCCAGTCTACGATCATTACATACATCGATAATCCTAACTGACAAATCAACCAGACAGTCACCTCCTTTCTTAAGAAATTTGCAAGCAATACCATCCACTCCAGCCGCCTTACCACATTTCATTAGACAAAAGGTTTTCACCACCTCTACTCTTAACCAACCACTTCCTGACTCTTGCTTTGCATTCTTCCCCAACTCATATTCCCCATATCTGCCACATTATAATCAAACACATTTGACGTTCCTTCAAATTAACTCAACTCATCTCTCTTTCACATCATCTCTGCCTCTTACCACTTCCCTATTTTGTGCATGACATTAATATCCTCACTTGCTTTAGTAACCTCCCTCCGCATGCTACACATTTCTCTCGCACATACCAGCATTGCTTCCCTGAACACCTCTCATTTCCTCTCCACTTCGTTAGCTTCATTCACTTTCACTTTTTGTCATTTTACACTCAGTTTCTCATGGTAAGTCTTCACATAGACCTCCTTTCCAAGCTTACACAACTTCACTGCAGTCTTCTCACCCAAATAATTTCCTTTGTTCGAAAGCCTCACCACATCTTTACCCTCGCCTACCGGGCAATGATCAGACATCCCATCAGCTGCCCCACTCCTCATACTGTAAGCGGACGCGCATGTAGCCAAGTTCGCTCATTCACTGTTACGTAATGTTAGGCCATGTAGCTGCAGTATCCTGTCTTGGCCCGTATTTTGGTTGTCGATTTCTAATTGTTTTTCCTTGATGATTAGAGTTTCAGTGATGGTTAGGCGTCTTTTGTCTTGTTTACGACGTAGTATTATTGTGCGTTTAACAATTGTTTCCCATGTGAGGACAGTGTTTTGCATCTCAGTGACATGCAATTTCATGGAGCTTTCTTGCAGGTGTAGGGATAAGTCTTCTGGGCAGTGTACAGGTTGTGCTTATGTAGTAGTGTTGCTGAAGAGCTCAGTCACCTTGGTTAAATCTGAATTTGTAAATTACTTTACGTTGGCTTCTTATCATGTCTCTTGTCTTTTTTTTTTTTTTTTTACATATCTGGTTGTTTACAATGAGGCTTCTTTTTTCTGAATTAGATACGCTGAATGAAATTTCTGTCTTGTGTTGTGTAGTTGACGTTTCTGGATACGATGTTTCGTAATACTCGTACATTCATTTTGAAGGCTGTCTACATATGGTTGCACTAAGAGATTATGTATGTTTTTTGTGTTGATTGGAGTTTCTGCCGTTGTTAGTTTGTTCTACATAAGCTATTTTGGTTGCTTGTCGAAGTCATAGTTCTCGTAGCCTTTGTTGATGAGGGTCTATTGGATCTGCTGTGTTTCTGTGTGGAAGATATGCCAGTTAAATGCGGTCTTGTATGCTCGATGTAACATTGCATTAATAACTGCAGTTCTGTAGTGTTTAGTACACTCTCTAGTTGCATATAGACATCGGCCGAGGTCTATTGGTTTCTTGTGAATGTAGGTTACATAGCTGTCAGTGTTGCCGTTTACCATGACACCTACTCTTCCTCTGCCTGGTCCTCCTCGAACCTACCAAAATGCCCTTACTTCCCTGTACATGTCCGACCTCTACGACCAATACCAGCAGCTAACACGGCAGTTTACTCTGCTGACATACCCCCGTCACGAACACTTCTTCCAGACTCCTTCCCTCACTGACCGTCATCCGTCACTACAGTTGCCCTGTACCAATAAGATCTTGTAGAGACGCATATAAGAACAGTTCTATACCTACCATTGTAAACGCCATAAACAATTCATGAACAAGTGCATATCTAAACAAGTAAACAACTCAGTTTTTTATTAGTTATGTGGTATCTCAACTACTATACTGCTATAACTCATAACCAACCGAATTCAAAAAGCAACAGACCATTGGGTCCTAACGAGACTATTTGTGATGTTGTGAGAGACCAGAAACTTATGAATCATTGTCGTAGGAGTAGAAAGATATACCCTTTTATCTAAAGGAGGACCTGTAACCTTATCGTCTAGCTAAGAAAGTGCAAATGTATCAGTCGTGGAGCTCAAGAGAAACATTTATGTAGTCTATGCCTAAGCGTGCCAATGGTACTGTTTACATTATGCATAATACATAATGTATAAACCATGGTATCTACACTGTAAAGCTTCACGTCTGTCTGTCACCTTGACTACGTAGATGTACCTCACTCATATGCTGATCTAAATCGCATAATTATCCAGCCTTACCTTCACACACGCACACACACACACACACATACACACACACACACACACACACACACACACACACACACACACACACACACACACACACACACACACACACACTGTGAACAACTCTTTGAAAGATAGGGATGAAGTAATCACAAGACATGGTATGAAAGTAAGCAGGTAACCTTTTACAAAAACACACAATTAAGTACTTTTATAACATGAGGGTGATTAGTGAACAGTAAAGGAAAAAAATGTGAAAACGGAAGCCCCACTGTTGATCAATCATTACATATGATTTTCTTATTCTAAAAAGAAAATGTTTTTTTTTTTCCCATGGCCTTAAAAATGCAGCTTGCCAGTGCCAGAGGTCGAAACGAATTAGTATTCATCAAGCGTTCACAACACTTTGGGACCGGGACGACTGACGGAAAAACACCCTAAGCTCTGAAAAAGTTCGAGACGGCCACGTCTCACCGTGCTGTGTTAACAGCTCAGTCCAACTGGCACGATGATGATGCCAGATCATATCCCTAAGGGTCTAAGGCTGAAAAACATTTTCCAAAACTTCAGTGCAAGAAGTAGTCCATTTACAGTAAAATCATCTGAATTTTCATCCTCTGTGCAAAGTCAACATGTTGTTTGTTCGATCTGGCATCTGTGGCAGAGTAACTGCTGACAGTGGTTGTCCGAGATGCTAATGTGTGAAAAATATTGGCTATGGCAGCTGTGTCGTCGATGATGTCCTCGTCTATAATAAGTGATGGGAAGAATGTTGCTCTAAATGTTTGCGTGATCTTCTTAACCAGACCTGACTAACGGTGAAGCATCTTGCTTACACCTTGATGCACAGCAGCGCCTGGAGGTTGTTTTTACTGGCTAAGATTGTAGTTCATCAGGCTAGAGCCCTCGCTTGCTTTTAAGAAATGAAGTTGGTATCTGAAGAGTCTTTGTCAAGAATTTTGTATCTCCTATTCAGCTCACGCACTGTATTTCGGCAGTACGGTATGCACCAAGGAACTCAATGACCTTGTGTAGTTGCCCTTGCAGTTAACGCAAAGTGCGTCATTCGTTGTACAATTTACGGCAGCTTGGTCCTCATTGGAGCATTTTCTGCAGCAAAATGTGAAGGTACACGAAATATTTGGCTGACTATATTTCCAGTATTTGAAACAGCGCAAAGTGTTATATGTTACAGCCATTTTGTCTCGCCATTTCACTTTCCCGAACATGACGGGGGCTGTACGTCGCTCGCCGCTCAATAAGTTAGTGATAAATCTAGAAATCTAGTAATGATCACATCAGCTTACGAAAGCTTCTTGACAATGTCGCTCTCTGTAATGCGTCTACTGTGCTGAAGAAAACTCGACCGCACGAATTCATGGTCACCTGACTAGAGTCTAGAAAATCATAACAACGTAAGTATTTGTAGGTTCAGGAATCTGTTACTTGATTTGCCGATCCAGATTAGATGAGGTCACCATCGACTAGTTTCTTCATTACCACGTCTACATCTCCAGACTAACCATCATTAAGGAGCTGAGTGAAACAAGGACCTTCAAGCATTTGCGTGCATTCAGAGAGATTTTGAGTTTTTCTGTTCTTATACTATTTCGATGACCACTACTGCAGCAGAGGGTAGCATAGAACAGTCTATCTCATCGGGCTAGACCCCATATTCGGGCTATGGTGTGCCATCCCAGCTTTAAACACAGAAAGTTTTTCTTCCTAAAAGAAATAAGTGACTGGCCAGGTAAAATATCATCCCCAACTAGGATCGCAGATCACACAAGGTCGGGTTGAATTCCTTTTGTGGACATCCCTCAGTGAGGTAGATATTCTTGCGTTATCATTTGTTAATAAGACACTACCAGAGGCCCCGGTGATGCCAGTAACACACTAATTACAGTCTCGTAGCTTGAACAAATGAAAAATGGTAAGGTTAACACTGTACAACAGGAGTGAAAAAAAGATGCTTTACCTACAAATCAATCGACAGAAGTTTCTAATTGAAACGCTGTGTCTTCAAACCTTGATTGATTGATTGACTGAATTCTCTTCTAATATAATAATCCATAAGACCATATCTGAATGACTGACCAGTTCTTCTAATCATGACAGAGAAAAATTGTGAAAGGTCCGTTTAATTATTTCTTATGGAAGGAAAAGGTATACTGAACTTCCTAGATCAAAGCGACGAAATATACGATATCCATAGAGGAAAGATGGGCCTTTACCTAACACTTATTATCATCTATGTAATACATAGATTTATATTGATAAAATTTGGGTATCATATCATTTCGATTGCCTCAGTTTCCTTGGAGATAATTAATCTGTGCATAACACTGATGTTTTCACCAAGTAAATTTATATTGATTTTCATATTGCTTTAACTAGAATTGTGTATCAGTTTTTCTCTTTGTTATTGATACATATTGCAATTAATTGTAAGAAAGTTTGGAACTGACGAGCATCTTGAAGGAAAGTTATAGAATATTCCTGAACACGTGTAATGAAATTGCTGTTCACACGTAGGCGGGCAAGTACGAATTCCATATTTCTCTTCTTCCTGCAGGGAGTCGGCCAGTCCGCTATTGCTTGCTCGAATTTCTTAGTGACTGGCAGGCTGGTCCACTGACTTTGCCACGAAGGAAATAAATATCTCATTCTCAGAGGAAGGCAGGAACCCGATCACAGGGTATGGAACGACTTCCTCAAGCGTAGAAATCGACTTAGCTAACCATTCCTAACCCTACCTTCCTGCCTCAGGTGTATCTTTTCCTTTCTATTTCGATACAGCAGCACCCAGGAAGCAGGCCACGTCCACCGCCGGACGACAGTGTATGATGTATGTGTTTATCTATGTGGGAAAAGTGCTCGGCAAATGTACAGTAAATGTTCAGTGTCTTCATTGTGGTGGTTGCGTCGAGGGTATGAAAGGTCTTCAGATATGATGAATCTGTGATTGAAAGTGCAGCAGGGAGGGACGGTGTCCAGAGCGTAAACGAGAAAGAGTAACTCGTATATTTCTGGGAGATGTGGTTTCAGATGAGTGTACGTCTGTTGGTGTGGAGCTTATGACCGAGTTGGTAGGCCAGTTTTATATTGCTGATCGGGTCATTTCGGTGTGTATGTGCTCTGTTAGTGTTGTGTTTGTAGTGAATAGGGAGATGTGTGAGTATAGGTTGTCGAATTGAGAAGCAACGGCAAGTTTTCTATTTCTGTATGGATATCGGTGGTTAGGTATGGAATGGTTTGGATAGGAAGGTTCTAAGGTTGCAAAGAAGTGAGTACTGAGCATTTCTGAGATGGAACTGTATTGCAGGATTTTTGACTTATGTAGATCGTGAGTGTGGTTCCTTACCATTCTTACTGGCACATTTGGGAGTCATCTTCAATGCCTCTGTAAAGGAGATTTTGGCTTTAGGTTCCCTTGAGATGCCATTACTCTCTTTCTAGCGTCACTTTAACTGTGCAGATCTCATTTTCCTTCTCCCGCTGGAAGCTATTGCAAGAAGAACGCGGATGGTCCATATCACAGAAAGTGCACTTGACCGTCTGGGATGTGCAGTCACCAGGTTTACGTTCTCTTCCCACATTTACTGCTGCGAACTTGCGGACACGACAAATTCTTTCCCCCTGACAAAACTCCTGGAATTTAAATCAACTCAGAAGTTTAGGAATGGAAGGCCTTACGGTATATTTCTCGTAACCTACTGAAACTTTTTTTTGGAAAACAACAACGCCTGGTTAACGGTTGGTTGATGATTTACACATCTAGAAATATGGCAAGAGGATGTAACGTCCTCAGATGCCAAGCCTCGTCAACCAAGACACATAAGATCCCAGCAGGGGATAATGACCTCATGGGAAGTCCCACGCTAAACGCATTATATAAGTTAAATTTTGATATTTCAAAGCAAATATTTCAGTTGCGAAACCAATGTACGTTTCACAGGTTCTCGACCTCTTCACAACAGCCATCCATCCATCACTTCACAAAGAATTAAGGGACTGAGGGACACAGGAGGGATCGATCCGGTTGCATGTTGGGTCACGTTATCAGGATTAGCTTGGTCGGATTGCGGGCGAGGGTCTCTGACCGGCCTCCACCTCTCCCAAGGGAGAGAGTGGGCGGCCTGAAAGTCCATAATCCGGGGTTAATAAGCACCCGCGTACATCCACAAGCAAAGACCATTTCCAAGAAGAAGAAGAAGAAGGAGGAGGAGGAGGAGGAGGAGAAGGAGGAGGAGGAGGAGGAGGAGAAGAAGAAGGAGAAGGAGGAGGAGGAGGAGGAAGAAGAAGAAGAAGAAGAAGAGAAGGTGGAGGTGGAGGCCTGATCATTCAGTTAAGTATTCTCATGTAGAGTCGATCACACTAGGTAGGGTTGAGTTGCCCCGCGGACACCTCTCAGTGCGGAACAGTCCCTCACTACCACTTGTTTGCAAGACACTATGAGCAATCCGCCAACGACAGCAACACAATGGTAACTCTTTCTCAGCCTAGATTTTTAAAGAGAAGGGAGGGAAAAGGATGGGATATTCTTCGTAAAAGTGTTAAGGAAAACGACAGTGATTCAGTATAAACGCCTATTCACCGAATCCAAATACTTTCGGACACGCTTCATTGACTAGTTAATAACTGAGGTCATTCAAGCAGACAATATCATTTTGTAGCCACCAGTCAAAGACTTGAGCATCTTCATCACATGCTCACTATGATTATAAGACCATACGCGGTACCACTGCATGTATGACCCATTTCTATAGACGTAAGTTTGGTAAGGATTATTTGTCTTCGAGGTTTCAATTTGATATCTAATTTCCGTTTGAATTTGCGCTATGTAGTCAAGGATATTAAAGCTTCATTCTAACTGTTTTGTATCTTAAATCAATCATCTGATAGAAGAGCTGAAGCAAAATGTATTACTTTCTAATGAACTTTATATATA
Organism: Panulirus ornatus; assembly: GCF_036320965.1. Taxonomy (NCBI): domain Eukaryota; kingdom Metazoa; phylum Arthropoda; class Malacostraca; order Decapoda; family Palinuridae; genus Panulirus; species Panulirus ornatus. Next base: position 60,039,720 of record NC_092226.1, read on the forward strand.
ACCCGGTATTGGAAAACAAGTGTTTGGTTTTGTGATTAGACTTATCAGATTCATGAAGGTATATTCATCATTCATAATTCAATTATAATGTTCACATTTACTGCAAAACTTATCGTATGATATCAGTAGAAATTTTGCTACTACTCAGGTTGTGAAGATGAAGCAAGATTTTTTTGAGAATTTAACCATCGGAGATGCTTTCATCCCACTGGTGATTCTCTTTATAATACACACATTACAACACACCACCGTGGTGCTGTGGTTAGTGTTACACATGCACGGGCCTCATTAAACCCATGTGTGTTCAAATCCTGGTCGCGTTAGCTGGTCCTTAGTCCATTCAGCTGTCCATCCTCTTTTGCAGGTTGGACAGTAAGATGGGTACCTGGTATGAACTAAGGGTGTGAGCGTGCATATTTAAGTAGAAGTAAAGAATTCTACCTCCGTATTCCCGGCGTGCCACAGAAAGCGACTAAAAGGGGGCCGGAGGAAGGGGAGGAGGGAGCTGGAAACCCTCCTCATCTTGTATATCAGTTTCTAAAACAGGAAATAGAAGGAGGCAAACGGGGAGTGCTTATCCTACTCGAATGCTTAGACTGGGATGAACTAATGTGCAGATACAGTTACTGTGTTTGAGAAAGAAAAGTGAATGTTCTGGTTCTAAGTGAAATAGTTCAAAGGTAAAGGGAAAGATGATTTGGAAGTTGTCTCGGGGATAAAGTCAGGGGTTGGTGAAAGGACAAGAGATAAGGGTGTGATATAGGGTAAAGAAGTAAATTCTAGATTGATGTGGTTAAAACTGAAAGTGGATGGAGAGGGATGGGTGATTATTGGTGCCTATGCACCTGGTCATGAGAAGAAAGATTATGAAGGCAAGTGTCTTGGGAGCAGCTCAGTGACTGTCAACAATTTCAATTTACAAGAACAGGTATTAGTGATGGATGATATCGGTGTAACGATAAATAATGTGGCAGCTGAGAGTATAACTGGTGTGCATGGGGCATTCAGCATTATTAATGGAAATGGTGAGGAGTTTGTGGAGTTGTGTGCTGAAAAAAAAAAGACAGGTAATCAGAAATATCTGGCTTAAAATGATGAATACGTATATGAGTAGGAGAGATGGTCAACGGGCATTTTTGGATTACATGTTAATCGCTAACCGTTTAAAAGAGAGATTTTTGGACGTAAATGTGCTGAGAGAGGCATCTAGCGGGATGACTGATCACTCTCCTGTGAAGGCAAGGGAGAAGATTTGTGGAGGTTTTCGGAAAAGAGGAAACAGTATAGGGAAGAAGAGAGTGGTGTGAGTAAGTGAGCTTGGAAAGAAGACTTGTAAAGAAATACCAAGAGAGAGTGCGTGTAGATCAGTAAAAGGTGAGAATAAATGAAGCGAAAGTGGTAGATGAAGAATGGGAGGTCTTTAAGGAAGCAGTGATGGCATTTGCAAGAGATGCTTGTGTCATGCGAAAGGTGGGAGGTGGGCAGATAAGAAAGGGTACGAATTAAAGCTGCCAGTGAAAGAGAAATGAGAGGTGTTTCAGCGGTACTTATAGGAAGAAATGCAGAAGATTAGCATATGTGTAAGAGAAAGTGGTAGGAGGTCAAGAAAAAGGTGCAGGGAATTGAAAAAGAGGGCAAATGAAAGCTGGGACGAAAGAGTATCATTATACGTTTGGAAGGATAAAGATATGTTTTACATGAAGGTAAATAATGTGCGAAAGATAAGAGAACAAATGGTAACATAGGTGAAGGAAGAGAAAGGGGAGGTGATAACAAGTAGTAATGAAGTAAGGAAGAGATTTAGTTAGTATCTTAAAGAACTGTTAAATGCTTGATGACAGAGTGGCAGATGTAGTGTTTTTTCGGGGTGCTATGCGCAATAAGAGTCATGGAGAGCAGTCTGGTGAAGAGACGAGGTAGTGAAAGATTTGGATAAGATGCAACACGGCATGCCGGCTGGAGAGGATGGTATTGCTGTTAAGTTCTATAAAGAAAGCTGGTGACCTTGTTGTTAAATGATTGGTAGCGATATTCAGTGTATGTGTAGATAATGATGAGTTGCCTGAAGATTGGTGGAATGCCTGTATAGTGCCACAGTATAAAGGCAAAGAGGATAAAGGTGTGTTCAAACTACAAGGGTATAAGTTTATAGAGTTTACCTGCCATATTGTATGAGAAGGTATTGACTGAGAGGGTGGAGGCATGTACAGAGCATCAGATTAGGGGTGAGCCGTGTGGTCTCAGAAGTGATAGAGGTTGTGTGGATTAAATGTTTGCTTTGAAGAATATATTTGAGAGATACTTAGAAAAACAGGTGAATTTGTATGTGACATTTATGGATCTGGAGATGGCATATGATAGACATGACAGAGATGCTTTTTGGAAGGTCTTAAGAATATATGGTGCACGAGGTAAGCTGCTAGAAGCAGTGAGAAGCTTTAATCAAGGGTGAAAGGCATGTGTACAGTGGTAAGAATGGAGAGCGGATGGTTCCCAGTGAAGACTGGTCAAGGTGTGTGATGTCACTATGGCTGTTCAATTTGTTTTTGGATGAGTATTGGATATAAAAGGGCCTGGGAAGTGAGTCAGTTGCTGTTCGCTGATGATACACCGCTGGTGGCTGATCCTTTTTTTTTGGGGGGGGGGAAAGATAGTGGAGTTGGTGCCTGAGTTTACACGAGTGTGTGAAAGAAGTCGAGAGTATATGTGAATAAAAGTAAGGTTATTAGGCTCAGAATGTTTGAGGGAAAAGTTAGTTAGGATGTAAGTTTGCATAGAGAGAAATTGGCATAAATACAGCGTTTTAGATATCTGGAAATGGACTTAGCAGCAGATGGAAGCAAAAGGAAGTCAAAGAGTGGGTGAGGGGACGAAGGTTCTGGGAGCGATGAAGAATATGTAGAAAGAGGGAACGTTATCAAGGAGAGCAAAAATGGGTATGTTTGAAGGAACAGTAGTTCCAACAATATTATAGGTTCGCAAGGCATGGGCTACAGACATGGTTGCGCAGAGGGGGTGGAAGTATTCATGTGAGTCTACATGAGGAAGACAGAAAGCAGGAGGCCTGATTGGCCCACGACTCAATTGTCTACTAAGAAAAAAAAATTTAACTCGACAAGAAAATGTAAATCCGCTCAGCAGTTTTTTAAGCTATCATCCACTCCCCGCTGCTACACATTAGCCATCTACTATACCCGTTTCTGCTGACGTTTACACAGTTTATTTCTGACGTTTTCCTCCGAGTATACCTGAATTCATGAAATATTTGTGTAAACGACTTTGGAAGGTATTTATAGTCTTAACATTCACTACGTCTGACGATAACTTATTTCATTGCTCAACACACCCATAGGAAAAGAAGCTTTTTCCCACATCCGTACTACATCTTTTAACTTTGAGTTTTATTCCATTTGTCCTGACAAGCGCATTTTCTTGTATTTCCGAAAGATATTCGTGATGTATGTTATCGAACTTGCTTGAAATTTTTAAAACGTCGTCGCGAAGTCTACGTTTTTTAAGGGAGAAGAGATCAAATCGTTTTAGCCTCACTTCGTATGCCAGATTTCTAAGGGATGAGATCAATTTTGTCATGCGTCTTTGTATTTGTATTTCTGGCGTCTTGTAATCTATGTTCCTTGCTAAAAAACCTAACATTTGGTTGCCTTTCTTTCTTGCTACTTGGCACTGTTTAGTGCACTTCAGATTGCTGCTAATGACAACTTGAAGGTCCTTTTCTTCAATTATTTTAACTAGAGAGTTTCCGAATAGTTTGTAGTCGTAACGTATCTTCTTGTCTCCAAAGCGCGTAACTTTACACTTGTATACATTAGGCTTCATTTGCCATCTGTCTGACCACTATGATAGTAAGTTAAGATCTTTTTGAATCATTTGGCAGTGCCGCCTGTTGACAACTCTACCTCCTAATATGGTATCGTCAGCAAATTTAGAGATCTTAGATATGAGACCGAGTTCTAGGTCGTTAATGTATATTATGAAAAAGAATTCGGCCCAGGACCGACCCCTGTGGGACACAACTCGTTACGTTTAGCCAATCTGAGGCTTCGTCGTTAGATATCTACACGCTGCTTTCTTCTGGTAAACGAGTATCTGACTTGTGAGGTCCTTTATCGAAAGCCTTTTGGAAACCTATATATACTACATCAGACGGTACTTTTTCATCCCAATTCTGATATAATTAATCCAGGTATCTAGTACTTCAGAGCTCTTTATTTCTCTAACCTTCAACTCTTCTTCATCAGATCCTTGAAACATTTTCATTGGTTGCGGTATTCGAGATGTTTCTTCAATTGTGAATTCCGAGTTGAAGGAATAATCTAGTATAGTAGCCATTTCCTTGTCGTCAGTAGTTAGTGTGTCATATTCGTTTCGTAATGGTCCAGTTCCTTCTTTTGCTGTCTTCCTTTGTCATATATCTGATGAATTCCTTAGTATTGATCTAAACTTTCAAGAAAATTTTTTTTCCTATCTCGCGTTTACTCTGTCTTAAAACCTTCTTTCATTCTCTTAGGGTTTTGATTAATTCCTGGCGATTATCATCGGTTCCCATTAATTTGAATTTCTTATATGTTTTTCTCTTTTGGTAAATTGATCCTTCTCCTATTCATCCATGATAGGTTTTGAAATATTACAAGTTCTCTTCGTAATTCGTGGAATCTAATCAAACTGTGATCGCTGTTTGGCAAACTCTCGCCTACTTCACAAGAGTTGATTAAGTTTGTGTCGCTGGTGAGGACAACATCAGGAATGGTTTTACGTCTAGTTGGGTTTTTTAATCAACTGTTCTAGAGAAGCGTCTTTAATAAGTTCCATTAGTTTCGTTCCCTCTCGGTCACCTGTTAAGGTGTTCCAGTTTATGTTTGGACACTGTTGAATTTTCCTACTATTATAACCTCTTTACTGTTTATCATAGTTTTCATTTCATTGTATAGCATCTTATCTTCATCTTTTTTCTCAGCAGGTTTGTAAATAACGCCGAGACGAAATTTACTTTTGAAGTTTTCGGTAATGTCAATATTGAAAGAGTCGTAAGTGTGTGTGCCTAATTTGCTTATATTGATATCACTTGATTGATATCATCGTAAGTCAGAACTCCGCCACCTACCCGGTGTAAGCGATCTCTCGTAAATAGTTCGTATCCGGGTATTGCTATCTCGGCGATTAAGTGTTTGTTTTCAGAGTTTACCCACGTTTCTGAGATTGAAATAGTCTTCGGTTTTTCAGCATCTGCATTGCATATAAATTCTTCGCGTTTCGTAATGATGCTCCGGTCCTTTGTGTACATTGAACTTATTTTCCTTGTAGTTGATTTGTGGACTGAATTTTCCTATTTTTTTTTTCTTTTTACTGTCTGCATACGTGTTTACATTATCACTGTTAATGTCTGCTTGTGCAGCAGCGGGAGAGAGACAGTTCTCCATATGGTTTGGGTTTGCTGCCTTACTCTGACCACTTCCCTCACTGGACCCTGCCAGCCTTCTTCCTAAAAGTTACCTGAGAGTTGACCTGTAGCTGTGTTAACCTGCTACTTATACTGCCTGAGTTGTCCCCAGGTGACCCTACTTGACCCTCCTTTACTAATTCCTCTGCGTGTGAGGTTAGCGCTACCCCCAAAGGATCCATAAAGCCAAGGTCCCATCTTGAAGACAATATGTGGTGTGAAGTAGTTTGGTCGAGTAAGTAATGAAAGGGTAAGAGAGATGTGTGGTAATAAGAACTATAGCTAAGAAAGCAGAAGAGGGTGTGTTGAAATGGTTTGGTCATATGTAGAGAAAGAGTGAGTAAATGTTGACAAATATAATTCATATGTTAGAAATGGAGGGAACAGGAAGCGGGGAACCAAATTCGATATGGAGGCATGGAGTGAAAAAAATTTTGAGTGACCGGTACCTGAATATGCACGAGGATAAAAGACGTGCGCGCAGCAGAGTGAATTGGAACGACATGGTGTCCTGAGGTCAATCTTTCGTCAATGGACTGAACCAGGCCATGTAAAACGTCCTGGGTAAACAATGAAAAGGTCAGTGGGGCCTGGATGTGGATATGGAGCTTTGGTTTCGATGCATTCCATATGAAAGCTAAAGAATGCGTATGAGCGAAAATAGCTTTTCTTCGTCTTTTTCCTAGCGATACTTCGCTAAGACATGGGGTGGCGAATCTGCTTCCTATGGGCAAAAGTGGCCCTGGTTCAATCCATTGACAGCACGTCCACCCCGGTATACCACATCGCTCGAATTCACTCTATTCCTTGCACGCCTTTCACCCTCCTGCATGTTCAGGCCCCGATCACTCAAAATCATTTTCAGTCCATCTTTACCTCCAATTTGGTCTCCCACTTCTCGTTCCCTCCACATCTGACGCATATATCCATTTGTCAATCTTTCCTCGCAATCACTTAACATTGTTGGAACCACTATTCATTCAAACATACGCATTTTTGCTTTAGAAGATAATGTTCACGACTTCCACAACTTCTTCAACGCTCCCAGAACTTTCACCCCCTCCCCCACACTATAATTCACTTCCGCTTGCATGGTTCCATCCCCTGCCAAATCCACTCCCAGATATCTAAAACACTTTACTGCCTCCAGTTTCTCTCCATTCAAACTTACTCCCAGTTGAATTGTCCCTAAACACTATTGTACCTAATAACCTTGCTCTTATTCACATTTACTCTCAGCTTTCTTCTTCCACACACTTTACCAAACTTAGTCACCAGCTTCTGCAGTTTCTCACAACGAATCAGCCACCAGCGCTGTATCATCAGCGAACAACAACTCACTCACTTCCCAAGCTCTCTCATCCACAACAGACTGCATACTTGCCCCTCTTTCCAAAACTCTTGCATTCACCTCCCTAACAACCCCATCCATAAACAAATTAAACAACCCTGGAGACATCATACACCCCTGCCGCAAACCAAAATTCACTGAGAACCAATCACTTTCCTCTCTTCCTACACGTACACATGCCTTACATACTAGATAAAAACTTTTCACTTCTTCTAACAACCTGCATCCCACACCATACATTATCAATACCTTCCACAGAGCATCTCTATCAACTCTATCATATGCCTCCTCCAGATCCATAAATGCTACACACAAATCCATTTGCTTTTCTAAGTATTTCTCACATACATTCTTCAAAGCAAACACCTGATCCACACATCCTCCACCACTTCTCGAACCACACTGCTCTTCCCCAATCTAATGTTCTGTACATGCCTTCACCCTCTCAATCAATACCCTCCCATATAATTTACCAATAATACTCAACAAACTTATACCTCTGTAATTTGAGCACTCACTTTTATCCCAATCCTCAGGCACCTCACCATGAGTCATACATATATTATGTAACCTTACCAAACAGTCAACAATGCAGTCACCCCCTTTTTCAATAAATTCCACTGCAATACCATCCAAACCCGCTGCCTTGCCGGCTTTCATCTTCCACAAAGCTTATGCTGCCTCTTCTCTGTTTACAAAATCACTCCCCCTAACCCTCTTACATTGCACACCACCGCGACCAAAACACCCTATATCTGCCACTCTATCATCAAACACATTCAACAAACCTTCAAAATACTCACTCCATCTCCTTCTCACATCACCACTTTGTTCCCTGGTTTTACGCACTTTATTTTCCTTCTTCCAAAACATCTTTTTATTCTCCCTAAAATCTAATAATACTTTCTCACCCCAACTCTCATTTGCCATCTTTTTCACCTCTGGCACCTTTCTCTTGACCTACTGCCTCTTTCTTTCATACATCTCCCACTCATTTGCATTATTTCCCTGCGAATAACGTCCAAATGCCTCTCTCTTCTCTTTCATTAATAATATTACATCTTCATCCCACCACTAACTACCCTTTCTAATCTGCCCACCTCCCACACTACTTATGCCATAAGCATCTTTTGCACAAGCCATCACTGCTTCCCGAAATCCATCCCATTCCTACCCCACTCCCCTTACTTCCTTTGTTCTAAACATATTCCATTCTTTACTCAGTCCCTCCTGGTACTTCCTCTCACAAGTCTCCTTCCCAAGCTCACTTACTCTCACCGCTGCCTTCACCCCAACATTCTCTCTTCTTTTCTCAAAACCTCTACAAATCTTCATCTTCGCCACCACAGCACGTCTCAGCACATTAACATCCAAAAGTCTCTCTTTCGTGCGCCTATCAATTAACACGTGATCCCATAACGCTCTCTGTCCATCTCTCCTGCTTACATAAGTATACTTATGTATATATCTCTTTTTAAACCAGGCATTCCCAATCACCAGTCGTTTTTCAGCACATAAATCTACAAGCTCTTCACCATTCGGAAAGAATGAGAGAGGAGAGATTGACAAAGACGATATATGTGTCAGAAGTTAAGGGAATGAAAAGTGGGAGACCAAATTGAAGGTGGAAAGATGGAGTGAAAAATCTATTTTAGATATATAGATATATATATATTACATATATATATATATATATATATATATATATATATATATATATATATATATATATATATATATATATTACATATATATATATATATATATATATATATTACATATATATATATATATATATATATATATATATATATATATATATATATATATGTATATATATATATATATATATATATATATATATATATATATATACATATATATATTACATTTAATTTCCTTTGTCGCTGTCTCCCTCGTTTGCGAGGTAGCGCAAGGGAACAGACGAAAGAAATGGCCCAACCCACCCCCATACCCATGTATATACATACACGTCCACAAACACAAATATACATACCTATACATCTCAATGTACACATATATATACACACACAGACATATACATATATACACATGTACATAATTCATACTGTCTGCCCTTATCCATTCCCATCGCCACCCCACCGCACATGGAATAACATCCCCCTCCCCCCTCATGTGTGCGAGGTAGCGCTTGGAAAAGACACCAAAGGCCCCATTCGTTCACATTCAGTCTCTATCTGTCATGTAACAATGCCCGAAACCACAGCTCCCTTTCCACATCCAAGCCCCACAGAACTTATCATATGTGGATATATATATATATATATATATATATATATATATATATATATATATATATATATAAAAGGTGAGAACAATGGAAGTAAGGGGAGTGGGGGAGGAATGGGATGTATTTAGGGAATCAGTGATGGATTGCGCAAAAGATGCTTGTGGCATGAGAAGAGTGGGAGGTGGGCTGTTTAGAAAGGGTAGTGAGTGGTGGGATGAAGAAGTAAGAGTATTAGTGAAAGAGAAGAGAGAGGCATTTGGACGATTTTTGCAGGGAAAAAATGCAATTGAGTGGGAGAAGTATAAAAGAAAGAGACAGGAGGTCAAGAGAAAGGTGCAAGAGGTGAAAAAAAGCTCAAATGAGAGTTGGGGTGAGAGACTATCAGTAAATTTTAGGGAGAATAAAAAGATGTTCTGGAAGGAGGTAAATAGGGTGCGTAAGACAAGGGAGCAAATGGGAACTTCAGTGAAGGGCGTAAATGGGGAGGTGATAACAAGTAGTGGTGATGTGAGAAGGAGATGGAATGAGTATTTTGAAGGTTTGTTGAATGTGTCTGATGACAGAGTGGCAGATATAGGGTGTTTGGGTCGAGGTGGTGTGCAAAGTGAGAGGGTTAGGGAAAATGATTTGGTAAACAGAGAAGAGGTAGTAAAAGCTTTGCGGAAGATGAAAGCCGGCAAGGTAGCAGGTTTGGATGGTATTGCAGTGGAATTTATTAAAAAAGGGGGTGACTGTATTGTTGACTGGTTGGTAAGGTTATTTAATGTATGTATGACTCATGGTGAGGTGCCTGAGGATTGGCGGAATGCGTGCATAGTGCCATTGTATAAAGGCAAAGGGGATAAGAGTGAGTGCTCAAATTACAGAGGTATAAGTTTGTTGAGTATTCCTGGTAAATTATATGGGAGGGTATTGATTGAGAGGGTGAAGGATATACAGAGCATCAGATTGGGGAAGAGCAGTGTGGTTTCAGAAGTGGTAGAGGATGTGTGGATCAGGTGTTTGCTTTGAAGAATGTATGTGAGAAATACTTAGAAAAGCAAATGGATTTGTATGTAGCATTTATGGATCTGGAGAAGGCATATGATAGAGTTGATAGAGATGCTCTGTGGAAGGTATTAAGAATATATGGTGTGGGAGGCAAGTTGTTAGAAGCAGTGAAAAGTTTTTATCGAGGATGTAAGGCATGTGTACGTGTAGGAAGAGAGGAAAGTGATTGGTTCTCAGTGAATGTAGGTTTGCGGCAGGGGTGTGTGATGTCTCCATGGTTGTTTAATTTTGTTTATGGATGGGGTTGTTAGGGAGGTAAATGCAAGAGTCTTGGAAAGAGGGGCAAGAATGAAGTCTGTTGGGGATGAGAGAGCTTGGGAAGTGAGTCAGTTGTTGTTCGCGGATGATACAGCGCTGGTGGCGGATTCATGTGAGAAACTGCAGAAGCTGGTGACGGAGTTTGGTAAAGTGTGTGGAAGAAGAAAGTTAAGAGTAAATGTGAATAAGAGCAAGGTTATTAGGTACAGTAGGGTTGAGGGTCAAGTCAATTGGGAGGTGAGTTTGAATGGAGAAAAACTGGAGAAAGTGAAGTGTTTTAGATATCTGGGAGTGGATCTGTCAGCGGATGGAACCATGGAAGCGGAAGTGGATCATAGGGTGGGGGGAGGGGGCGAAAATTTTGGGAGCCTTGAAAAATGTGTGGAAGTCGAGAACATTATCCCGGAAAGCAAAAATGGGTATGTTTGAAGGAATAGTAGTTCCAACAATGTTGTATGGTTGCGAGGCGTGGGCTATGGATAGAGCTGTGCGCAGGAGGATGGATGTGCTGGAAATGAGATGTTTGAGGACAATGTGTGGTGTGAGGTGGTTTGATCGAGTAAGTAACGTAAGGGTAAGAGAGATGTGTGGAAATAAAAAGAGCGTGGTTGAGAGAGCAGAAGAGGGTGTTTTGAAATGGTTTGGGCACATGGAGAGAATGAGTGAGGAAAGATTGACCAAGAGGATATATGTGTCGGAGGTGGAGGGAACGAGGAGAAGAGGGAGACCAAATTGGAGGTGGAAAGATGGAGTGAAAAGGATTTTGTGTGATCGGGGCCTGAACATGCAGGAGGGTGAAAGGAGGGCAAGGAATAGAGGGAATTGGAGCGATGTGGTATACAGGGGTTGACGTGCTGTCAGTGGATTGAATCAAGGCATGTGAAGCGTACGGGGTAAACCAAGGAAAGCTGTGTAGGTATGTATATTTGCGTGTGTGGACGTGTGTATGTACATGTGTATGGGGGGGGTTGGGCCATTTCTTTCGTCTGTTTCCTTGCGCTACCTCGCAAACGCGGGAGACAGCGACAAAGTATAAAAAAAAAAAAAAAATATATATATATATATATATATATATATATATATATATATATATATATATATATATATATATATATATATATATATATATATCCCGTGGGGATAGGGGAGAAAGAATACTTCCCACGCATTCCTCACGTGTCGTAGAAGGCGACTAAAGGGTACGGGAGCGGGGGGAAGGAAACCCCCCCTCCTTGTATTTTAACTTTCTAAAAGGGGAAACAGAAGAAGGAGTCACGCGAGGAGTGCTCATCCTCCTCGAAGGCTCAGATTGGGGTGTCTAAATGTGTGTTTATGTAACCAAGATGAGAAAAAAGGAGAGATAGGTAGTATGTTTAAGGAAAGGAACCTGGATGTTTTGGCTCTGAGTGAAACGAAGCTATAGGGTAAAGGGGAAGAGTGGTTTGGGAATGTCTTGGGAGTAAAGTCAGGGGTTAGTGAGAGAAGAAGAGCAAGGGAAGGAGTAGCACTACTCCTGAATCAAGAGTTGTGGGAGTATGTGATATAGTGTAAGAAAGTAAATTCTAGATTGATATGGTTAAAACTGAAAGTTGATGGAGAGAGATGGTTGATTATTGGTGCATATTCACCTGGGCATGAGAAGAAAGATCTTAGGAGGCAAGTGTTTTAGGAGCAGCTGAATGAATGTGTTAGTGTTTTTGATGCACGAGACCGGGTTATGGTGATGGGTAATTTGAATGCAAAGGTGAGTAATGTGGCAGTTGAGGGAATAATTGGTATACATGGAGGGTTCAGTGTTGTAAATGGAAATGGTGAAGAGCTTGTAGATTTATGTGCTGAAAAAGGACTGGTGATTGGGAATACCTGGTTTAAAAAGCAAAATATACATAAGTATACGTATGTAAGTAAGATAGATGGCCAGAAAGCGTTATTGGTTTACGTGTTAATTGATAGACGCACGAAAGAGAGACTTTTGGATGTTAATGTGCTGTGGTGCAACTGGAGGGATGTCTGATCATTATCTTGTGGAGGAGAAGGTAAAGATTTGTGGGGGTTTTCAGAAAAGAAGAGGGAATGTTGGAATGAAGAGAGTGGTGAGAGTAAGTGAGAAGGAGACTTGTGTGAGGAACTACCAGTAGAGACTGAGTACAGAATGGAATAAGGTGAGAACAAAGGAGGTAAGGGGAGTGGGGGAGGAATGGGATGTATTTAGGGAAGCAGTGATGGATTGCTCAAAAGATGCTTGTGGCATGAGAAACGTGGGAGGTGGGTTGATTGGAAAAGGTAGTGAGTGGTGGGATGAAGAGGTAAGATCATTAGTGAAAGAGAAGAGAGAAGCATTTGGACGATTTTTGTAGGGAAAAAATGCAAATGAGTGAGAGAAGTATAAAAGAAAGAGGCAGGAGGTCAAGAGAACAGTGCAACAGGAGAAAAAGAGGGCAAATGAGAGCTGGAGTGAGAGAGTATCATTAAATTTTAGGGAGAATAAAAAGATGTTTTGGAAGGAGGTAAATAAAGTGCGTAAGACAAGGGAGCAGATGGGAACATCAGTAAACGGGGCTAATGGGGAGGTGATAACAAGTAGTGGTGATGTGAGGAGATGGAGTGAGTATTTTGAAGGTTTGTTGAATGTGTTTGATGATAGATTGCCAGATATAGGGTGTTTTGGTCGAGGTGGTGTGCAAAGTGAGAGGGTTAGGGAAAATGATTTGGTAAATAGAGAAGAGGTAGTAAAAGCTTTACGGAAGATGAAAGCCGGCAAGGCAGCAGGTTTGGATGGTATTGCAGTGGAAGTTACTAAAAAAGGGGGTGACTGTATTGTCGACTGGTTGGTAAGGTTATTTAATGTATGTATGATTCATGGTGAGTTGCCTGAGGATTGGAGGAATGCTTGCATAGTGCTACTGTACAAAGGCAAAGAGGATAAGAGTGAGTGCTCAAATCACAGAGGTATAAGTTTGAGGAGTATTCCTGGTAAATTATGTGGAAGGGTATTGATTGAGAGGGTGAAGGCATGTACAGAGCATCAGATTGGGCAAGAGCAGTGTGGTTTCAGAAGTGGTAGAGGATGTGTGGATCAGGTGTTTGCTTTGAAGAATGTATGGGTGAAATACTTAGAAAAACAAATGGATTTGTATGTAGCATTTATGGATCTGGAGAGGGCATATGATAGAGTTGATAGAGATGCTCTGTGGAAGGTTTTAAGAATATATGGTGTGGGAGGCAAGTTGTTAGAAGCAGTGAAAAGTTTTTATCGAGGATGTAAGGCATGTGTACGTGTAGGAAGAGAGGAAAGTGATTGGTTCTCAGTGAATTTTGGTTTGCGGCAGGGGTGTGTGATGTCTCCATGGTTGTTTAATTTGTTTATGGATGGGGTTGTTAGGGAGGTTAATGCAAGAGTTTTAGAAAGAGGGGCAAGTATTCAGTCTGTTGTGGATGAGAGAGCTTGGGAAGTGAGTCAGTTGTTGTTCGCTGATGATACAGCGCTGGTGGCTGATTCATGTAAGAAACTGCAGAAGCTAGTGACTGAGTTTGGTAAAGTGTGTGAAAGAAGAAAGTTAAGAGTAAAAGTGAATAAGAGCAAGGTTATTAGGTACAGTAGGGTTGAGGGTCTAGTCAATTGGGAGGTAAGTTTGAATGGAGAAAAACTGAGGAAGTAAAGTGTCTTAGATATCTGGGAGTGGATATGGCAGCGGATGGAACCATGGAAGCGGAAGTGAATCATAGGGTGGGGGAGGGAGCGAAAATTTTGGGAGCCTTGAAGAATGTTTAGAAGTCGAGAACATTATCTCGGAAAGCAAAAATGGGTATGTTTGAAGGAATAGTGGTTCCAACAATGTTGTATGGTTGCGAGGTGTGGGCTATGTATAGAGTTGTGCGCAGGAGGGTGGATGTGCTGGAAATGAGATGTATGAGGACAATATGTGCTGTGAGGTGGTTTGATCGAGTAAGTAATGTAAGGGTAAGAGGGATGTGTGGAAATAAAAAGAGTGTGGTTGAGGAAGCAGAAGAGGGTGTTTTGAAATGGTTTGGTCACATGGAGAGAATGAGTGAGGAAAGATTGACCAAGAGGATATATGTGTCAGAGGTGGAGGGAACGAGGAGAAGTGGGAAACCAAATTGGAGGTGGAAAGATGTAGTGAAAAAGATTTTGAGTGATCGTGGCCTGAACATGCAGGAGAGTGAAAGTCGTGCAAGGAATATAGTGAACTGGAACGATATGGTATACCGTGGTCGACGTGCTGTCAATGGATTGAACCAAGGCATGTGAAGCGTCTGGGGTAAACCATTGGAAGTTGTGTGGGGCCTGGATGTGGAAAGGGAGCTGTGGTTTCGGTGCATTATTACATGACAGCTAGAGACTGAGCGTGAACGAAAGGAGCGTTTCGAGTCTTTTCCTAGCGCTACCTCGCACACATGAGGGGGGGAGGGGGTTGTTATTCCATATGTGGCGGGGTATCGATGGGAAGAAATAAAGGCAGACAGTATGAATTATGTACATGGTACATGTGTATATATGTATATGTCTGTGTGTGTATAAATATGTGTACATTGAGATGTATAGGTATGTATATTTGCGTGTGTGGACGTGTATGTATATACACGTGCATGTGGGCTCCCAGAATTTTCGCCCCCTCCCCCACCCTATGATTCACTTCTGCTTCCATGGTTCTTTCCGCTGCCAGATCCACTCCCAGATATCTAACACACTTTACTTCCTCCAGTTTTTCTCCATTCAAACTTACCTCCCAATTGACTTGACCCTCAACCCTACTGTACCTAATAACCTTGCTCTTATTCACATTTACTCTTAACTTTCTTCTTTCACACACTTTACCAAACTCAGTCACCAGCCTCTGCAGTTTCTTATATTAATCAGCCACCAACGCTGTATCATCAGCGAACAACAACTCACTCACTTCCCAGGCTCTCTCATCCACAACAGACTGCATACTTGCCCCTCTTTCCAAAACTCTTGCATTCACCTCCCTAACAACCCCATCCATAAACAAATTAAACAACCCTGGAGACATCACACACCCCTGCCGCAAACCAAAATTCACTGAGAACCAATCACTTTCCTCTCTTCCTACACGTACACATGCCTTACATACTAGATAAAAACTTTTCACTGCTTCTAACAACCTGCATCCCACACCATACATTATCAATACCTTCCACAGAGCATCTCTATCAACTCTATCATATGCCTCCTCCAGATCCATAAATGCTACACACAAATCCATTTGCTTTTCTAAGTATTTCTCACATACATTCTTCAAAGCAAACACCTGATCCACACATCCTCCACCACTTCTCGAACCACACTGCTCTTCCCCAATCTAATGTTCTGTACATGCCTTCACCCTCTCAATCAATACCCTCCCATATAATTTACCAAGAATACTCAACAAACTTATACCTCTGTAATTTGAGCACTCACTTTTATCCCAATCCTCAGGCACCTCACCATGAGTCATACATATATTATGTAACCTTACCAAACAGTCAACAATGCAGTCACCCCCTTTTTCAATAAATTCCACTGCAATACCATCCAAACCCGCTGCCTTGCCGGCTTTCATCTTCCACAAAGCTTATGCTGCCTCTTCTCTGTTTACAAAATCACTCCCCCTAACCCTCTTACATTGCACACCACCGCGACCAAAACACCCTATATCTGCCACTCTATCATCAAACACATTCAACAAACCTTCAAAATACTCACTCCATCTCCTTCTCACATCACCACTTTGTTCCCTGGTTTTACGCACTTTATTTTCCTTCTTCCAAAACATCTTTTTATTCTCCCTAAATCTAATAATACTTTCTCACCCCAACTCTCATTTGCCATCTTTTTCACCTCTGGCACCTTTCTCTTGACCTACTGCCTCTTTCTTTCATACATCTCCCACTCATTTGCATTATTTCCCTGCGAATAACGTCCAAATGCCTCTCTCTTCTCTTTCATTAATAATATTACATCTTCATCCCACCACTAACTACCCTTTCTAATCTGCCCACCTCCCACACTACTTATGCCATAAGCATCTTTTGCACAAGCCATCACTGCTTCCCGAAATCCATCCCATTCCTACCCCACTCCCCTTACTTCCTTTGTTCTAAACATATTCCATTCTTTACTCAGTCCCTCCTGGTACTTCCTCTCACAAGTCTCCTTCCCAAGCTCACTTACTCTCACCGCTGCCTTCACCCCAACATTCTCTCTTCTTTTCTCAAAACCTCTACAAATCTTCATCTTCGCCACCACAGCACGCACGTCTCAGCACATTAACATCCAAAAGTCTCTCTTTCGTGCGCCTATCAATTAACACGTGATCCCATAACGCTCTCTGTCCATCTCTCCTGCTTACATAAGTATACTTATGTATATATCTCTTTTTAAACCAGGCATTCCCAATCACCAGTCGTTTTTCAGCACATAAATCTACAAGCTCTTCACCATTCGGAAAGAATGAGAGAGGAGAGATTGACAAAGACGATATATGTGTCAGAAGTTAAGGGAATGAAAAGTGGGAGACCAAATTGAAGGTGGAAAGATGGAGTGAAAAATCTATTTTAGATATATAGATATATATATATTACATATATATATATATATATATATATATATATATATATATATATATATATATATATATATATATATATATTACATATATATATATATATATATATATATTACATATATATATATATATATATATATATATATATATATATATATATATATGTATATATATATATATATATATATATATATATATATATATATATACATATATATATTACATTTAATTTCCTTTGTCGCTGTCTCCCTCGTTTGCGAGGTAGCGCAAGGGAACAGACGAAAGAAATGGCCCAACCCACCCCCATACCCATGTATATACATACACGTCCACAAACACAAATATACATACCTATACATCTCAATGTACACATATATATACACACACAGACATATACATATATACACATGTACATAATTCATACTGTCTGCCCTTATCCATTCCCATCGCCACCCCACCGCACATGGAATAACATCCCCCTCCCCCCTCATGTGTGCGAGGTAGCGCTTGGAAAAGACACCAAAGGCCCCATTCGTTCACATTCAGTCTCTATCTGTCATGTAACAATGCCCGAAACCACAGCTCCCTTTCCACATCCAAGCCCCACAGAACTTATCATATGTGGATATATATATATATATATATATATATATATATATATATATATATATATATATATAAAAGGTGAGAACAATGGAAGTAAGGGGAGTGGGGGAGGAATGGGATGTATTTAGGGAATCAGTGATGGATTGCGCAAAAGATGCTTGTGGCATGAGAAGAGTGGGAGGTGGGCTGTTTAGAAAGGGTAGTGAGTGGTGGGATGAAGAAGTAAGAGTATTAGTGAAAGAGAAGAGAGAGGCATTTGGACGATTTTTGCAGGGAAAAAATGCAATTGAGTGGGAGAAGTATAAAAGAAAGAGACAGGAGGTCAAGAGAAAGGTGCAAGAGGTGAAAAAAAGGGCAAATGAGAGTTGGGGTGAGAGACTATCAGTAAATTTTAGGGAGAATAAAAAGATGTTCTGGAAGGAGGTAAATAGGGTGCGTAAGACAAGGGAGCAAATGGGAACTTCAGTGAAGGGCGTAAATGGGGAGGTGATAACAAGTAGTGGTGATGTGAGAAGGAGATGGAATGAGTATTTTGAAGGTTTGTTGAATGTGTCTGATGACAGAGTGGCAGATATAGGGTGTTTGGGTCGAGGTGGTGTGCAAAGTGAGAGGGTTAGGGAAAATGATTTGGTAAACAGAGAAGAGGTAGTAAAAGCTTTGCGGAAGATGAAAGCCGGCAAGGTAGCAGGTTTGGATGGTATTGCAGTGGAATTTATTAAAAAAGGGGGTGACTGTATTGTTGACTGGTTGGTAAGGTTATTTAATGTATGTATGACTCATGGTGAGGTGCCTGAGGATTGGCGGAATGCGTGCATAGTGCCATTGTATAAAGGCAAAGGGGATAAGAGTGAGTGCTCAAATTACAGAGGTATAAGTTTGTTGAGTATTCCTGGTAAATTATATGGGAGGGTATTGATTGAGAGGGTGAAGGATGTACAGAGCATCAGATTGGGGAAGAGCAGTGTGGTTTCAGAAGTGGTAGAGGATGTGTGGATCAGGTGTTTGCTTTGAAGAATGTATGTGAGAAATACTTAGAAAAGCAAATGGATTTGTATGTAGCATTTATGGATCTGGAGAAGGCATATGATAGAGTTGATAGAGATGCTCTGTGGAAGGTATTAAGAATATATGGTGTGGGAGGCAAGTTGTTAGAAGCAGTGAAAAGTTTTTATCGAGGATGTAAGGCATGTGTACGTGTAGGAAGAGAGGAAAGTGATTGGTTCTCAGTGAATGTAGGTTTGCGGCAGGGGTGTGTGATGTCTCCATGGTTGTTTAATTTTGTTTATGGATGGGGTTGTTAGGGAGGTAATGCAAGAGTCTTGGAAAGAGGGGCAAGAATGAAGTCTGTTGGGGATGAGAGAGCTTGGGAAGTGAGTCAGTTGTTGTTCGCGGATGATACAGCGCTGGTGGCGGATTCATGTGAGAAACTGCAGAAGCTGGTGACGGAGTTTGGTAAAGTGTGTGGAAGAAGAAAGTTAAGAGTAAATGTGAATAAGAGCAAGGTTATTAGGTACAGTAGGGTTGAGGGTCAAGTCAATTGGGAGGTGAGTTTGAATGGAGAAAAACTGGAGAAAGTGAAGTGTTTTAGATATCTGGGAGTGGATCTGTCAGCGGATGGAACCATGGAAGCGGAAGTGGATCATAGGGTGGGGGAGGGGGCGAAAATTTTGGGAGCCTTGAAAAATGTGTGGAAGTCGAGAACATTATCCCGGAAAGCAAAAATGGGTATGTTTGAAGGAATAGTAGTTCCAACAATGTTGTATGGTTGCGAGGCGTGGGCTATGGATAGAGCTGTGCGCAGGAGGATGGATGTGCTGGAAATGAGATGTTTGAGGACAATGTGTGGTGTGAGGTGGTTTGATCGAGTAAGTAACGTAAGGGTAAGAGAGATGTGTGGAAATAAAAAGAGCGTGGTTGAGAGAGCAGAAGAGGGTGTTTTGAAATGGTTTGGGCACATGGAGAGAATGAGTGAGGAAAGATTGACCAAGAGGATATATGTGTCGGAGGTGGAGGGAACGAGGAGAAGAGGGAGACCAAATTGGAGGTGGAAAGATGGAGTGAAAAGGATTTTGTGTGATCGGGGCCTGAACATGCAGGAGGGTGAAAGGAGGGCAAGGAATAGAGGGAATTGGAGCGATGTGGTATACAGGGGTTGACGTGCTGTCAGTGGATTGAATCAAGGCATGTGAAGCGTACGGGGTAAACCAAGGAAAGCTGTGTAGGTATGTATATTTGCGTGTGTGGACGTGTGTATGTACATGTGTATGGGGGGGGTTGGGCCATTTCTTTCGTCTGTTTCCTTGCGCTACCTCGCAAACGCGGGAGACAGCGACAAAGTATAAAAAAAAAAAAAAATATATATATATATATATATATATATATATATATATATATATATATATATATATATATATATATATATATATATATATATATCCCGTGGGGATAGGGGAGAAAGAATACTTCCCACGCATTCCTCACGTGTCGTAGAAGGCGACTAAAGGGTACGGGAGCGGGGGGAAGGAAACCCCCCCTCCTTGTATTTTAACTTTCTAAAAGGGGAAACAGAAGAAGGAGTCACGCGAGGAGTGCTCATCCTCCTCGAAGGCTCAGATTGGGGTGTCTAAATGTGTGTTTATGTAACCAAGATGAGAAAAAAGGAGAGATAGGTAGTATGTTTAAGGAAAGGAACCTGGATGTTTTGGCTCTGAGTGAAACGAAGCTATAGGGTAAAGGGGAAGAGTGGTTTGGGAATGTCTTGGGAGTAAAGTCAGGGGTTAGTGAGAGAAGAAGAGCAAGGGAAGGAGTAGCACTACTCCTGAATCAAGAGTTGTGGGAGTATGTGATATAGTGTAAGAAAGTAAATTCTAGATTGATATGGTTAAAACTGAAAGTTGATGGAGAGAGATGGTTGATTATTGGTGCATATTCACCTGGGCATGAGAAGAAAGATCTTAGGAGGCAAGTGTTTTAGGAGCAGCTGAATGAATGTGTTAGTGTTTTTGATGCACGAGACCGGGTTATGGTGATGGGTAATTTGAATGCAAAGGTGAGTAATGTGGCAGTTGAGGGAATAATTGGTATACATGGAGGGTTCAGTGTTGTAAATGGAAATGGTGAAGAGCTTGTAGATTTATGTGCTGAAAAAGGACTGGTGATTGGGAATACCTGGTTTAAAAAGCAAAATATACATAAGTATACGTATGTAAGTAAGATAGATGGCCAGAAAGCGTTATTGGTTTACGTGTTAATTGATAGACGCACGAAAGAGAGACTTTTGGATGTTAATGTGCTGTGGTGCAACTGGAGGGATGTCTGATCATTATCTTGTGGAGGAGAAGGTTAAGATTTGTGGGGGTTTTCAGAAAAGAAGAGGGAATGTTGGAATGAAGAGAGTGGTGAGAGTAAGTGAGAAGGAGACTTGTGTGAGGAAGTACCAGTAGAGACTGAGTACAGAATGGAATAAGGTGAGAACAAAGGAGGTAAGGGGAGTGGGGGAGGAATGGGATGTATTTAGGGAAGCAGTGATGGATTGCTCAAAAGATGCTTGTGGCATGAGAAACGTGGGAGGTGGGTTGATTGGAAAAGGTAGTGAGTGGTGGGATGAAGAGGTAAGATCATTAGTGAAAGAGAAGAGAGAAGCATTTGGACGATTTTTGTAGGGAAAAAATGCAAATGAGTGAGAGAAGTATAAAAGAAAGAGGCAGGAGGTCAAGAGAACAGTGCAACAGGAGAAAAAGAGGGCAAATGAGAGCTGGAGTGAGAGAGTATCATTAAATTTTAGGGAGAATAAAAAGATGTTTTGGAAGGAGGTAAATAAAGTGCGTAAGACAAGGGAGCAGATGGGAACATCAGTAAACGGGGCTAATGGGGAGGTGATAACAAGTAGTGGTGATGTGAGGAGATGGAGTGAGTATTTTGAAGGTTTGTTGAATGTGTTTGATGATAGATTGCCAGATATAGGGTGTTTTGGTCGAGGTGGTGTGCAAAGTGAGAGGGTTAGGGAAAATGATTTGGTAAATAGAGAAGAGGTAGTAAAAGCTTTACGGAAGATGAAAGCCGGCAAGGCAGCAGGTTTGGATGGTATTGCAGTGGAAGTTACTAAAAAAGGGGGTGACTGTATTGTCGACTGGTTGGTAAGGTTATTTAATGTATGTATGATTCATGGTGAGTTGCCTGAGGATTGGAGGAATGCTTGCATAGTGCTACTGTACAAAGGCAAAGAGGATAAGAGTGAGTGCTCAAATCACAGAGGTATAAGTTTGAGGAGTATTCCTGGTAAATTATGTGGAAGGGTATTGATTGAGAGGGTGAAGGCATGTACAGAGCATCAGATTGGGCAAGAGCAGTGTGGTTTCAGAAGTGGTAGAGGATGTGTGGATCAGGTGTTTGCTTTGAAGAATGTATGGGTGAAATACTTAGAAAAACAAATGGATTTGTATGTAGCATTTATGGATCTGGAGAGGGCATATGATAGAGTTGATAGAGATGCTCTGTGGAAGGTTTTAAGAATATATGGTGTGGGAGGCAAGTTGTTAGAAGCAGTGAAAAGTTTTTATCGAGGATGTAAGGCATGTGTACGTGTAGGAAGAGAGGAAAGTGATTGGTTCTCAGTGAATTTTGGTTTGCGGCAGGGGTGTGTGATGTCTCCATGGTTGTTTAATTTGTTTATGGATGGGGTTGTTAGGGAGGTTAATGCAAGAGTTTTAGAAAGAGGGGCAAGTATTCAGTCTGTTGTGGATGAGAGAGCTTGGGAAGTGAGTCAGTTGTTGTTCGCTGATGATACAGCGCTGGTGGCTGATTCATGTAAGAAACTGCAGAAGCTAGTGACTGAGTTTGGTAAAGTGTGTGAAAGAAGAAAGTTAAGAGTAAAAGTGAATAAGAGCAAGGTTATTAGGTACAGTAGGGTTGAGGGTCTAGTCAATTGGGAGGTAAGTTTGAATGGAGAAAAACTGGAGGAAGTAAAGTGTCTTAGATATCTGGGAGTGGATATGGCAGCGGATGGAACCATGGAAGCGGAAGTGAATCATAGGGTGGGGGAGGGAGCGAAAATTTTGGGAGCCTTGAAGAATGTTTAGAAGTCGAGAACATTATCTCGGAAAGCAAAAATGGGTATGTTTGAAGGAATAGTGGTTCCAACAATGTTGTATGGTTGCGAGGTGTGGGCTATGTATAGAGTTGTGCGCAGGAGGGTGGATGTGCTGGAAATGAGATGTATGAGGACAATATGTGCTGTGAGGTGGTTTGATCGAGTAAGTAATGTAAGGGTAAGAGGGATGTGTGGAAATAAAAAGAGTGTGGTTGAGGAAGCAGAAGAGGGTGTTTTGAAATGGTTTGGTCACATGGAGAGAATGAGTGAGGAAAGATTGACCAAGAGGATATATGTGTCAGAGGTGGAGGGAACGAGGAGAAGTGGGAAACCAAATTGGAGGTGGAAAGATGTAGTGAAAAAGATTTTGAGTGATCGTGGCCTGAACATGCAGGAGAGTGAAAGTCGTGCAAGGAATATAGTGAACTGGAACGATATGGTATACCGTGGTCGACGTGCTGTCAATGGATTGAACCAAGGCATGTGAAGCGTCTGGGGTAAACCATTGGAAGTTGTGTGGGGCCTGGATGTGGAAAGGGAGCTGTGGTTTCGGTGCATTATTACATGACAGCTAGAGACTGAGCGTGAACGAAAGGAGCGTTTCGAGTCTTTTCCTAGCGCTACCTCGCACACATGAGGGGGGGAGGGGGTTGTTATTCCATATGTGGCGGGGTATCGATGGGAAGAAATAAAGGCAGACAGTATTAATTATGTACATGGTACATGTGTATATATGTATATGTCTGTGTGTGTATAAATATGTGTACATTGAGATGTATAGGTATGTATATTTGCGTGTGTGGACGTGTATGTATATACACGTGCATGTGGGCTCCCAGAATTTTCGCCCCCTCCCCCACCCTATGATTCACTTCTGCTTCCATGGTTCTTTCCGCTGCCAGATCCACTCCCAGATATCTAACACACTTTACTTCCTCCAGTTTTTCTCCATTCAAACTTACCTCCCAATTGACTTGACCCTCAACCCTACTGTACCTAATAACCTTGCTCTTATTCACATTTACTCTAAACTTTCTTCTTTCACACACTTTACCAAACTCAGTCACCAGCCTCTGCAGTTTCTTATATTAATCAGCCACCAACGCTGTATCATCAGCGAACAACAACTGACTCACTTCCCAGGCTCTCTCATCCACAACGTACTGCATACTTGCCCCTCTTTCCAAAACTCTTACATTCACCTCCCTAACAACCCCATCCATAAAGAAATTAAACAACCATGGAGACATCACACACCCCTGCCGCAAACCAAAATTCACTGAGAACCAATCACTTTCCTCTCTTCATACACGTACACATGCCTTACATCCTCGATAAAAACTTTTCACTGCTTCTAACAACTTGCCTCCCACACCATATATTCTTAAAACCTTCCACAGAGCATCTCTATCAACTCTATCATATGCCTTCTCCAGATCCATAAATGCTACATACAAATCCATTTGATTTTCTAAGTATTTCTCATATACATTCTTCAAAGGAAACACCTGATCCACACATCCTCTACCACTTCTCAAACTACACTGCTCTTCCCCAATCTGATGCTATGTACATGCCTTCACCCTCTCAATCAACACTCTCCCATATAATTTACCAGGAATACTCAACAAACTTATACCTCTGTAATTTGAGCACTCACTCTTATCCCCTTTGCCTTTGTACAATGGCACTATGCAAGCATTCCACAAATCCTCAGGCACCTCACCATGAATCATACATACACTAAATAACCTTACCAACCAGTCAACAATACAGTCACCCCCTTTTTTAATAACTTCCACTGCAATACCTTCCAAACCTGCTGCCTTGCCGGCTTTCATCTTCCGTAAAGCTTTTACGACCTCTTCTCTATTTACCAAATCATTTTCCCTAACCCTCTCACTTTGCACACCACCTCGACCAAAACACCCTATATCCGCCACTCTATCATCAAACACATGCAACAAACCTTCAAAATACTCACTCCATCTCCTTCTCACATCACCACTACTTGTTTTCACTTCCACATTAGCCCCCTTTACTGAAGTTTCCATTTGCTCCCTTGTCTTACGCACTTTATTTACCTCCTTCCAAAACATTTTTTTATTCTCCCTGAAATTTAATGATACTCTCTCACCCCAACTCTCATTTGCCCTCTTTTTCACTTCTTGCACCTTTCTCTTGACCTCCTGCCTCTTTATTTTATACCTCTCCCACTCATTTGCATTTTCTCCCTGCAAAAATCGTCCAAATGCCTATCTCTTCTCTTTCACTAATAATCTCATTTCTTCATCCCAACACTCACTACCTTTTCTAATCAACCCACCTCCCACTCTTATCATGCCACAAGCATCTTTTGCGCAAGGAATCACTGCTTCCCTAAATACATCCCATTCCTCCCCCACTCCTCTTACCTCCTTTGTTCTCACCTTTTTACATTCTGTACTCAGTCTCTACTGATACTTCCTCACAGAAGTCACCTTACTAAGCTCACTTACTCTCACCACTCTCTTCACCCGAACATTCTCTCTTCTTTTCTGAAAACCCCCACAAATCTTTACCTTCGCCTCCACAAGATAATGATCAGACATCACTCCAGTTGCACCTCTCAGCACATTAACATCCAAAAGTCTCTCTTTCATGCGTCTATCAATTAACACGTAATCCAATAACGCTCTCTGGCCATCTCTTCTACTTACATACGTAAACTTATGTATATCTCGCTTTTTAAACCAGGTATTCCCAATCACCAGTCCTTTTTCAGCACATAAATCTACAAGCTCTTCACCATTTCCATTTACAACACTGAACACTCCATGTATACCAATTATTCCCTCAACTGCCACATTACTCACCTTTGCATTCAAATCACCCATCACTATAACCCGGTCTCGTGCATCAAAACCACTAACACACTCATTCAGCTGCTCCCAAAACACTTGCCTCTCATGATCTTTCTTCTCATGCCCAGGTGCATATGCACCAATAATCACCCATCTCTCTCCATCATCTTTCAGTTTTACCCATATCAATCTAGAATTTACTTTCTTACATTCTATCACATACTCCCACAACTCCTGATTCAGGAGTAGTACTACTCCTTCCCTTGCTCTTGTCCTCTCACTAACCCCTGACTTAACTCCCAAGACATTCCCAAACCACTCTTCCCCTTTACCCTTGAGCTTCGTTTCACTCAGAGCCAAAACATCCAAGTTCCTTTTCTCAAACATACTACCTATCTCTCCTTTTTTCTCATCTTGGTTACATCCACACAAATTTAGACACCCCAATCTGAGCCTTCGAGGAGGATGAGCACTAATCGCGAGACTGGTTCTTCTGTTTCCCCTTTTAGAAGTTTAAAATACAAGGAGGGGAGGGTTTCTGGCCTCCCGCTCCCTATCCCCATATATATATATATATATATATATATATATATATATATATATATATATATATATATATATAGGGGAAAAAGAATACTTCCCTCGCATTCCTCACGTGTCGTAGAAGGCGACTTAACGGGTCGGAAGCGGGGGATCAGAAACCCTCCCTCTTTGTATTTTAACTTTTTAAAAGTTGAAACAGATATATATATATATATATATATATATATATATATATATATATATATATATATATATATATATATATATATATATATATATATATATATATATATATATATATATATATATATATATATATATTTTTTTTTTTTTTTTTTTCAATTTTGCTTTGTCGCTGTCTCCCGCGTTTGAGAGGTAGCGCAAGGAAACAGACGAAAGAAATGGCCCAACCCACCCCCATACACATGTATATACATACGTCCACAGACACGCAAATATACATACCTACACAGCTTTCCATGGTTTACCCCAGACGCTTCACATGCCTTGATTCAATCCACTGACAGCACGTCAACCCCGGTATGCCCCGGTATACCACATTGCTCCAATTCACTCTATTCCTTGCCCTCCTTTCACCCTCCTGCATGTTCAGGCCCCGATCACACAAAATCTTTTTCACTCCATCTTTCCACCTCCAATTTGGTCTCCCTCTTCTCCTCGTTCCCTCCACCTCCGACACATATATCCTCTTGGTCAATCTTTCCTCACTCATTCTCTCCATGTGGCCAAACCATCTCAAAACACCCTCTTCTTCTCTCTCAACCACACTCTTTTTATTTCCACACATCTCTCTTACCCTTACGTTACTTACTCGATCAAACCACCTCACACCACACATTGTCCTCAAACATCTCATTTCCAGCACATCCATCCTCCTGCGCACAACTCTATCCATAGTCCACGCCTCGCAACCATACAACATTGTTGGAACCACTATTCCTTCAAACATATCCATTTTTCCTTTCCGAGATAATGTTCTCGACCTCCACACATTCTTCAAGGCCCCCAGAATTTCCCCCCCTCCCCCACTCTATGGTCCACTTCCGCTTCCATGGTTCCATCCGCTGCCAGATCCACTTCCAGATATCTAAAACACTTCACTTCCTCCAGTTTTTCTCCATTCAAACTCACCTCTCAATTGACTTGACCCTCAACCCTACTGTACCTAATAACCTTGATTTTATTCAAATTTACTCTTAACTTTATTCTTTCACACACTTTACCAAACTCAGTCACCAGCTTCTGCAGTTTCTCACATGAATCAGCCACCAGCGCTGTATCATCAGCGAACAACAACTGACTCACTTCCCAAGCTCTCTCATCCCCAACAGACTTCATACTTGCCCCTCTTTCCAAAACTCTTGCATTCACCTCCCTAACAACCCCATCCATAAACAAATCAAACAACCATGGAGACATCACACACCCCTGTCGCAAACCTACATTCACTGAGAACCAATCACTTTCCTCTCTTCCTACACGTACACATGCCTTACATCCTCGATAAAAACTTTTCACTGCTTCTAACAACTTGCCTCCCACACCATATATTCTTAATACCTTCCACAGAGCATCTCTATCAACTCTATCATATGCCTTCTCCAGATCCATAAATGCTACATACAAATCCATTTGCTTTTCTAAGTATTTCTCACATACATTTTTCAAAGCAAACACCTGATCCACACATCCTCTACCACTTCTGAAACCACACTGCTCTTCCCCAATCTGATGCTCTGTACATGCCTTCACCCTCTCAATCAATACCCTCCCATATAATTTACCAGGAATACTCAACAAACTTTTACCTCTGTAATTTGAGCACTCACTCTTATCCCCTTTGCCTTTGGACAACGGCACTATGCACGCATTCCGCCAATCCTCAGGCACCTCACAATGAGTCATACATACATTAAATAACCTTACCAACCAGTCAACAATACAGTCACCCCCTTTTTTAATAAATTCCACTGCAATACCATCCAAACCTGCTGCCTTGCCGGCTTTCATCTTCCGCAAAGCTTTTACTACCTCTTCTCTGTTTACCAAATCATTTTCCCTAACCCTCGCACTTTGCACACCACCTCGACCAAAACACCTTATATCTGCCACTCTATCATCAAACACATTCAACAAACCTTCAAAAGACTCACTCCATCTCCTTCTCACATCACCACTACTTGTTATCACCTCCCCATTTGCGCCCTTCACTGAAGTTCCCATTTGCTCCCTTGTCTTACGCACTTTATTTACCTCCTTCCAGAACATCTTTTTATTCTCCCTAAAATTTACTGATAGTCTCTCACCCCAACTCTCATTTGCCCTTTTTTTCACCTCTTGCACCTTTCTCTTGACCTCCTGTCTCGTTCTTTTATACGTCTCCCACTCAATTGCATTTTTTCCCTGCAAAAATCGTCCAAATGCTTCTCTCTTCTCTTTCACTAATACTCTTACATCTTCATCCCACCACTCACTACCCTTTCTAATCAACCCACCTCCCACTCTTCTCATGCCACAAGCATCTTTTGCGCAATCCATCACTGATTCCCTAAATACATCCCATTCCTCCCCCACTCCCCTTACTTCCATTGTTCTCACCTTTTTCCATTCTGTACTCAGTCTCTCCTGGTACTTCCTCACACAAGTCTCCTTCCCAAGCTCACTTACTCTCACCACCCTCTTCACCCCAACATTCAATCTTCTTTTCTGAAAACTCATACAAATCTTCACCTTAGCCTCCACAAGATAATGATCAGACATCCCTCCAGTTGCACCTCTCAGCACAATAACATCCAAAATTCTCTCTTTCGCGCGCCTGTCAATTAACACGTAATCCAATAACGCTCTCTGGCCATCTCTCCTACTTACATAAGTATACTTATGTATATCTCGCTTTTTAAACCAGGTATTCCCAATCATCAGTCCTTTTTCCGCACATAAATCTACAAGCTCTTCACCATATATATATAAATGTATATATATATATATATATATATATATATATATATATATATATATATATATATATATATATATATATATATATATATATATATATATATATATATATATATATATATATATATATATATATATATATATATATATATACATATATATATATATATATATATATATATATATATATATATATATATATATATATATATATATATATATATATATATATATATATATATATATATATATATATGTATATATATATATTTATATATATATATATATATATATATATATATATATATATATATATATATATATATATATATATATATATATATATATATATATATATATATATATATACATATATATATATATATATATATATATATATATATATATATATATATATATATATATATATATATATATATATATATATATATATTGGAGAGGATCACAGTTTTGCGCGTGATCAAGTTATTCCTATGAGTCCACGCGGAAAATGAAAAACGAAAAGTTCCCAAGTGCACTTTCGTGTAATAATCCCATCATCAAGGGAGACAGAAGAGAGAAATATAACAGTCAGTTGATATACATCAAAAAGACGAAGCTAGGACGCCATTTGGTAAACATGTGATTGTCCAAAACATACAACGAGCGTTAATAAACTTATCATTTTACAAATCTTATCAACAATAAACTTATCTAATTTTTATAGACCATCACTAATATTAAGATTATAATTCTTTGTATATCTAATAATATAATATTCAATGATATTTCTCTTGGTAATTGAGTTAGAGTTAATAACTTAGATGGCGTTACTCCAGTCAATACAATGATCATAGTTTTTAGCATGATTAAACAAGGCATTTCATTCTTGTCCAGTTCTTATACTATATTCATGTTGCTTAAGTTTAAGAGAAAGATCCTTACCAGTCTGACCAACATAAAATTTATCACAGTTTTCACAAGGCCCATTATAAATGCAATCAAGAGAATTTTCTGGTGAATTCCTGGCTAAGATATTCTTTATAGTATTATTGCTGCTAAAGGCAGCATTTACATTAAAGGATTTAAACAACATGGGGAGGAAAGCGAAATCATTACTAAAAGTGAGAACTAAAAGATTCTTGTTGTCAATGGGATTTATCAATGAAAGATCTAGGGTACTTCAACTTAGACCCAATAGAAAATGTCTTCTCAAACTCATCATCAATAAACTCTGGACTGCAAATACGTAATGCCTTAATGAACTTAGATTGAAATGATGATTATTTAACTGTGTCATGTTGAGATGAGTAATAATGGATATATGAGCATACATTGGTGGGTTTTCTGTATATGCTAAACTTAAACTAGATTTAGTCAACAAGCTAAACAATATCAATGTTAATTTTGATTTCAAACTAGTTAGCTTTGATGTTCCCTCACTTTTCACTATAGTTCCAGATGATGACCTTTTAGAATATTTATTTGAGGTCTTGGATGATATTCACTTACCTGTTTGAAAGTCTAATTTCATTGAATTGATACAATTGTGTATAAAAGACTGTGTATTTCAATTTAATAGAGGTTATTATGCTCAAAAATTTGGTATGGCAATGGGAAACCCTCTTTCACCTGTACTAAGTAAAATTTATGGGGAAATTTTGAAACAAAATTACTAAAGGATATCTTACCTTCTAATGCAATTTGGTTTAGGTATGTAGATGATGTTCTCTGTGTTTGGCTAACAAATGAAAATTTACAAATATTTCTACCCTTACTTAACAATTTAGTACCTTCCATCAGATTTACTGTAGGAAATGAAAATAATGGTATGTTGCCATTTTTAGATTGCATGATCCATAGACAAGGAAACAAGTTTAAGTTTAGCATATACAGAAAACTCACCAATATATGCTCATATATCCATTATTACTCATTTCAACATGACAGAATTAAATAATCATTATTTCAATCTATGTTCCTTAGGGCATTACGTATTTGTAGTCGAGAGTTTATTGATTATGAGTTTGAGGAGATGTATTCTATTAGATCCAAGTTAAAGTACCCTACATCTTTCATTGATAAATCCCTTAAGTTAGCAAAGAAATCATTTTATATAATTGAGGCTAGACCCCCCATTGACACCAAGAATCTTTTAGTTATACCTTTTAATGATAATTTCACTTTGCTCCCGATGTTGCTTAAATCCTTTAATGGAAAAGTTGCCTTTAGCAATAATAGCACTATAATGAATATCTTAATCAGGAATTCACCAGAATATTCTCTTGGTTGCATCTATAAAGTGCCTTGTGGAAACTGTGATAAATTTTATGTTGGTCAGACTGGCAAGGATCTTTCTCGTAGACTTAAGCAACATAAATATAGTATAAGAACGGGACAAGAATCAAATGCCTTGTTTAATCATGTTAAAAACTAAAACCATTGACTGGAGTAACGCCATCTCAGTTATTAACCCTAACTCTATTACAAATAGAAATATCATTGAATCTTCTATTATTGAATACACAAAGAATTATAATCTTAATATTAGTGATGGTCAATACAAATTAGATGACTATATTGTTGAAAGGATTTGTAAAATGGTAAATTTATGAACGCTAGTTGTACGTTTTGGATAATCACATGTTTACCAAATGGCGTCCTAGCTTCGTCAGTTCGATGTATATCAACTGACTGTTATATTTCTCTCTTGTGTCTCCCCTGATGATGTGATTATTACACGAAAGTGCACTTGGGAACTTTTCGTGTTTCATTTCTCCGTGGACTCATAAGAATATCTTGATCACGCGGGAAATAGTGATCCTTTCAAATATTTCTTTTTTTTTTGCTTTGTCGCTGTCTCCCGCGTTTGCGAGGTAGCGCGAGGAAATAGACGAAAGAAATGGCTCAACCCACCCCAGTACACATGTATATACATACGTCCACACACGCAAATATACATACCTACACAGCTTTCCATGGTTTACCCCAGACGCTTCACATGCCCTGATTCAATCCACTGACAGCACGTGAACCCCGGTATACCACATCGATCCAATTCACTCTATTCCTTGCCCTCCTTTCACCCTCCTGCATGTTCAGGACCCGATCACACAAAATCTTTTTCACTCCATCTTTCCACCTCCAATTTGGTCTCCCACTTCTCCTCGTTCCCTCCACCTCCGACACATATAACCTCTTGGTCAATCTTTCCCCACTCATTCTCTTAATGTGCCCAAAACATTTCAAAACACCCTCTTCCGCTCTCTCAACCACGCTCTTTTTATTTCCACACATCTCTCTTACCCTTACGTTACTTACTCGATCAAACCACCTCACACCACACATTGTCCTCAAACATCTCATTCCTAGCACATCCATCCTCCTGCGACCAACTCTATCCATAGCCCACGCCTCGCAACCATACAACATTGTTGGAACCACTATTCCTTCAAACTTACCCTTTTTTGCTTTCCGAGATAATGTTCTCGACTTCCACAAATTCTTCAAGGCTCCCAGGATTTTTGCCCCCTCCCCCACCCCACCCTATGATCCGCTTTCTAATATATATATATATTTTTTTTTTTTGTGCTTTGTCGCTCTCTCCCGCGTTTGCGAGGTAGCGCAAGGAAACAGACGAAAGAAATGGCCCAACCCACCCCCATACACATGTATATACATACGTCCACACACGCAAATATACATACCTACAGAGCTTTCCATGGTTTACACCAGACGCTTCACATGCCTTGATTCAATCCACTGACAGCACGTCAACCCCGGTATACCATATCGCTCCAATTCACTCTATTCCTTGCCCTCCTTTCACCCTCCTGCATGTTCAGGCCCCGATCACACAAAATCTTTTTCACTCCATCTTTCCACCTCCAATTTGGTCTCTCTCTTCTCCTCGTTCCCTCCACCTCCGACACATATATCCTCTTGGTCAATCTTTCCTCACTCATTCTCTCCATGTGCCCAAACCGCTTCAAAACACCCTCTTCTGCTCTCTCAACCACGCTCTTTTTATTTCCACACATCTCTCTTACCCTTACGTTACTCACTCGATCAAACCACCTCACACCACACATTGTCCTCAAACATCTCATTTCCAGCACATCCATCCTCCTGCGCACAACTCTATCCATAGCCCACGCCTCGCAACCATACAACATATATATATATATATGTATATATATATCAGATTGGGGAAGAGCAGTGTGGTTTCAGAAGTGGTAGAGGATGTGTGGATCAGGTGTTTGCTTTGAAGAATGTATGTGAGAAATACTTAGAAAAGGAAATGGATTTGTATGTAGCATTTATGGATCTGGAGAAGGCATATGATAGAGTTGATAGAGATGCTCTGTGGAAGGTATTAAGAATATATGGTGTGGGAGGCAAGTTGTTAGAAGCAGTGAAAAGTTTTTATCGAGGATGTAAGGCATGTGTACGTGTAGGAAGAGAGGAAAGTGATTGGTTCTCAGTGAATGTAGGTTTGCGGCAGGGGTGTGTTATGTCTCCATGGTTGTTTAATTTGTTTATGGATGGGGTTGTTAGGGAGGTGAATGCAAGAGTTTTGGAAAGAGGGGCAAGTATGAAGTCTGTTGGGGATGAGAGAGCTTGGGAAGTGAGTCAGTTGTTGTTCGCTGATGATACAGCGCTGGTGGCTGATTCATGTGAGAAACTGCAGAAGCTGGTGACTGAGTTTGGTAAAGTGTGTGAAAGAAGAAAGTTAAGAGTAAATGTGAATAAGAGCAAGGTTATTAGGTACAGTAGGGTTGAGGGTCAAGTCAATTGGGAGGTGAGTTTGAATGGAGAAAAACTGGAGGAAGTGAAGTGTTTTAGATATCTGGGAGTGGATCTGGCAGCGGATGGAACCATGGAAGCGGAAGTGGATCATAGGGTGGGGGAGGGTGCGAAAATTCTGGGAGCCTTGAAGAATGTGTGGAAGTCGAGAACATTATCTCGGAAAGCAAAAATGGGTATGTTTGAAGGAATAGTGGTTCCAACAATGTTGTATGGTTGCGAGGCGTGGGCTATGGATAGAGTTGTGCGCAGGAGGATGGATGTGCTGGAAATGAGATGTTTGAGGACAATGTGTGGTGTGAGGTGGTTTGATCGAGTAAGTAACGTAAGGGTAAGAGAGATGTGTGGAAATAAAAAGAGCGTGGTTGAGAGAGCAGAAGAGGGTGTTTTGAAATGGTTTGGGCACATGGAGAGAATGAGTGAGGAAAGATTGACCAAGAGGATATATGTGTCGGAGGTGGAGGGAACGAGGAGAAGTGGGAGACCAAATTGAAGGTGGAAAGATGGAGTGAAAAAATTTTGTGTGATCGGGGCCTGAACATGCAGGAGGGTGAAAGGAGGGCAAGGAATAGAGTGAATTGGAGCGATGTGGTATACCGGGGTTGACGTGCTGCCAGTGGATTGAATCGGGGCATGTGAAGCGTCTGTGGTAAACCATGGAAAGCTGTGTAGGTATGTATATTTGCGTGTGTCGACGTATCTATATACATGTGTATGGGGGTGGGTTGGGCCATTTCTTTCGTCTGTTTCCTTGCGCTACCTCGCAAACGCGGGAGACAGCGACAAAGCAAAAAAAAAAAAAGAAAAGAAAATATATATATATACATATATATATATATATATATATATATATATATATATATATATATATATATATATATATATATATATATATATATATATATATATATATATATATATATATATATGTATATATATATATATATATATATATATATATATATATATATATATATATATATATATATATATATATATATATATATATATATATATATATATATATATATTTATATATATATATATATATATATATATATGTATATATATATATATATATATATATATATATATATATATATATATATATATATATATATATATATATATATATATATATATATATATATATATATATAGGGGAGAAAGAATACCTCCCACATATTCCCTGCGTGTCGTAGAAGGCGACTAAAAGGGAAGGGAGCGGGGGGCTGGAAATCCTCCCCTCTCGTTTTTTTTTTTTTTTTTTTTTTTTTTTTCCAAAAGAAGGAACAGAGAAGAGGTCCAGGTGAGGATATTCCCTCAAAGGCCCAGTCCTCTGTTCTTAACGCTACCTCGCTATCGCGGGAAATAGCGAATAGTATGAAAAAAAAAAAAAAAAAAAAAATATATATATATATATATATATATATATATATATATATATATATATATATATATATATATATGAAAATTCTAACATGTCTAAACATATAATGAGGATTGCAATATTGGCTTAGTTAAGTCTTCCTTGTTATATGTTTCATTGACTCTTTAGCAGATATGTGGCAGATTCTACTATATTTCTGCTAAAGATATAATGAGACATATAGCAAGGAAGAGTTGACCGAGGCAATATTGCGATCCTCATTTCGAGTATGTTTAAAAATGTCAGAATTTTCCTGGCTGTACCTAACAGCATATTCATGTTTAGTTATTCTCGTGGTTATTCTACATCCATTTTGACGAATATATGCATCATTACATTATTTCCAGGGTATCTTATAAATCCCAAGTTTATCATCTGAGGACAATTCATGGGAGACATTGACTAAATTCGGAACAATATTATTAGGATAACTATAAGTTACATTTAGAGTATCCCTCTCGTTTGGTTTAAAATTGGATAATAAATCCGGTGTAGATTGGTTATATTGTAATTTAAGAGTTGGGTTACGAAGCGATCCAGATCAGCTTTATTGTCTGTAAAAGAATAACAGTTTTCCTAACACTGATGTTAGTAAGAAGTTAAAATCGAAAATATATTTTCTGCCAGAGGGATACACAAGGACAATTATGGAAAAGCAGTTGAAACGTTGATTACCAAGAGAAAGTGACACAAGCCAGCTAAAACAAAAAAGGAAGAAGAAGAAAAAAAAGAAAATAGCTTCTTAAAACATTTTCAAGTTCCAGGGAAGTGGTATATTGACCTCATTGCTATCAAATATCACCTCCTATTCCCAACAAATTTGGAGGACGAACCAAGACGACCAGGTCAGTTTAGAGTCAGGTCATAGAAATAACAGTGTCCTGGCAGACTACTCCTGAAATATGTGCCAGGAGTGACTACAGTCTCTTCTACCACATTCGTATATCAGAGCGTGGGGGAGGTGTGGCACTCTTATGTCACCAAGAGTTACGTCCTGCCCAGCCGACATTTAATGTTCCTGAGAGTCTGGAGGTGTTACGGGTGAGGAGTTTCGCCTCCAAACCACCTAAGGCAAACTGTCTCCATCAATTCCTCTCTGGTCTTCAACCCGCCGGACCCCTCCATTAGACAGGGACTATCAAAACATTTAATCTATATATCTGACACACTCTGGACAAGGCATCCTTGTTCTAATGTCGTGATTAGTGAGGACTATAGAGATAGACACCACCAACCACCAAGAACAACTACATTTATCTCTCTTCACTTTCCCTTGCATGTTTAAAATACTCAGTGAATTTGCAAAGGAAATCAGATAGATTATCAGAATTGGCGGGTACATGTAAATGGAATTCAACATAGATATATGTACAACACTTAGTGTAGGTCAAGACAGAAAGACTGATTACAAACTGGACAATATTACTATTGGTAAAAAAGAATGCAAAAGAGATTTAGGGGTACTGGTGAGCACGGATCTTAAGCCACGACAACAATGTATCATAGTGTGTAATAATGCTATCATGATGCTAGGCTTCATTAACAGGAGAGATCAGCAATAAAACGCCCAGAGTATTATTGCAACTTTATCTTGCGGTGGTGATACCACATTTGGATTATTACGATACAATTTTGGGCTCCATACTATGCAGTTGATATAGATTGTTTAGAGAGAGTGCAAAGTCGAATAATAAAACTGAACCCTAGAATTAGAAACCTCACTTATGAAAAAAAGGTTAGAAAGGATATGATTGAAGTTTCGAAATGGGCGAAAGACATTAATAAAAGTAATATGAATAATGTTCGTGGAAAGGCCCCACTGGATAGGCCAAAAAATAGTGAAATTAGAAAAAAATAGTAGATTTATGGAACAAACTGCCAAGTACAGCAGTGGAAGCCAGGTCTTTAGGGAGCTTTAAACTAAGGTTGGATGTGTTTATGGGTTCAGGCGATTGGTTGTAGGGTAGACAGACTTATATCCTGCTTAGCATGGACCAATAGGCCTCTTGCAGCGTCTTCACCTCTTATGTTCTTATGTTCTTGACCTGATTCAGACTGACATGGCTCACCAGTATCCAACACCCACCCTCCTTAGATACTCTCTCCAACACTGGCGGGCAAACCCTAAAACTGATAGGCCACTTACTGACTCAAAAAAGAGATTTAATTCAGTGGGCATCTTATCACTGCTGGACTGAGGTTACTGGTGACGATTTTTAAATCATGTGAGAAAAGTAACATGAAACCTGCAGCCAAGACTACCAGCACTTCTTTCACCAGAGGAAGATGACTCTACACCCACCACTTATGCAGCACAGCACAGAAAGCGTGTATTCAACAGTCACAACAACGACCTCCACAATTAGCTTCGCAACAATGCGCAACTCGAAGTACAAGCTGTTAAGAAGGATTACTGCGCAACCAATGTGTAGCATCTGAAGCAGGCCAACGCCATTCAGTGGTATCACAGAGTAAAAGAATTGATTGGATGTGACAAGCGAAGGATTGCATTCATCATCTTAGGCCGCGTACCAATGAACAACCACTTTGGCAATACTTGCCAACGTTTACCACAACTCGACAATCATCACCTTCCATCTTACCTACTAACCCCATCTTCTCCAAACACAGATGAGGAATATCAGATAGATTTGCGCCTTCAGCGCATTAAAATCAAACGATCAGCCACACCCATCGATCTTCCAGTGAAACTGTACATAGAATATGCTACACCGCGAACCGCCATAATTAATGCTTCAGTCGAATAGCCTAAATGCTCCAGTTTTGATGACAGTATATGTCACCCCACAGCCCAAATCCACCAATTCAGTATTTCAATAACTTACACCCTATCACCGTCACTCTAATCCCGTCTAATCTAGGGACATTTTGTCTGGGTTTATGCAGGCACTTCTTATTCAGTAGACTCTCAGCAGTTTGGAAAAATGGAGTTTTCCTCTGCCACTCCCGGCGTTGTCCGTTTCTTAGACCTCATTTACCGCAACATGGAGAAGCGCAAGTCCTCGGTGGCGTTCACCTTCGTAAACTTCAAGAAGGTTTTCGAGTTGGTTAACCATAACATCATCATACAGAAAGCCGTCGAGCTGGAGTTACGGGGATATCTCATCTACTGGCTGGCGAACTTCCTGGCCGGGCGACACCAAACCATCCGCTTTCGGGGGACCACTTTGACCTTGTTACCTCTCACCTGCAGCGTCTCACAGGACTCCAAGATGGAGCCAATCTGCTTCCGCATCCCAATCAATAATGTTCCGAGGGACACAAACCATTGCTGGAAGTATGTATCACTATCAACAACAGCTCCCCTGACTTTTTGATTTCAGAGACTTTAAGGACAGAATCAACAGTCTTCAAAGAGGACTGTGGCTAACGACGTCACTACCAACCACACTAAGATTGAGATGATGCAACCTGGGTCGAAACAACATCCTGCCTCCTGACATCATACTTGGTCCTGACATCCTCCAGGTAGTCAGAGACTTCACACTTCTTGATGTCAACCACAATTAACGCTTAAACTGGAAGCCTTGTCAGCACTATCATCAAATCTTCCTCATACCGTACCTACCTTCTCGCCTACTAAGATGACTATGCACCCAATCATCTGAGTTCAGGAATGTCAATATCATTTTCATTCTGTCTAAGCTTACCTACACTTCACCACCTTGGTCTCCTTCCAGCCAAGGCTTGATCTTAAGCTCGTTTAGAATTAGTTGGTCAGATACACAGGGGGCCCATCTGGAAAAAGTGCAGAACAGAACATACACAACCATCCTGAGGACATCTTGCACCACGTACCAGGGGGCCCTTATCTTGCTGACCCCGTCCAACACCGGTAGCTCATATGGCAGCTTGATAATAAACTGCTGACCCTCTCCCCACGGTACTGAGTCTCTCTCTCTCTCTCTCTCTCTCTCTCTCTCTCTCTCTCTCTCTCTCTCTCTCTCTCTCTCTCTCTCTCTCTCTCTCTCTCTCTCTCTCTCTCTCTCTCTCTCTCTCTCTCTCTCTCTACAATAAACCAACACCACAGACCGACGTTCTTCACCACGATCGACTTGTGCCAATCAGAGCTCGTCTAGAGAGATATAAGAACGGTCCCTATACTTACCATTATGAACATCACCAACAAGCATTTTCACTTTTCTTCAAGCTAAACTAAGCAGTATATCAGCTACTACGTTGCAGTAATTCTTCACCGCTTAATAATTAACTAATTGTAATTAAGTGCATAATCTATAAACCGTACTATTTGCTCTGCAAACCCTTCTGTACATCTGCCTTGCTATGCCTCACTATGTGCTTGTCGAAAGCGTGGGAATATCTAGCCCTACTTTGATCATAAATTCATTTATGATTAGTTAATTATTTAATGTTATGATCTTTCATTTCTTTAATATCTGTGATAACTGTGTAATTTCAGCCGAATGATTGCCTAAATCATTTATTAATTTCCACACATACATATAATCACACACATACATGGGCCTGCGTGGTGAGGTAATTAGCGTTACTGATCATGAATCAGCACGGTTTAACCCAGGATCGGACCCGAATGGGTTCGAGTCCTGGAAGCAGCAGTTAGCCTACACCCAACCCAGGTGTTCACTCTCCCCTAAGAAACTGTTGATAAATTGGTACCTGCCTTAGGCTGGAGTGTGTGTATGTGTGTGTGTGTGTGTGTGTGCGTGTGTGTGTGCGTGTGTGTGTGTGTGTGTGTGTGTATGTGTGTCTGTGTGTTTGCATACATACATAGGGGTAAAGACATAATACATACATTCAAGGTTAGGATAAGGGGAAATACGAATGTAAAACTCTCTCTCCCATAAGAGACAAATAGTTCTTACAAACAGTAATCACATACGGACCTCCGTGGTGAAGTGGCTAGCGTTACTGGCCATACGCTAGCACAGGTGCTCATGTGTTCGAATCCTGGGCGCTTCGGTTGGCTTACACCAATACAAGGTTTTCATCTTCTCGTCGCGACCGGCCAGCAAAGGAATACCTGGCTTAAGTGGGATATACAGTCACTGTTAACAATTACTCTCTGTGTGTTACGGGGAGAGAGTGTCACGTTCGTCTTGCCCTGTCTCTTAACCTTGTATATATGTATGTCTTCCCCTTACGTGTATAAACACACACACACACACACACACACACACAAGAGGTAGACTAAAGATTTTGCGATCAGATAGCAGAAATCTGTGATAAGCAAGATTTTATCATAGGAAAAATATAAGATTTTGGTATTTAAGTATGGAAGGCATCCCTTTTCAATAGCTCCCGGTGCGGATCCTACCTACATCTGCTTGATAATGCCCTAATGCAATTAATCGAGAAACCTAATTGTGGCGAGAACATATTTGATTCTACCTTTTCATATCTTTCCCGATAACTATGACAATACATTCTAAAAGACAGGTTTTTTCACTTCCTCCAAAACTCCTAAATACTATCCCTTGTCTCCTCTTTTTATCGTTCATTAACCTCTCTATATTTCAATGAAGGCCTGTCTTTGATGTGGACGTTTGTCCGTGACTGGAGTCCCCGACGTAGCAGAAAAATGAGGCCATCGTTGATAATGCTGATGCTGGAGAAAAGTTTCGAGCAAATGATCGCTGACAATTACTTCTGAGGCCACTTTAAAGGCTGCATGTGGCGTTGGTTAGCATGGCAGTCGCGTAAAAATACCTGATTTTAAACTTGCAAATTTTAATCATCTTACATTTGGTATTGACAGACAACTCTGGGATGATATGGTCAATGAAAACATCATCTTAGCTTCGAAAAGCTTCAGTAAAACTTTCAAAGCAGTAGAGGGATGATATGGCTTTTTTCTAAAACGAAGCTAAAGTGATGGAAGGGTGAAATAAACAAGTGCTTGTTATCTGAGAAAGTAATTCTCATGAAACTAAAGTAAACTAATAACCAGCATGATACATTAAGATATGTAAATTTGCTTAATGATACTGATAGACTTACACGATAAAGTACACGTCAATAAGAAGCGCAAATTACCAAAAATGGCATAAAAAACTTGTTTTGCAGTTATGTTTGAGGTTGGAGAGCCATTACCCAGTCAGTTGTTTCATCATTTACGGTAAACGATGATTTAGTTCAAGACAACGAAGCTACGGCAAAAATCTGAAAATAGCTTTTACATCTGTACGTACGACCGAAGACACAACTCATGTCCTGGATCCAGTTTGATTGATAAGAGAGGGAAACGTTCCACATCAAATTAACGTGAATTAAAGATAAACTCTAAGCAATGAATACCAGGCCCTGATAAGCTTTACCCGATTACAGTGAAAGATTCCTTGACTGCACATTTCAATAATTCACTTGCTACAAGGATGGTTCAAGTGAGTGGAGGTTTGCCAGTGTAGCACCAACAATCAAAAATAGTGGTAAGTCGAACTGAAAAAATTAACGTCCAACTAGCTCAATGTCTGTAGGTGGAGAGTTTATGGAAACCACCTTTGGAGAAAGAATTGTAGACCATTTAGAGGACCACAACTTAATAAACGACTCTCATCACGGTTGTCAACGAAATCGCTCATGTCTAACAAATCGACTTGACTCCTTTTATGATATAATCAACATGCATAATGAAAGGAAAGCACCTGATGTCAGCTATCTAGATATTGAAAAAGTTTCCGTAAAGTGGGGCGAGAACGGGGACTAGACACCCTATCCCCCCCCCCTCCATTGTATTTCAGTATCTAAAAGATGGAACAGAAGAAAGAGCTTAACAGGGAATGTTCATCTTCCTCGAAGGCTCGTGTTGGGGTGCCTAAATGTGTGTGGATATAACTCAAGATGACAAAAAAGGAGATTTAGGTAGTATGTTTAAAGAAAGGAACCTGGATTTTCTGGCTCTGAATAAAGCAAAATTCAAAGTTAAAGGAAAGAAACGTTTTGAAATGTCCTAGGTGTAACGTCAGTGGTT
Organism: Panulirus ornatus; assembly: GCF_036320965.1. NCBI lineage: Eukaryota > Metazoa > Arthropoda > Malacostraca > Decapoda > Palinuridae > Panulirus > Panulirus ornatus. The sequence continues at coordinate 60,081,964 of NC_092226.1, forward strand.
GGTGTGATGGCGAAAGCTAAGGAATGGGTAGCACTGCAGCTGGAGCAGTTGTGGGAGTATGTGAAAGAGTGAAAAGAAGAGATAACCAGACACGTAGGTAAAAATGGAAGTGGGATGAGTGATTATTAGTGCTTATGCATCTAGCCATGAGACTGAAGACCATGAGAGACAAGTGTTTGGGGAACAAATGAGTGAGTGTGTCAGCAGTTTTGATGGATGACCTAAATGCAATGGTAAGTAATGTGGCAGTTAAGGTTATGATTTATGAGAGAGGCTCAGGGATGGGTATTCAATAATGTAAATGAAAGTGGTTAACAGCTTGTAGAGTTGTGTGCTGAAAACGCTTTTGTTATTGGGAAGACGTAGTTTAAAAACAAGAACATACACGTGTCTACGCATACTAGTAGATAAGATAGTCAGAAGGCATAAATGTGTTGCATAATAATCGATAGGCGTAAAAAAGAGTGACTTTTGGATATAAATGTGCACAGTGGGGCAGCTGGTTCCTAATGGGGGCGAGAGTGAAGATTTGTAGAGATTTTCGAAAAAAAGGAAATGTTTTGAGTGAGAGGAGAGTGGTGAAAGTGAGCAAGCTTGGAAAAGAGACTTTCGTAAAGAAACACCAAGAGATATTAAGTGTAGAATGGCAAGAGAGGAGAGGAAACGAACTTAGTAAGGTGGATGCGGAATAGGTATTTCGTGAAGCAGTGCTGGCATATGCGAGATATGTGTGTGGCGTGCGTATGGTGGGGAGTAGGCAGGTTAGAAAGGCTAATGAGTAGGTGGATGTCGAAACAAAGTTGCTTATGAAAGAGAATAGAAGGGTATATATTGGTGGTACTTACAGAGAAGAGGTGCATGTGGCTGGGAGATGTATAAGAGAAAGTGGCAGAAGGTCAAGAGAAAGGTGCAGGGGTTGTAAAAAGGACAAATGAGGGTTGCAATGATCGAGTATCATTAAACTTCTGGGAGAATAACTAGATGTTTTGGAAGTAAGTTAGTGGTGTGAGAAAAACAAGAATATAAATGCGAGCATCGCTGAAGGGGGCAAATAGGAAAGTGGTAACAAGTAGTAATGAAGTGAGGAAGAGTTGCAGTGAGTATCTTGAAGGATTGTTGAACGTGTTTGATGATAAGGTTGTACAAGTAGGGTCTGTGGTTTGGGATTGTATGCTAAGTGAGAGAGTCATGGAGAATGGCTTGGTGAAGGGAGAAAAAGTGGTGAATGCTTTGCGTAAGATGGAATGTTGCAAGACGGCTGGAGTGAAGGTATTACAATTGATTTTCTCAAGAAAAGGGGTGACTATGTTGTTGATAGGTTAGCTAGAAATTTCAGGAAGGTGGATAATGGTGAAGTGCCTGAGGATTAGAATAGTATAGTATAGTATAGTATAGTATAGTATAGTAGAGTATAGTATAGTATAGTATAGTATAGTATAGTATAGTATAGTATAGTATAGTATAGTATAGTATAGTATAGTATAGTATAGTATACTATAGTATAGTATATTGCTTCTGTACAAAAACAAGAAGAATAAAGTGAATGTTCAAACTAAAAAGGTACAGGCTTGTTGAGTTGCATTAGAATGGGGAGAGAAAATATGGTTTCAGAAATGGTAGAGAATACTTACAGAAACAAAAGGATTTGTATGTGGCATTTATGCAACAGGAGAAAGCATATAATAGGTTTGATAGAGATGCTTCGGGGGAGATCTTTAGAATATAAGATGTGGGAGGTAAGCTGTTAGAAGCAGTGAAAAGATTTTGTTAAGAGTGTAATGCGTGTATACGAGTAGGAAGGGTGAAAAGTGAATGGTTCCAAGTAAAGCTTGATGTACGGTGGAAGTTTTTGATGTCACCATGGTTCTTTAATTCATTTTTGGATGAGGTGGTAAGGGAAGTAATGCAAGAGTCTGTAGGGGATGAAGAGTCCTAGTAAATGAGTTAGATGTTTACTGACGATACAACACTGGCGTTACATTCGACTTAGAAGCTGCAAAAGTTGGTGACTGATTTTGGAAGACTGCAAGAAAGTTGATAGTCAATACAGATAAAGCAAGGGTATAAGAATTAGCAGGGGAGAGGGACAGGTTAGTCGAGGTATGAATTTTAATGGAGAAAATCTGGAGGAAGTGAAGTGCTTTAGATACCTGAGAATGGACATGGCAGCTTATGGAACCATGGAGCAGAGTGAGTTATAAGATGGGTAAGGAACATAAGGTTCTGTGATCATTGAAGAATATGTGGAAAGTGAGGTTGTTATATGAGAAGGCAGAAATGGTTATGCTTGCAGATAAAGTGATCCCAATAAAGTTTAGATGCAGGTTCATAATCGAGAATCTTTCTTTGATGTAGTAGATGTCTGGGATCGGAAGAAGAGTCTAATATGGAAGTCCCTCACAACAACATCTCTCTTTTGAGGATGTGCTGGGACAGGATCTCACGTGTGTTTTCGGGCCTCCACTTTGTAGATATCACGAAAGACGTCGGGACAACTTATTGGTGTCATTTATATACTTATATGGCGAACGGGGCTTATAGTCCTTGTGTGGACATTGGAATCCATTTACGACATCACTTCTCTGGAATGTCGCTGGTCTTGGTGCTATGTTGCATTTAAACAAGATATATGATGTTTTCTTGCTTTGGTAATCGATAACGAAATCTATTTACTGGTCGCTGTTGGTAGTCCTCAGGTTTCTCTGTATTATACTCCTGATCACTCGTTCATCCATGAATATGTTACTCCGTGGTTGTGTTACCACACGTTACCCAGCGCTCGACCGCACACCTGTCCCAGCGAGAGAGGGCAACGGAGTGATGACATCACGTAGTCACGCCCTACTGACTTGAGTCGGCGAGCTCTCATTGGTCAGACAAGGGAGTAACCATCTATTGTATTCATTTTTCACTGGCTAATAAGTGGTAAGTTGATCTTTGACTTATGTACAAATACCTGGATTTTGTTATACTTTCCTCACACCTGGGAATGTGACACGAGTCATGAAACTTTTTTTTTTTTTACTGTATACCTAAACATGATCATACACATGATTTCCACCTGAGTTTGGTCCTGCCCCTTCAAAAAACTTTTGTCAGCTTATTGATGATTTCCTCAGCATTATAAGGGAATAATTAGACAAGTTGAGAACATTCAGAAATTGATGAATTGTGAATCAGCAGTCATACTCATTGAAACAGATCACAAAAGAAGTGGTTTCATGATATTTCACATCTTAAGGGAAAACAAATAATGAACAAATGTAGGACGACCTCGTCAGGTGAGGGTCAGACAGGAAGGTGAAGTAAGAAATGTGATCACCAAGGACAGGGAGCAGGTCATCAAAGGGTCGGGTGACCAAAGCATGTGTCAAGAGACCACAGGCAAGGCTTGGGTGATCAAAGGCAAGTGTTAGGTCGTGGGATAGCTCACTAACTTGCACATGTTAATAATCCCTCAGATTATGAAATAATCTAATTTCTACGCGCCTAGACTGATATTGAGATCACTGCTGAAGCTGTGTTCAAGAATGTCAGATTCTATGATACTGTAACAATTTGGAATAACATTAACCTTTCAGAGCAGATTGAGCTAAAATACACATGATTGTGGGGTAATAATGTACCTAGTAAACTAGAAAGACAGTAGATAAGAAAGATAAGCCAAGTTAAATATAAACAATAGACTGTAGTGAAAATCTAAGCCGTAATGGTAAAAATAATGGATAAGCAGACAAAAGAGAACAAATTCAAAGGCTATTTAATCTTCGCGAGTCACTCAAACTTTCGCAGGCAAACAACAAACTGACAAGAAGGAACGATAACATATATGTAGACCAGTGGTTCCTAACGTTTCTTCTGGTAGTTTCATTAACCGATCTTGAACTTAGCTTCGATCATTCTGGGCACAAATTTTCTTAAGTGTATTAGTGGCCGGACGTAGTCTGGACAAACATATCCTTCATCATATGACTCCCAGGTTTTGAGTGGCCCTCTCCTCCCCAACCCCTACCCACCGCATGGCCCTTCCAAGTATAACTAAAGTTTGTGCAGTGTATTTTCTGGTGACTGTCTAACACCTTTGTTCATTCTTCTGGTATTTCTATAAAGCGTGATAAGCAGAATTTTCTGTCTTAAAGCTATGCTGGTCGTCACACAGTGAATCGTTTAATTCTCAAATGTACTATAATCAATACATTACAGTAGCATATATTCTAAACCTTTACACTTATGGGACGTCGAGTTTGCTCCTCAATAATTACTATCTTGTTGGAAATATGGTAGAGCTTAGTTTTATCGTTTCCTAGTACAGAGTGCAATTTGCTTGTGGGTATTCCAATTCCTTTGCCCATTTCTTCAAAAGCTTAAGACACACCTCGTCTAGCCCTACTGCCATAACTTTCTCTAGTAATTAGAATTTCTGAGAAACCTGTCCCTCATTGATGATAAGGTCTCCCCTCGCTACATATTCTCCGACCTTCTGTTCAAGACTTGGTAGAATCCCCGTTGGTTATCCTTGACGATGACAGAATAAAAACAGCTGTTCCGCCTTAACTCTCTTTGGCTAAGACCGAGTCCCATCTGGCTCTTCTAATACTACTACCTCAGTTTTAGCTTTTTGCTTCCGTCTTAAATATTCATGTCACAGCTTTGGCTGCTTTCTGAATTCTTCAGCAATCCTTCTCATCCCTCTGGCCTCATACTGCACAAAAAATATTTTGCCACCGATATTCCTCTTTGCCTTCGTACATATTTCATGTATTTTTCATCTTTATTTCCGTTTCTTTTTAACGTGTTTAAGTCAATCCTCTTTGTCTTTTTTCTAATGTGTTTTTCATCTAAATTTTCTAACATACTGTTCATTTCAGTTATTCTCTGCCATATCACTTTCGTCTTTAACTACCTCACACCAGCCCACTTTTCCTTCATTACTCAATAATCTAATTCTGATGTAATCGTTTTCATTTCAACTTACTCTCCTACGTAACAGCTCCTGTACCTGAGCATATGAAATCGAAAGTTAGAGAGAGAGAGAGAGAGAGAGAGAGAGAGAGAGAGAGAGAGAGAGAGAGAGAGAGAGAGAGAGAGAGAGAGAGAGAGAGAGAGAGAGAGAGAGAGAGAGAGAGAGAGAGCATAGACCTTGCTTGCCATATGTTTTTTAATCATCCTGTACCAGAGTGAAATCCAACATGCTGTTGATGTTATTTCAGGATATGTAGATCTGAACAACATACCCTTAAGAAGATAATCAGATCAAAGTTGGATTACTGAATGTCAGGCGCTGCAAACTGTGCTGGATGTGGGTCATAGTCCACCGTCCTTCTACACAAGAATCATAATATAATTTGAACTTATATGATTGTCCAGATGATTCTCGTCAGCTGGTCCTCGACAGTCTAGTAAGGTGCTGGTGAAGGGAGTCACCTCAACACCTGGACTCCTGCGGCTCAAGACCACATCACATTCCAGTGGTTACATATCCCAGTGGGTGACCTGGAACGTGGCTGTCCAGGCAACACCGCTGCCAACACTCCTCTGTGGTTACTGGAGCCTTCGCTGAGGTGGCTGTCCAGACAACACCGCTGCCAACACTCATCTTTAGTTACTGGAGCCTGCACTGAGGTGGCTGTCCAGACAACACCGCTTCCAGCACTCATCTCTAGTTACTGGAGCCTGCCAACACTCATCTCTAGTTACTGGAGCCTTCTCTGAGGTGGCTCTCCGAACAACACCGCTTCCAGCACTCATCTCTAGTTACTGGAGTCTGCATTGAGGTGGCTGTCCGGACAACACCGCTGCCAACACTCATCTTTAGTTACTGGAGTCTGCATTGAGGTGGCTGTCCGGACAACACCACTCATATCTAGTTACTGGTGTCTGTATTTAGTTGGATGGTCTGGCTGTCCATACAAGACTGCCATCAGTCGTCTTTTTTATATTATCATTATCATATTGACCGATAAGGCAAGGGCAAACATGCCCCAGTCAAGGCCGTCTCGGGCCAGAGAAGAAGATAGTAAGAGAAAAAGAATCAAGAAACTAATCAGGTTACTGCTGATGTTTGTGACGTGATCCTCAAAGGTAGAAGTGTCCTGGGAGTAGAGAAAGACGTAAGAAGGTACAGAGTTCCGCAACGCTGGTGCTTAAAGAAAGAAAGAGTCATCAGAGCGTCAGTCCTCATGTGGCCACTCCACACGAGCTGTGAGATGCAGCAGGCGGGCGAATGTCCATGCCTTGGTGGCAGGGATAATACAGCGAAGCTACTCATGAGAGCAGTGGCCGAAATAAAACTTGTGGACCTGGGAGAAGGAAGTAAAATCGCGGCACACCTATAGGAAAGCCTGGACGGAGGTGATGTCTAAAGAATTCATGAAATGGAAGGTTTTCAATTCCACTCTCGCTAACAGGAAGGTACAAAGGGCAAACAGACCTCCTGTAGATACGGAGTAGAGCAGCTGCTCACAAGGAAGATAACTGCAGCACCTCAGCATTCACGGTATTTGGGAAGTAGACATTGTGATGTTGATCATGTGGGATGTCCTATTAGAGTGAAAGATAAGCTTATGCCAAAAAAAAAAATTGCAGGGTTGAACTGCGGTATTTTGATATTGAACAAGACAAAACGAGTGTCACTTACAAGAGAAGTAGGGAGAAATAGCATCTGATCACGGATAAATTTGATAAAGTTTCTGCTGCCCCAGTTCAAGATGCTACACAGGTCCGAGAGAAGAATTATGTTCAGTGCGAAACAAGAACAGCTATAAGAGTGGCTGAGAGGGAAGAGGAGATGAGTGTACAGTGGAATCATTAACGTGGGAGTGAACAGGACTGTATGAGAGATCATTCATGGGGAGAACAAGAGTGGATCATAGGACAGAATCCTGATGAACACCGTTATTGATAGGATAAGAGGGCGAAGTCACCACATCAACTATTACAGCAATGGAACGGCAGACTATGCATTAGAGAACAGAGAGAATTCGATAGATCAAAGGAAGGAAGTATACAAAAAGCAAATATTTATGCCACACTCTGTAAAATGATTTGGAGATGTTGAGAGTTAAGAGAAATGTTTCACCAAATTTCTTGACGAAGGAGGACCAAGTGATCAGTCTTATAAGTTATACATTTCGCTGTGAAATTCATTCTGGTCAGCGAAAAAAAAGAAAATTAGACTCAAAGTGCTTTAGGAAATGAGCTTAAAAAGTTTCAAAGACTTTAGAGACAACAGAAATCAGAGTAATAAGTCAATAGTTGGAATTGATAGAGCTGTCACATTCTTTAGGGATGGGCTGCACTGATGCGTCCTTTCAAGAAGAATAAGTCTGGGTGTTTGAAACGGAACGAAATAAGCGAGAAAGGATTGGAGCAAACTCCGAAACATACTCCCTTTACAGACGGCCAAGTGCCTTGCCTAGTTAGATTTGGGAAAGAAAATGGAGGATCCAGCGTGAAGGATACATAGATGTTATAGGTTCGGTGTGTGTGTGTGTGTGTGTGTGTGTGTGTGTGTGTCTTCGTTGGGGAATCACGCTAAGTGAAATTAGAGGGAACTGACTTCTCAAAATGAACGAATTTATTAGTTGGAAAATTAGTTATAGACTGATCATATCGGTAGAAAGGAGGAGAGGTTTGATTACTGAAGTTGAATTCTAATCAGAACACTTTCGTTTCATGATTGTGTAATTTGATTTACGAAGAGCATTTTTACACTGAATTCGAAAAGAGATTACAGTGGAATGAGTTTCAAGGGCAAGTGAGACTTTGATGAACCGAGATGGTCTGTCCTAATGTGAAAGGCATCAGGGCAAGACCAATCAAACCATGACTGGCGAACAAAAATTGGTCAAAAAAATGTATGTAGCTGGTATAAAAATGGATGAAGAATTCCATCTCGGCCTGGATAACCTACGCTTTATGTTCAGCACAACTAGAGGCTTCCCGGCCGGTGAAAAACCACTCGTCCTGTAGAAATCAGAAGAGAAATCGTGTTCAAAGATGACCACAGGGCTCTCCCAAAGCGTCAGGGTTGGCATTTCGAGGGGCGGACACGGGATGGTCGTGCAGAATTAGAAGCAACAGTAATAACATTGTGGTCGGACGACTCTAAGAGAGCAGAATAATGAGAGAGTTCAAAAATAGAAATGAGAAAAACAGGAAAAGAGGTCACGTACTCCTGCACAGAGGTGGTTGGTCTGGCTGTCTAGACAACGCCGTTGCTAACACTCGCCCTTAGTTATCAGTTTCTGCCCTGAGGTGTCTGACAGTCACACGTTAGGTTGGTCCATATCTGGGGTATGAGACAGAGGTCGTGAAAGGAAGACAGACAGTCGAACTGAAGTCTGAGGACGAAGGGAAGGAATGGATCGGTTGGCGAGAGAAGATGGAGGAAAAGAGGAAAAAATAAACGAAAGTTTAATCTATTTCAAGCAATGAACGTTGCTTTCTCTATTAAGTGTAAAATTTCAAATGGAAACAGTACGTAGGAATCAAGAACCGTCTCTGTTGTTATCAGAATTTGGTCTGAGACTGAAATATTCCTTCCTTTAATTCTTGCCTTGCGTATAAGAGGGAAGGGCTTTCAACAACACTGGAAGCTAATCTCCATTAGAATTGAGCAAATGAGAAGGTAGCGAAAATTTTCTTTCCTGTGATCTATGTCATAAGGAGCAATTAGAAACTAAATTACTTTAAACGTCCGCAGAAAAATAACGCTAAGCGAAGGCCACTGCTCCTGTTCCCCCAAAAAGTTGAATCAATTACTGATGCGATTAACGCACAGATCGTTTCCACAGTGCCTCATGCACGGTGGCTAGTCCAACGTTTATGTCTTATTGCGAGATATAATGGATTCAACAGACGTGTTGCTCAATAGAGATCTGACGTTAATGCACCAAATTTATGACTACTAATAGACAGACAAAAGTAGGGATACATTAGTTCAGTTATTAATACTCTTCCTGGAAATCATATCCGAAACATATTTTCATACTGTGAACTTATTTTCAAAGTACTTATATGACAGCATAGCCCCTGTAAGGATTCTGCAGAAAAAGACAGCATTACACGAGTAAATATCTTCCATTTTTCAACTTGACTTCAGTAAAAAGAAATGAATAATCAAAAGATAAATCATACCTCTTGTGCTGACGGACCTTCTAGCTATTGTCCTGAAATCCAATATGAATATTTTCCAATACATACTAAATAGAGATTGTTATAAACGTCATCGATCATCAGCCATGTGGGGGAATTTGTGCGCTCTGCTCAACTCACCAGGGCACCGTGGCACGTTACAATGGGGCCGAGGATGATGGTCGCCATGATTTGTGAAGATCTGTTAATGTAAGTTAGATCCCCCCCTCCCCAAACAAACACACACACACACACACACACACACACACACACACACACACACACCTGACGATGCCTCCTTATCCTCCACTAAGGGGGACATGAAAAATGAATAATATAAGAAAACCAAGCGACAAGATAGGAAGCATTCGCACATTTATTGGTACGAGCGGCTTTGCTAAATTCAACTTCAAGAAGTGAAGAAATGTGTCAGTACCAAGTCCAGGACAGCCCAGTTGTCTGGGTCGTCCTCTCCAGTCATTTCCCGGCTCACCTTCAACAACTAGGCAGTCATTTACTTTGTTCGTGGACTGTTTCTCTCACACAGTTGACTGGCAGGTTCTGGAGTCACGTCAACCCGGTCTCTCAGCCATCTATTGTCTGACTGGTTTGTATTAGCCCTTGGAGTGTACCACTGCCGGGGACCCCGTCGCCCCAAAGACGCCTCCAATACGTCGATACATCGATTTCTTGCCCTCCTGTCTCACGGACCTCACACTCTCCTCTCCCCACACTCGCCCACTAGACACCTTCTCCTCTCCCTCCCACCTCCCAGTCATTCTCTCCTCCTTACTTACCATTCGCTCTCCGCCTCCAGCTCTACCCTTGGTGTCTCTCATCCCTTGATTCATAATGACAATAGTAAGATAAGGACGGTGAGCAGCGGCGGGTGAGTCTAGTCAGGTAATCTCCCTGGTATGAGCGCCTCAGCGGTAAGCTGATTAATTTGCTAATTCCTGTTAATGAAAGAAAGATATGCAGTAACAGCAGCAACCCGCACAGTAGTTAGCACACGAGGTGAATTCTTCGAGCATCAGTGAGGTATGCAGACTTTAAGAATCCATGCGTAACGCCGCACTGAACAAGAATCAATAACTTCCAAGTTGTGGGCTCATGGTTAAAGCATTCCCTCGCATCCAATCCCAAGCTGTCATGTGCAATGAGTCGAAAAAACACGGCTCCCTATGCACAACCAGGTCCAACAGACCTTTCCATGGTGTTCCTTCAGCCGCTCCACAATGGTGTAACGTCACGTCGACCTTGTATGCCACATCGTTCCAATTCATCCTTTTCCTTGCATGCTTTCCACTCTCCTGCATGTTCAGGCCCCAGTCCCTATAAGATTTTCTCGCTCTATCCTTCCATCTTCAAGTTGGTCTTCCCTTTATCCTTGTTCCCTCCACCCCTAGCACATATATATATCCTCTTTGTCAACCCTTTCTCACTCATTCACGTCCAAACTATTTCGATACGCCCTCCTCAGCTCTTTCAACCACACCTTTCATATTACCATACCTCTCACTTACCTTTTTCTTACATAGTCACAGGACCTCTCACCACATATTGACCTCAGACATTTAGTTTCCAATACATCCACCCTTCTACGCACGTCTTCATCTATACCCTATGCCTCACATCCATACAACATGGTTGGGACTACTATACCACCAATTTTCTCCCTTTCAGGTAAAGTTCCTTCCAGAAATTCCTCAGTACTTCCAGAACCTTCACCCCTTCACCCATCCTATGACTAATTTCTACTTTCATGGTTCCATTTGCCACAAGGTCCACTCGCGGGTTATGTAAAACACTTCACATCTTCCAAATTTTATGTACTCAAACTCACATCATAGCTAGCCTGTCCCTCAACCCTACTGAACCTAATAACCTTGCTTTTATACATATTCACTATCAACTTTCTTTTTTCACACACTCTCCCAAACTCGGTCACCAACTTCTGCAGTTTCTCATTGTTTTTTCTTGTTTACATTAATGATATCGCTAATGCTAGTGCGAAATTACAATATGTTCTGTATGCAGATGATGCAAAAGCCTCACTATCACTCAAAAATTTCCTTACTCTAATTTCTGAGATTGATAAAGGACTTGTGAAAATAAACAACCGTATTGATCTAATGTATTAGCATTAAACGTCGCTAAAACCCCTTTATATACACTTCTATAAGACAGCCAACGTTGAAACATTGCAACAAATTGTATCTGGAGGTAATGGTAAAAGTAATCGGTTAACAACTAAGTTCCTAAGCGTAACAACCGACAGCAGATTATCATGGCAGGAACATATGGTAAATGTAAAACCAAACTTAGCTAAGATTTGTGGCGCACTGTATAAGATCCGTGAAATGTTTACAACATCGGCACATCTGAGTGTTTACCATTCTTCGAGGTATCGTCACCTAATGTATGGTGTAACGCTCTGGGGCCCAGCTTGTATAACACAAGAATACTTAAATGCTATGCGAAGATAATAATAGGAACTGTAACTTATCTGAAAAGTTATGAGTCAACCAGAGAAGCATTTTGCGAATTGAAAGTTTTTAGTATCGATCAAATACACAAATATTTCTCCATACTTTTTGTATATAAGGCACTGAATGGATTAAATTGTTCTAAAGGTTTCTTTAATCACACAAATCATAGTCACAGTACACACGTTCGAGACAAATTTTGTTATTTCAGTCGTCAGTACACTCACCTACACACGACACATTACCTGCTCGGAACTCAGTCGAACTAAAGATTAATAATACACTCAAAGTCTTACAAATGTAACGTGAAAATAATGATACTTAGTGATACTATACATCCTCAATACACATATGTTCCTTTAGTATATCATAATGGATGATCGTTACAAAGTTTCAGTTTGTTCATCTTACCCTGCTTATCAGTATTTCGATCTTTGATCAGTCAGAGACAGAACTAACTCAGTATTTTCAACATCAGAGGTTCAATAAAAATGGCCTGCATATCTTATGTTTTTCGTGATGTACATATGTGTTACTCTGGCAGTAAAAAATATGACTTAAAATTTGGCTGTGAATCCGTCATCAGTGTTGTGTCATCTGCAAATAACAACTAACTCACTTCCCAGGCTCCCCTCACCCCCTACTTACCCACTCTCTCCAAGACTCTTGCATTTACCTTCCTCACCATCCAATCTAAATACCAATTAAACGGCCATGGAGACATCACACAATGATATACAAAATGAAAAACATTAATATTTAGAGTATCGCAAGAGTGGTACACTTTAAAGAAATTTAATGAGAAAAAGAAACCTCGTATCCATTCAGGAGGTGCATTCATAAATCTCGACTTTATGGTTCCTTTTATGAAGGGTAAATTGCACTTATATTCGACATATAAGTAAGAGAAAATAATGCTACATTGCAATGAATAAAAAGCAGAGTGCTGACATACTACAACTGTAGAACTAATGATACTGCAATAATAAAGTATATACACTTTTAGCACCCTCCAGTAAAATAAGGAGCAGCTTTTAAGCTACTCTCGTGAATTCTCGACAAATGGACATGCCGTAATAAGATACTGCCGGGGGCAGTACAAGCAACCAGAGCTTTGCAACGGTTCAAGATTAAAGAAGAACGTGTACGTTGCGGAGTGTATGTGAATACAAACGTACATGAATGAGCTGTAGTATGGAAACACATTTTCTTAAGTATACCAATAACTTACGGCAGATAAGTTAATGCACTGATGAGGTGTCTGTACCAATCTTTGGAACTGTAATATTTCATTGATTTTGAAAATATCACGCCACTCTAAATTTTGCCTTCGTGGTCTCCGTCCACGCACTTTGTTATCTTGCAGGGAGCTCCTGTCTGAGGCCACCATTGCCAGCACCAATGACTCATTACCACGCCCCCGTCCCCGCCGCTCGCGAGGACTCTCGCCTCACTGATAATGAAAGACTTACTGAATGGAGTGCCAGGTACATGACGTCATAGATGTAAACAAACTCTCTCGCATTATGTTGACACTTCCAGTTAATGGCGGATTTTGGGGGTTCCTTTGTTCTTAGTGCTGTTGGAGAGAGAGAGAGAGCGAGAGAGAGAGAGAGAGAGAGAGAGAGAGAGAGAGAGAGAGAGAGAGAGAGAGAGAGAGAGAGAGAGAGAGAGAGAGAGAGAGTTACATAGTTGCACAGACAGACAGAATATACAAAACAAACGACCAAGCGAGGTGGTCTGTCCTTGACATTACTAAAGAAGCTGCAGTTTCCCTCAAGAGAGTAGAAGAAATGTTATGTGAAGCAAAGGATCTCTTCCCACCCTCCTGCAACAAGCTGGGTGAGGAATAGGTAGAAAAAATGCCTTACAGGACAAGTATGCCTGAAGTAAATTCTTAAAAGAAAGTCAGAAGGTAGAATGAAAGTGAATAAGTCGTGCATCCCATCACCAGAGACATGCATTCCTTCACTGTTGTTATAATGACAACAGTAAGGATGAACCCTGAACTCCACCCTCTCGACTTACTATGTCTGTTACTCTTGAAGTGAAAAAATGATTCAATAATTCCTTCTTGTTTCCTTAAAGCAGGCGACATGGGTTGATGAATGTTGGTAACTTACCTTATCATGGCCAAAGTGAAATCAGTGGTTGAGAAGATAGCATTATAACGCTGCGTTATGATGTTTGATTTAAGGAATTATTCAATATCGGAGAATGACAGATGATGATCAGACCTAATTTTAAACCTATTAACTGTGATGATCTGAATTCTACTTTCTGGGAGCTAATTCAACGTATCAGTAATGTTGTTGAAAAAGATATATATATTTCGTCCAATCCAGAGAAGATAAGTGACCTCTAAATTTCAGACCATTTTCTCTCGTTGGTATCACTGTCGCTACTGTAAAGAAATTCAACGTACTTGAATACTTTAAATAATCTTATTAGATTGTCTTGGAGCCGTCTCTTCCTTATAGAGAACAAAGTCAATATTCGCAGTCTGTCCTCATATGATTATTTGCATAGGGATGGAATTAGTTCAATTGCTCTTCGCTGCACTGCTTTCAATTTAAGAATATCCTTACTTAGGTGGCGGCCCAGAGCTGCACTGCATATTCGAGTTTGGATCTAACTACACATAAGTCTGGTGGCAGTATCACATTCTTTCTTTTGTATGTAAATTTTCTGTTGATGAATCCTAACATCCTATTTGCCTTTTTGGCAGCTTGATTATAATGCTGGAAGACGTTGATGTTTTTGGAGACGGTTCATATTCGAATTTCTTGCAGATGTTTCCTATTTGCAACGGCTCTCATCTATTGATGTTAATTGGCATTTGCCATCTTGTAGACTATTCAGTTACCTTATTTAGATTCTCTTTTGATCTCAGCCTATCATCTTGAGTTGATTATGGTGTTGCCGATCTTCATGTCATCTACAAATCTGGACACTGTCATTCAACTCTATATTAATGTCACTAACATAAATCACGGTGTCAGTAGGCCCCAAGACGAGCCCTGGAGTACCCCACAGGTAAAAGTTTACACGGTGATGATTCTCCATTCATTATGACTTCTGTCATGTAACCAGGATTGTACCCAGTTTCCTAAGAAACTAGAAACTCGCAAGGCCCTGACTTTACGCGCCACTTTAACGTGTGGTACTTTGTTGTATGGACTTTGGAAGCCCAGTTATATAGTATCTATTGCATTTGTCTTATCGAGGGTATTGGATGATTTATGATAGAATTCAAGGAGGTTTGTAAGGCATGGATCTCCTCCGCCTGAAACCAAGCTGGGTGTTATTGATTAGGCTGTGCTACTCAATGTAACGATTTCATCAATAATAATGGGCTCCAGAGGTGCACGTATAACTGATATAAAGGAGACAGGTTTGTAATTACCAGGCATTTCAAGGCTTCACTTTTTGAATATAAGAGTAACGCCTGACAGTCTCCAATCCTACGGCACTATTCCATCCTGGAGGTTTGTTGAGAATAGAGGTCAACAGTTTGGCAATTTCATGTTTCACGTTCTGAATTACTCGTGGATAGATTCGATCAGGACCTGGACTTTTGCTGGTCTTCAGCTTGTCTGTGTTAGTACTTCACTAACTGTGACAGTAAAATCTGGTAGCATGTGTGTGTGTGTGTGTGTGTGTGTGTGTGTGTCAAAATTCGTGTCACTGCTTTCTAGTGTAAACAGAACTGAAAATGCTGTGCAGCATCGCTATATTTCAAGGGGTTTCCCCCATCTTCGTTTGCTAAAAGTCCCATCCATTTATGCTTCTTGTTATTAATTCATCTGTGGTGTTATCTTTTGTAATACTAGTATCATACTCATTAGTCTGTTCTTACTAAGACTTTTTGCCTCTCTCCTAACTGTGTTATATTGCGTTGCGAAACCTGGGTCATTGCCTGATTTATTAAGCTTGAAGAGTTTACTCCTGCGCTCTATAGCTCTTGCACTATTTAGGGAGTACCAATCAGGCCTGTTGTTACTTTCGTTGTTTCTGCCATGCATAGGAACGAGTGTGGCTTGTTGGTACATAAATAAATGCTTAGAACATGTCCGTTGCTCCTCTGGGCATGGCCCAACAACAGCGAGACTGATACGTCGAACAGTTCATTAAAATCTTAAAGTTAAAGATAATGATACTGGTTTTAGGGGAATCAGTTTTGAGTTTCACATCGAACTTAACCACGTTATGGCTACATATACCTAGATGTTCTCTAACATGTGTATTTGTAACTAAGTCCTCCTGGGATTGAAGAACCAGACCAAGTATGTTAGCTTCCCTCGTCGGCTCTGTGACGGCTTGGAAGAGGATATTGTCTTTGACGATGTTGATGAGTCAAGAAAATTCATCTCTGTTGAAATAGTCACACAGCCGAGAGAGAGAGAGAGAGAGAGAGAGAGAGAGAGAGAGAGAGAGAGAGAGAGAGAGAGAGAGAGAGAGAGAGAGAGAGACAGACAGACAGACAGAGAGAGAGAGAGAGAGAGAGAGAGAGAGAGAGAGAGAGAGAGAGAGAGAGAGAGAGAGAGAGAGAGAGAGAGAGAGAGAGAGAGAGAGAGAGAGAGACAGACAGACAGACAGACAGACAGAGAGAGAGAGAGAGAGAGAGAGAGAGTACACTTAGACATATATGCTGAATGTTTTAAAGATAAGCACAATCCACTTGAGATATTCACTTTTTAACATAGAAATCTTCCACATAATTGAGAGACGATGAAATCCTAACATTTCATTTGATGATGAGATAGCCTTTATCAAATGGTAAGTGCTATGCTAGAGCGACAAGACAGCACACTACAATACATCTTTATGAAGGTTCATTTCGCATTTAATTTCCTGTCTACTTCTAGGGAAATCCATTTCCTGTCCATGTGTATCGCCGGCAACATTCCAGTAATGGAGGAGACACTTTATGATTTTTTAGAATAACTTTCTTCATATACAGAATTTCATATTCTCCTGTTAGACCAACTCTTGTCAACCTGCCAGCCACTGTGAGCCTCATCAGGCCTTCTCGTACCTCATCTTCAACGATCCCCGCATCACGTTGCATGAGGCACGTTATAACTAAGGTGTCTCTGCGGCACCCACAAAGATCAGGCACATCTTTCTCACACATGCTGCTCTACCCACTCACACTGTATTATACAATCTGCCAATCTGCCCTCAGTACACACTACAGCCAGCATCTTTCCCAACGGAACCGTCTTCCAAAACTTATACTTTTCATCCTCCTCCATTCTCTGAAGTATCAATTCTCCTACGACATAATACCTGATTATCCTGAAAAGCCATTGGGACATAGAATATTCATGAGATGTCCCTCAGAGAAACACCGATTCCTCCTTCATGGATCAGATCCTTTCATCAACATGATTGTATTTTGTCCTAACAACCTACATGGCAATAGATCCCCTTCATATGCTTCTCCGGTTCGTTGGACGAACAAGCTAATTCCCGCATCATGTCTCATAACAGGCTCTCATTTTCTCACACATCGCTGTCCCTCACTAGTTGTATACCCCACGACTGTCCTGATCTCGCACTCACTACCTTGCCACCCGAGGGTTTCCTCACACAACAGATACAGCGTTACCAACTTGCCGCCCGCACTTATAGGAGACCGGAAGTGTCGGACACTCATTGTAACAGTTTTCATCCAACAATATCATGAATATCCCACATAGTCCAGGCAAATTATAATAGACAACGCTGCAGGCTATAATGATGATGTCTATAGGACCTATGCAAAATTCTTCGTACTCGACATATATAGTTCTACTTACCGAGAACGCCGTGTTCTACTTGCTACTGACACCTAACTTGCAGAGTAATTATCTGCTGGAGGCAAGAAGCATTCCAGACACCGCTTCTCATAACGTGCATCGCGTTTTCTGCCGTTCTTCACTGCCATTGAGTAAGATGTCACAAATACAGACGCCATGCAATAATTCTACAGACCAGATGATGTGAAAATGTTTACTGTGAATAAACGTCATCGACGAAAGCCTGAGAACTACTAATAACTATCAAAAGCTGAGTCATGATAATAACGTGTGATATTTAGGGACGGATGTGATAGCACTGGCTGGCCTCTGCATCAGTGAGAGGATGGATATAAACACACAATGAGATTCATTCTTTTCACATCTTCTAACTTCTCGTTTAGTACATTCAATTTCCTCCTTTTAACCTGACGCTGCAGAAGCCGACAGAAAAGGAGTCCTTTGGCGTGTAAGATCAATCAAATCTATGTCATCGCGGGTTGATGTAAAGTTTACATAGAGAAGAAGCTGTCTCTTCCTACACGTACACATGCCTTACATCCTCGATAAAAACTTTTCACTCCTTCTAACAACTTGCCTCCCACACCATATATTCTTAAAACCTTCCACAGAGCATCTCTATCAACTCTATCATATACCTTCTCCAGATCCATAAATGCTACATACAAATCCATTTGTTTTTCTAAGTATTTCTCGCATACATTCTTCAAAGCAAACACCTGATCCACACATCCTCTACCACTTCCGAAACCACACTGCTCTTCCCCAATCTGATGCTCTGTACATGCCTTCACCCTCTCAATCAATACCCTCCCATATAATTTACCAGGAATACTCAACAAATACCTCTGTAATTTGAGCACTCACTCTTATCCCCTTTGCCTTAGTACAATGGCACTATGCAAGCATTCCGCCAATCCTCAGGCACCTCACCATGAATCATACATACATTAAATAACCTTATCAACCAGTCAACAATACAGTGACCCCCTTTTTTAATAAATTCCACTGCAATACCATCCAAACCTGCTGCTTTGCCGGCTTTCATCTTCCGTAAAGTTTTTACTACCTCTTCTCTATTTACCAAATCATTTTCCCTAACCCTCTCACTTTGCACACCACTTCGACCAAGACACCCCACATCTGCCACTCTATCATCAAACACATTCAACAAACCTTCAAAATACTCACTCCATCTCCTTCTCACATCACCACTACTTGTTATCACCTCCCCATTAGCCCCCTTCACTGAAGTTCCCATTTGCTCCTTTGCCTTACGCACTTTATTTACCTCCTTCCAAAACATCTTTTTATTCTCCCTGAAATTTAATGATACTCTCTCACCCCAACTCTCATTTGCCCTCTTTTTCACCTCTTGCACCTTTCTCTTGACCTCCTGCCTCTTTCTTTTATACCTCTATCACTCATTTGCATTTTTTCCCTGCAAAAATCGTTCAAATGCCTCTCTCTTCTCTTTCACTAATAATCTTACTTCATCCCACCACTCACTACCTTTTCTAATCAACCCACCTCCCACGCTTCTCATGCCGCAAGCATCTTTTGCGCAAGCCATCACTGCTTCCCTAAATACATCCCATTCCTCCCCTACTCCCCTTACCTCCTTTGTTCTCACCTTTTTCCATTCTGTATTCAGTCTATCCTGGTACTTCCTCACACAAGTCTCCTTCCCACTCTCTTCACCGCAACATTCTCTCTTCTTTTCTGAAAACCCCCACAAATCTTCACCTTCGCTTCCACAAGATAATGATCAGACATCCCTCCAGTTGCACCTCTCAGCGCATTAACATCCAAAAGTCTCTCTTTCGTGCGTCTATCAAATATCTAATAACACTCTCTGGCCATCTCTCCGACTTACATATGTATACTTATGTATTTCTCGCTTTTTAAACCAGGTATTCCCTATCACCAGTCCTTTTTCAGCACATAAATCTACAAGCTCTTCACCATTTCCATTTACAACACTGAACACTCCATGTATACCGATTATTCCCTCAACTGCCACATTACTCACCTTTGCATTCAAATCACCCATCACTATAACCCGGTCTTGTGCATCAAAACCACAAACACACTCATTCAGCTGCTCCCAAAACACTTGCCTCTCATGATCTTTCTTCTCATGCCCAGGTGAATATGCACCAATAATCACCCATCTCTCTCCATCAACTTTCAGTTTTACCCATATCAATCTAGAATTTACTTTCTTACATTCTATCACATACTCCCACAACTCCTGATTCAGGAGTAGTGCTACTCCTTCCCTTGCTCTTCTCCTCTCACTAACACCTGACTTTACTCCCAAGACATTCCCAAACCACTCTTCCCCTTTACCCTTAAGCTTCGTTTCACTCACAGCCAAAACATTCAGGTTCCTTTCCTCAAACATACTACCTATCTCTCCTTTTTTCTCATCTTGGTTACATCCACACACATTTAGACACCCCAATCTGAGCCTTCGAGGAGGATGAGCACTCCTCGTGTAACTCCTTCTTCTGTTTCCCCTTTTAGAAAGTTAAAATACAAGGAGGGGAGGGTTTCTGGCCCCCCGTTCCCGTCCCGTTTAGTCGCCTTCTACGACACGTGAGGAATGCGTGGGAAGTATTCTTAATCCTCTATCCCCAGGGATATATATATATATATATATATATATATATATATATATATATATATATATATATATATATATATATATATATATATATATATACATAATTGAATGATAGGTCATATTCAGTCAAAAGTATTAGTTCCTTATCAACTTCCTCTCGAAGTCATGAGTGAACCGTCGTTGCTTTACTCCTCGGTTGTGTAGTCGTGAAATACTGTATGCTGGGAGCAGGTTTACTCATGACTTCCGAAGGAATTTGATTGAGGAACAAATGCATTTGACCCTAAATATGTCATCGTATTCAGCTCTATGTGCATTAGGGAAAGCCTGCTCCCAGCTTACACTAATTTACGACTACGCAACTGAGCAGGTGGATTACAGATGCTTCTCATCACAGTCACTTCTGGTCTATACACTTATGTCAACGTTCAAGCAGTCTGTTAACGCCGTTCCGAAACAGATCTGCGGGTTGCTAAAGGTACCAGTTCTTCTTACTTGACTTGAGTCTTGTGTCAGAAGAGATATGTCGTCCTTAAAGATATTTGTTGTACTTAGGGATCAAGTGGTAATCTAAAGGGAGAGGTCTTATGTAGTCTTTATGGCGGGTGTCCAAACAAGTGGAATCAAGGCGGCGAATTGCTTCAGTCGTTAGTACACTCTAGTGAGGACGCACATTGTTATGCTGGAGATTTTTTCGAACCCTTGTCCTCAATCTTTCTGGAGTTTCAGTGTAGCGTGCAGTTAATGGCGGTGACTGTTGGCATAAATTCTGAATGGACAACACCATTAACGTCCTAGAAATCATCAGCCTGAGTTTTCCAAGAGACGCTTGGGTTTTGAGCTTTTTCGGTCCTGATGAACTTTTATGACGGTATTCTATTGACTGTCTCACTCTCTGGGTCGTAATGGTGGACCCGGCTCTCACTGTGAGTCTCAACGCTGCATAAAAGTTCGCCGCGCTCGCGTTCATAAGTGAACAACAGTTCCCAGTAAACTTCCATCCGCTTCTCCCTCATTGGAACGGTCAACATTCTGGATAGCTATCGTTCATGTACTTTCAGATACCCAAGAATAGCAACAATACACTGCATTCACTCACCTGAAGTGCCATCAGCTGATACCTAGCTTTTTTGGTGAGACATGTCATCTCAACCCAATATTACTGGTGATCCTCATCAATTGGTGTTTGCGCTCTATAGCAAAATGGATCGTTGATGTTTGCGCTCTACCGCAACAGAGATCGTCAAACACTCCAACATATCCATCATCTGCACCAGCCACATATGTAACCCAGCAGGTAAAAGTGCTCACGTCGACACAATCATTGCCATGCACAACTTTCAGTCGGTGGCGAAAGTCGATAGGTGTAAAGTTTTCACCGGTCAGAAACTCAAAATCCCGGGTTACGGAGAACGGTAAACACATGAAGTAACCACTTATCTAAAGATACGATAAAACCTATCAAGCTCGAACTAGTTTCTACTGTTCTCGGGCTGAGATGAAGTGGGTGACACCATGAAGCTCTAGACAACAGTTATGGAGAGACATTCTTAACATCAAGAGTTAAGTAGCTGCCTTCATCTCCTTATCGTTTTCGGTGTACCACCGGCATACCTCCAGAACACAGTGGTGAAAACATTTGCGTTCATTTACATACGAACAAACATATATATATATATATATATATATATATATATATATATATATATATATATATATATATATATATATATATATATATATATATATATATATATATATATATATATATATATATATATATACATATATATATATATATATATATATATATATATATATATATATATATATATATATATATATATATATATATATATATATATATATATATATAAGTATATATATGTATATATATATATATATATATATATATATATATATATATATATATATATATATATATATATATATATATATATATATATATATATATATATATATATATATATATATATATATATATGTATACATAAATATATAGTATATAGTAAGGGGAGTGGGGGAGGAATGGGATGTATTTAGGGAATCAGTGATGGATTGCGCAAAAGATGCTTGTGGCATGAGAAGAGTGGGAGGTGGGTTGATTAGAAAGGGTAGTGATTGGTGGGATGAAGAAGTAAGATTATTAGTGAAAGAGAAGAGAGAGGCATTTGGACGATTTTTGCAGGGAAATAAATGCAATTCAGTGGGAGATGTATAAAAGAAAGAGACAGGAGGTCAAGAGAAAGGTGCAAGAGGTGAAAAAGAGGGCAAATGAGAGTTGGGGTGAGAGAGTATCATTAGATTTTAGGGAGAATAAAAAGATGTTCTGGAAGGAGGTAAATAAAGTGCGTAAGACAAGGGAGCAAATGGGAACTTCAGTGAAGGGCGCAAATGGGGAGGTGATAACAAGTAGTGGTGATGTGATAAGGAGATGGAATAAGTATTTTGAAGGTTTGTTGAATGTGTTTGATGATAGAGTGGCAGATATAGGGTGTTTTTGTCGAGGTGGTGTGCAAAGTGAGAGGGTTAGGGAAAATGATTTGGTAAACAGAGAAGAGGTAGTAAAAGCTTTGCGGAAGATGAAAACCGGCAAGGCAGCAGGTTTGGATGGTAATGCAGTGGAATTCATTAAAAAAGGGGGTGACTGTATTATTGACTGGTTGGTAAGGTTATTTAATGTAAGTATGACTCATGGTGAGGTGCCTGATGATTGGCGGAATGCGTGCATTGTGCCATTGTACAAAGGCAAAGGGGTTAAGAGTGAGTGCTCAAATTACAGAGGTATAAGTCTGTTGAGTATTCCTGGTAAATTATATGGGAGGGTATTGATTGAGAGGGTGAAGGCATGTACAGAGCATCAGATTGGGGAAGAGCAGTGTGGATTCGGAAGTGGTAGAGGATGTGTGGATCAGCTGTTTGCTTTGAAGAATGTATGTGAGAAATACTTAGAAAAGCAAATGGATTTGTATGTAGCATTTATGGATCTGGAGAAGGTATATGATAGAGTTGATAGAGATGCTCTGTGGAAGGTATTAAGAATATATGGTGTTGGAGGCAAGTTGTTAGAAGCAGTGAAAAGTTTTTATCGAGGATGTAAGGCATGTGTACGTGTAGGAAGAGAGGAAACTGATTGGTTCTCAGTGAATGTAGGTTTGCGGCAAGGGTGTGTGATGTCCCCATGGTTGTCTAATTTGTTTATGGTTGGGGTTGTTAGGGAGGTGAATGCAAGAGTTTTGGAAAGAGGGGCAAGTATGAAGTCTGTTAGGGATGAGAGAGCTTGGGAAGTGAGTCAGTTGTTGTTCGCTGATGATACAGCGTTGGTGGCTGATTCATGTGAGAAACTGCAGAAGCTGGTGACTGAGTTTGGTAAAGTGTGTGAAAGAAGAAAGTTAAGAGTAAATGTGAATAAGAGCAAGGTTATTAGGTACAGTAGGGTTGAGGGTCAAGTCAATTGGGAGGTAAGTTTGAATGGAGCAAAACTGGAGGAAGTAAAGTGTTTTAGATATCTGGGAGTGGATCTGGCAGTGGATGGAACCATGGAAGCGGAAGTGGATCATAGGGTGGGGGAGGGGGCGAAAATCCTGGGAGCCTTGAAGAATGTGTGGAAGTCGAGAACATTATCTCGGAAAGCAAAAATGGGTATGTTTGAAGGAATAGTGGTTCCAACAATGTTGTATGGTTGCGAGGCGTGGGCTATGGATAGAGTTGTGCGCAGGAGGATGGATGTGCTGGAAATGAGATGTTTGAGGACAATGTGTGGTTTGAGGTGGTTTGATCGAGTAAGTAATGTAAGGGCAAGAGAGATGTGTGGAAATAAAAAGAACGTGGTTGAGAGAGCAGAAGAGGGTGTTTTGAAATGGTTTGGGCACATGGAGAGAATGAGTGAGGAAAGATTGACCAAGAGCATATATATATGTCGGAGGTGGAGGGAACGAGGAGAAGTGGAAGACCAAATTGGAGGTGGAAAGATGGAGTGAAAAAGATTTTGTGTGATCGAGGCCTGAACATGCAGGAGGGTGAAAGGAGAGCAAGGAATAGAGTGAATTGGAACGATGTGGTATACCGGGGTTGACGTGCTGTCAGTGGATTGAATCAGGGCATGTGAAGTGTCTGGGGTAAACTATGGAAAGCTGTGTAGGTATGTATATTTGCGTGTGTGGACGTATGTATATACATGTGTATGGGGGTGGGTTGGGCCATTTTTTTCGTCTGTTTCCTTGCGCTACCTCGCAAACGCGGGAGACTGCGACAAAGCAAAAAAAAAAAAAAATATATATATATATATATACATATATATACATATATATATATATATATATATATATATATATATGTATATATATATGTATATATATATATATATTTTATTTATTTTATTTATTTTGCTTTGTCACTATCTCCCGCGTTTGCGAGGTAGCGCAAGGAAACAGACGAAAGAAATGGCCCAACCCACCCCCATACACATGTATATACATACACGTCCACACACGCAAATATACATACCTATACATCTCAATGTACACATATATATACACACACACAGAGACATACATATATACCCATGCACACAGTTCACACTGTCTGCCTTTATTCATTCCCAACGCCACTTCGCCACACATGGAATACCATATATATATATATATATATATATATATATATATATATATATATATATCATACAAACCTCCAACAGCCAGGATCGAACCCGAAACCCCTGTGCAAGAGGCAGGCATGTTAACGGCTAGGCTATGGGACTGTAAAATAGGAAACAACTATTCGAAATACTAGTTGTTTCCTATTATGCAGTACCATAGCCTAGCGGTTAGCATGCCTGCCTCTTGCACAGGGGTCCCGGGTTCGATCCTGGCTGTTGGAGGTTTGTATGTTCTATGAAGGTGCGCGTTCATATGCACTTTATTCGTATTCATATACCTCCGCGTTGTACAGTAAGGTTCGGTAAAACGCTATCAGCTGGCTATGTGCGTCTGTTCGGAAATAACCGGTATAGACCCCGTTGCTCACCATTGTGAGACGAGGGGTATTCGAGTACTTAGTATTTCGAATAGTTGTTTCCTATTATACATTCCCAAAGCCTAGTGGTTAGCATGCCTGCCTCTTGCACAGGAGTCCCGGGTTCGATCCTGGCTGTTGGAGGTTTGTATGTTCTATGAAGGTACGCGTTCATATGCACTTTATTCGTATTCATATGCCTCCGCGTTGTACAGTTAGGTTCGGTAAAACGCTATCAGCTGGCTATGTGCGTCTGTTCGGATATAACCGGTATAGACCCCGTTGCTCACCATTGTGAGACGAAGGGTATTCGAGTACTTAGTATTTCGAATAGTTGTTTCCTATTATACAGTCCCATAGCCTAGCGGTTACATGCCTGCCTCTTGCACAGGGGTCCCGGGTTCGATCCTGGCTGTTGGAGGTTTGTATGTTTTATGAAGGTGCGCGTTCATATGCACTTTATTCGTATATATATATATATATATATATATATATATATATATATATATATATATATATATATATATATATATATATATATATATATATATATATATATTTTCTTTTTTTTTTTTTCAATGTCTCCCGCGTTTGCGAGGTAACGCGAGGAAACAGACGAAAGAAATGGCCCAACCCACCCCCATACACATATATATACATACACGTCCACACACGCAAATATACATACCTACACAGCTTTCCATAGTTTACCCCAGACGCTTCACATGCCCTAATTCAATCCACTGACAGCACGTCAACCCCGGTATACCACATCGCTCCAATTCACTCTATTCCTTGCCCTCCTTTCACCCTCCTGCATGTTCAGGCCCCGATCACAAAAAATCTTTTTCACTCCATCTTTCCACCTCCAATTTGGTCTCCCTCTTCTCCTCGTTCCCTCCACCTCCGACACATATATCCTCTTGGTCAATCTTTCCTCACTCATTCTCTCCATGTGCCCAAACCATTTCAAAACACCCTCTTCTGCTCTCTCAACCACGCTCATTCTATTTCCACACATCTCTCTTACCCTTACGTAACTTACTCGATCAAACCACCTCAAACCACACATTGTCCTCAAACATCTCCTTTCCAGCACATCCATCCTCCTGCGCACAACTCTATCCATAGCCCACGCCTCGCAACCATACAACATTGTTGGAACCACTATGCCTTCAAAATAACCCATTTTTGCTTTGCGAGATAATGTTCTCGACTTCCACACATTCTTCAAGGCTCCCAGAATTTTCGCCCCCTCCCCCACCCTATGATCCACTTCCGCTTCCATGGTTCCATCCGCTGCCAGATCCACTCCCAGATATCTAAAACACTTCACTTCCTCCAGTTTTTCTCCATTCAGACTCACCTCCCAATTGACTTGACCCTCAACCCTAATGTACCTAATAACTTTCCTCTTATTCACATTTACTCTTAACTTTCTTCTTTCACACACTTTACCAAACTCAGTCACCAGCTTCTGCAGTTTCTCACATGAATCAGCCACCAGCGCTGTATCATCAGCGAACAACAACTGACTCACTTCCCAAGCTCTCTCATCCCCAACAGACTTCATACGTGCCCCTGTTTCCAAAACTCTTGCATTCACCTCCCTAACAACCCCATCCATAAACAAATTAAACAACCATGGAGACATCACACACCAATGCCGCAAACCTACATTCACTGAGAACCAATCACTTTCCTCTCTTCCTACACGTACACACGCCTTACATCCTCGATAAAAACTTTTCACTGCTTCTAACAACTTGCCTCCCACACCATATATTCTTAATACCTTCCACAGAGCATCTCTATCAACTCTATCATATGCCTTCTCCAGATCCGTAAATGCTACATACAAATCCATTTGCTTTTCTAAGTATTTCTCACATACATCCTTCAAAGCAAACACCTGATCCGCAGATCCTCTACCACTTCTGAAACCACACTGCTCTTCCCCAATCTGATGCTCTGTACATGCCTTCACCCTCTCAATCAATACCCTCCCATATAATTTACCAGGAATACTCAACAAACTTATACCTCTGTAATTTGAGCACTCACTCTTATCCCCTTTGCCTTTGGACAATGGCACTATGCACGCATTCCGCCAATCCTCAGGCACCTCACCATGAGTCATACATACATTAAATAACCTTACCAGTCAGTCAACAATACAGTCACCCCCTTTTTTAATAAATTCCACTGCAATACCATCCAAACCTGCTGCCTTGCCGGCTTTCATCTTCCGCAAAGCTTTTACTACCTCATCTCTGTTTACCAAATCATTTTCCCTAACCCTCTCACTTTGCGCACCACCTCGACCAAAACACCCTATATCTGCCACTCTATCATCAAACACATTCAACAAACCTTCAAAATACTCACCCCATCTCCTTCTCACATCACCACTACTTGTTATCACCTCCCCATTTGCGCCCTTCACTGAAGTTCCCATTTGCTCCCTTGTCTTACGCACTTTATTTACCTCCTTCCAGAACATCTTTTTATTCTCCCTAAAATTTAATCATACTCTCTCACCCTAACTCTCATTTGCCCTTTTTTTCACCTATTGCACCTTTCTCTTGACCTCCTGTCTCTTTCTCTTATACATCTCCCACTTAATTGTATTTTTTCCCTGCAAAAATCGTCCAAATGCCTCTCCCTTCTCTTTCACTAATACTCTTACTTCTTCATCCCACCACTCACTACCCTTTCTAATCAACCCACCTCCCACTCTTCTCATCCACAAGCATCTTTTGCGCAATCCATCACTGATTCCTTAAATACAGTGATATATATATTTGCTTTCCGAGATAAAGTTCTCGACTTCCACACATTCTTCAACGCTCCCAGAATTTTCGCCCCCTCCCCCACCCTATGACTCACTTCCGCTTCCATGGTTCCATCCGCTGCGAAATCCACTCCCAGGTATCTAAAACATTTCACTTCCTCCAGTTTTTCTCTATTCAACCTTACTTCCCAATTGACTTGACCCTCAACCCTACTGTACCTAATAACTTTCCTCTTATTCACATTTACTCTCAACTTTCTTCTTTCAAACACCTTACCAAACTCAGTTACCAGCTTCTGCAGTTTCTCACATGAATCAGCCACCAGCGCTGTATCATCAGCGAACAATAACTGACTCACTTCCAAAGCTCTCTCATCCACAACAGACTGCATACTTGCCCCCCTTTCAAAACCTCTTGCATTGACCTCCCTAACCACCCCATCCATATACAAATTAAACAACCATGGAGACATCAAACACCCCTGCCGCAAACCTACATTCACTGAGAACCAATCACTTTCCTCTCTTCCTACATGTACACATGCCTTACATCCTCGATAAAAATTTTTCACTGCTTCTAACAACTTGCCTCCCACACCATATATTCTTAATACCTTCCACACAGCATCTTTATCAACTATATCATATGCCTTTTCCAGATCCATAAATGCTACATACAAATCCATTTCCTTTTCTAAGTATTTCTCACAAACATTCTTCAAAGCAAACACCTGATCCACACATCCTCTACCACTTCTGAAACCACACTGCTCTTCCCCAATTTGATGCTCTGTACATGCCTTCACCCTCTCAATCAATACCCTCCCATATAATTTACCAGGAATACTCAACAACCTTATACCTCTGTAATCTGAGCACTCACCTTTGTCCCCTGTGCCTTTGTACAATGGCACTATGCACGCATTCCGCCAATCCTCAGGCACCTCACCATGAATTATACATTGATTAAATAACCTTAACAAACTGTCAACAATACAGTCACCCCCTTTTTTAATAAATTCCACTGCAAAAACATCCAAACCCGCTGCCTTGCCGGCTTTCATCTTCCGCAAAGCTTTTACTACCTCTTCTCTGTTTACCAAATCATTTTCCCTAACCCTCTCACTTTGCACATCACCTCGACCAAAACACCCTATATCTGCCACACTTTCATCAAACACATTCAGCAAACCTTCAAAATACTCACCTCATCTCCTCTTCACTTCACCACTACTTTTATCACCTCCCCATTAGCCCCCTTCACTGAAGATCCCATTTGTTCCCTTGTCTTACGCACTTTATTTAACTCCTTCCAAACATCTTTTTATTCTCCCTAAAACTTAATGATTCACCCCAAATCTCATTTGCCCTCTTTTTCACTTCTTGCACCTTTCTCTTGACCTCCTGCCTCTTTCTTTTATACATCTCCCTCTCACTTGAATTATTTCACTGCAAAAATCGTCCGGGAATAGTGGTTCCAACAATGTTGTATGTTTGCGAGGCGTGGGCTATGGATAGAGTTGTGCGCAAGAGGATGGGTGTGTTGGAAATGAGATGTTTGAGGACAATATCTGGTGTGAGGTGGTTTGGTCGAGTAAGTAATAATAGGGTAAGAGACGTGTGCGGTAATAAAAAGAGTGTGGTTGAGAGAGCAGAAGAGGGTGTTTTGAAATAGTTTGGTCACATGGAGAGAATGAGAGAGGAGAGATTGACAAAGAATATATATGTGTCAGAGGTGGAGGGAACGAGGAGAAGTGGGAGACCAAATTGGCGTTGGAAAGATGGAGTAAAAAAGATTTTGAGTAATCGGGGTCTGAACATGCAGGAAGGTGAAAGGCAAGCAAGGAAAAGAGTGAATTGGAACGATGCGGTATACCGGGGTCGACGTGCTGTCAATGGATCGAACAAGGACTTGTGAAGCGTCTGGGGTAAACCAGGGAAAGTTCTGTGGGGGCCTGGATGTGGAAAGGGAGCTTGGTTTCGGTGCATTATTACATGACAGTCAGAGACTGAGTGTGAACGAATGTAGGCTTTGTTGTCTTTTCTAGCGCTACCTTCGCACACATGAGGGGGGAGGGGGTTGTTATTTCAAGTGTGGTGGGGTGGCGATGGGAATTGATAAGGGCAGACAGTATGAATTATTATACATGTGTATATATGTATATGTCTGTGTGAGTATATATATGTATACGTTTTGATGTATAGGTATTTATGTTTGCGTTAGTGGACATGTATGTATATACATGTGTATGTGGGTGGGTTGGGCCATTCTTTCGTCTGTTTCCTTGCGCTACCTCGCTAAAGCGGGAAACAGCGACAAAGTAAAATGAATATTAAAATAAATATATATATATATATATATATATATATATATATATATATATATATATATATATATATATATATATATATATATATTATATATATATATATATATATATATATATATATATATATATATATATATATATATATATATATATATATATACATATATATATATATATATATATATATATATATATATATATATATATATATATATATATATATATATATATATATATATATATATATATATATATATATATACATATATATATATATATATATATATATATATATCTATATATATATACATATCATATATATATATATATATATATATATATATATATATATATATATATATATATATATATATATATATATATATATATATATATATATATATATATTCCTATGACTCCACGGGGAAAATGAAACACGAAAAGTTCCCAAGTGCATTTTCGTGTAATAATCACATCATCAGGGGAGACACAAGAGAGAAATATAGCAGTCAGACTGTTATATTTCTCTCTTGTGTCTCCCCTGATGATGTGATTATTACAGGAAACTGCACTTGGGAACTTTTCATGCTTCATTTTCCCCGTGGACTCATAGAAATATCTTGATCAAGTGCAAAATTGAGATCCTCTCCAATATATACATATGTATATATATATATTTATATATATATATATATATATATATATATATATATATATATATATATATATATATATATATATATATATATATATATATATAAATATATATAGATATATATATCCAGTCCAGTCAGATATCCACTGGTCAAGTCTGGCCGGCCACTCACTGGTCAGTGTCTGCGAATTCTAAAATGCCATGAGTGAACGCGTCCTGCCTTGTAACATGAAGTACTTACATTTGCACGAGTACATAGCTTGTATGTTTACCCATATATATATATATATATATATATGTATATATATATATATATATATAAGTGTATGTATATATATATATATATATATATATATATATATATATATATATATATATATATATATATATATATATATATATATATATATATATTATCCCAGGGGATAGGGGAGCAAGAATACTTCCCACGTATTCCCTGCGTGTCGTAGAAGGCGACTAAAAGGGGAGGGAGCGGGGGGCTGGAAATCCTCCCCTCTCGTTTTTTTTTTAATTTTCCAAAAGAAGGAACAGAGAATTGGGCCAGGTGAGGGTAGTCCCTCAAAGGCTCAGTCCTCTGTTCTTAACGCTACCTCGCTAATGCGGGAAATGGCGAATAGTTTGAAAGAAAGATATATATATATATATATATATATATATATATATATATATATATATATATATATATATATATATATATATATATATATATATACATATATACTTTTTCCCAAACTATTCGACATTACCCATGTTAGCGAAGTAGCGTTATTAACATAGTACCGGGCCTTTGAGGGAATATCCTCACCTGGCCCCCTTCTCTGTTCCATTCTTTTGGAAAATAAAAAAAAAAAAAGCTAGAGGGGAGGGTTTCCTACCCCCCGAGGTGAGAACAATGGAAGTAAGGGGAGTGGGGGAGGAATGGGATGTATTTAGGGAATCAGTGATGGATTGCGCAAAAGATGCTTGTGGCATGAGAAGAGTGGGAGGTGGGTTGATTAGAAAGGGTAGTGAGTGGTGGGATGAAGAAGTAAGAGTATTAGTGAAAGAGAAGAGAGAGGCATTTGGACGATTTTTGCAGGGAAAAAATGCAATTGAGTGGGAGATGTATAAAAGAAAGAGACAGGAGGTCAAGAGAAAGGTGCAAGAGGTGAAAAAGAGGGCAAATGAGAGTTGGGGTGAGAGAGTATCATTAAATTTTAGGTAGAATAAAAAGATGTTCTGCAAGGAGGTAAAGAAAGTGCGTAAGATAAGGGAGCAAATGGGAACTTCAGTGAAGGGCGCAAATGGGGAGGTGATAACAAGTAGTGGTGATGTGAGAAGGAGATGGAGTGAGTATTTTTGAAGGTTTGTTGAATGTGTTTGATGATAGAGTTGCAGATATAGGGTGTTTTGGTCGAGGTGGTGTGCAAAGTGAGAGGGTTAGGGAAAATGATTTGGTAAACGGAGAAGAGGTAGTAAAAGCTTTGCGGAAGATGAAAGCCGGCACGGCAGCAGGTTTGGATGGTATTGCAGTGGAATTTATTAAAAAAGGGGGTGACTGTATTATTGATTGTTTGGTAAGGTTATTTAATGTATGTATGACTCATGGTGAGGTGCCTGAGGATTGGCGGAATGCGTGCATAGTGCCCTTGTACAAAGGCAAAGGGAATAAGAGTGAGTGCTCAAATTACAGAGGTATAAGGTTGTTGAGTATTCCTCGAAAATTATATGGGAGGGTATTGATTGAGAGGGTGAAGGCATGTATAGAGCATCATATTGGGGAAGAGCAGTGTGGTTTCAGAAGTGGTAGTGGATGTATGGATCAGGTGTTTGCTTTGAAGAATGTATGTGAGAAATACTTAGAAAAGCAAATGGATTTGTATGCAGCATTTATGGATCTGGAGAAGGCATATGATAGAGTTGATAGAGATGCTCTGTGGAAGGTATTAAGAATATATGGTGTGGGAGGCAAGTTGGTAGAAGCAGTGAAAAGTTTTTATCGAGGATGTAAGGCATGTGTACGTGTAGGAAGAGAGGAAAGTGATTGGTTCTCAGTGAATGTAGATTTGCGGCAGGGGTGTGTGATGTCTCCATGGTTGTTTAATTTGTTTATGGATGGGGTTGTTAGGGAGGTGAATGCAAGAGTTTTGGAAAGAGGATCAAGTGTGAAGTCTGTTGGGGATGAGAGAGCTTCGGAAGTGAGTCAGTTGTTGTTCGCTGATGATACAGTTCTGGTGGCTGATTCATGTGAGAAACTGCAGAAGCTGGTGACTGAGTTTGGTAAAGTGTGTGGAAGAAGAAAGTTAAGAGTAAATGTGAATAAGAGCAAGGTTATTAGGTACAGTAGGGTTGAGGGTCAAGTCAATTGGGAGGTAAGTTTGAATGGAGAAAAACTGGAGGAAGTGAAGTGTTTTAGATATCTGGGAGTGGATCTGGCAGCGGATGGAACCATGGAAGCGGAAGTGGATCATAGGGTAGGGGTAGGCGGCGAAAATCCTGGGAGCCTTGAGGAATGTGTAGAAGTCGAGAACATTATCTCGGAACGCAAAAATGGGTATGTTTGAAGGAATAGTGGTTCCAACAATGTTCTATGGTTGCGAGGCGTGGGCTATGGATAGAGTTGTGCGCAGGAGGATGGATGTGCTGGAAATGAGATGTTTGAGGACAATGTGTGGTGTGAGGTGGTTTGATCGAGTAAGTAACGTAAGGGTAAGAGAGATGTGTGGAAATAAAAAGAGCGTGGTTGAGAGAGCAGAAGAGGGTGTTTTGAAGTGGTTTGGGCACATGGAGAGATGAGTGAGGAAAGATTGACCAAGAGGATATATGTGTCGGAGGTGGAGGGAACGAGAAGTGGGAGACCAAATTGGAGGTGGAAAGATGGAGTGAAAAAGATTTTGTGTGATCGGGGCCTGAACATGCAGGAGGGTGAAAGGAGGGCAAGGAATAGAGTGAATTGGATCGATGTGGTATACCGGGGTTGACGTGCTGTCAGTAGATTGAATCAGGGCATGTGAAGCGTCTGGGGTAAACCATGGAAAGCTGTGTAGGTATGTATATATGCGTGTGTGGACGTATGTATATACATGTGTATGGGGGTGGGTTGGGCCATTTCTTTCGTCTGTTTCCTTGCGCTACCTCGCAAACGCGGGAGACAGCGACAAAGAAAAAAAAAAAAAGAAAGAGATATATATATATATATATATATATATATATATATATATATATATATATTGAATTGGAGCGATGTGGTATACAGGGGCTGACGTGCTGTCAGTGGATTGAATCAAGGCATGTGAAGCGTCTGGGGTAAACCATGGAAAGCTGTGTAGGTATGTATATTTGCGTATGTGGACGTATGTATATACATGTGTATGGGGGTGGGTTGGGCCATTTCTTTCGTCTGTTTCCTTGCGCTACCTCGCAAACGCGGGAGACGGCGACAAAGAAAAAAAACTAGAAAGATATATATAAGAATATATATATATATATATATATATATATATATATATATATATATATATATATATATATATATATATATATATATATATACATATATATATATATTTCTTTCTTTTTTGCCGCTGTCTCCCGCGTTAGCGAGGTACCGCAAGGAAACAGAAGAAAGAATGGCCCAACCCACCCCCATACACATGTATATACATACACGTCCTCACACGCAAATATACATACCTATATATCTTAATGTACACATATATATACACACACAGACATATACATATACACACATGTACATAATTCATACTCTCTGCCTTTATTTTTTTTCCCATCGCCACCCCGCCACACATGGAATAACAACCCCCTCCCCCTCATGTGTGCGAGGTAGTGCTAGGAAAAGACAACAAAGGCCTCATTCGTTCACACTCAGTCTCTAGCTGTCATGCAATAATGCAGTGAAACCATAGCTCCCTTTCCACATCCAGGCCCCACAGAACTTTCCATGGTTTACCCCAGACGCTTCACATACCCGAGTTAAATCCATTGACAGCACGTCGACCCCGGCATACCACATCGTTCTAATTCACTCTATTCCTTGCACGCCTTACGCTCTCCTGTATGTTCAGGCCCCGATCATTCAAAATCTTTTTCACTCCATCTTTCCACCTCCAATTTGGTCTCCCACTTCTTCTCGTTCCTTCCACCTCTGACACATATATCCTCTTGGTCAATCTTTCCTCACTCATTCTCTCCATGTGACCAAACCATTTCAAAACACCCTCTTCGGATATCTCAACCACACTCTTTTTATTTCCACACATCTCCCTTACCCTTATATTACTTACTCGATCAAACCACCTCACAGCACATATTGTCCTAAAACATCTCATATCCAGTACATCCACCCTCCTGCGCAGAACTCTATCCATAGCACACGCCTTGCAACCATACAACGTTGTTGGAACCACTATTCCTTCAAACATACCCATTTTTGCTTTCCGAGATAATGTTCTCGACTTCCAAACATTCTTCAAGGCTGCCAGAATTTTCGCCCCCTCCCCCATCCTATGATTCACTTCCGCTTCCATGGTTCCATCCGCTGCCATATCCACTCCCAGATATCTAACACACTTTACTTCCTCCAGTTTTTCTCCATTCAAACTTACCTCGCATTTGACTTGACCCTCAATCCAACTGTACATAATAACCTTGCTCTTATTCACATTTATTCTTAACTTTCTTCTTTCACACACTTTACCAAACTCAGCCACCAGCTTCTGCAGTTTCTCAAATGAATCAACCACCGGCGCTGTATTATCAGCGAACAACAACTGACTCACTTCCCAAGCTCTCTCATCCACAACAGACTTCATACTTGCCCCTCTTTCCAAAACTCTTGCATTCACCTCCCTAACAACCCCACCCATAAACAAATTAAACAACCATGGAGACATCACACACCCCTGCCGCAAACCTACATTCACTAAGAACCAGTCAATTTCCTCTCTTCCTACACGTACACATGCCTTACATCCTCGATAAAAACTTTTAACTGCTTCTAACAACTTGCCTCCCACTCCATATATTCTTAATACCTTTCACAGAGCATCTCTATCAACTCTATCATATACCTTCTCCAGATCCATAAATGCTACATACAAATCCATTTGCTTTTCTAAATATTTCTCACATACATTCTTCAAAGCAAACACCTGATCCACAAATCCTCTACCACTTCTGAAAGCACACTGCTCTTCCCCAATCTGATGCTCTGTACATTCATTCACCCTCTCATTCAATACCCTCCCATATGATTTACCTGGAATACTCAACAAACTTATACCTCTGTAATTTGAGCACTCACTCATATCCCCTTTACCTTTGTACAATGGCACTATGCAAGCATTCCGCGAATCGTCAGGCATCTCACTATGAATCATGCATATCATGCATACTTTGAATAACCTTACCAACCAGTCAACTATACAGTCACCCTCTTTTTTAATGAATTCCAATGCAATGCCATCCAAACCTCCTGCCTTGCCGGCTTTCATCTTCCGCAAATCCTTTACTACATCTTTTCTCTTTCCCAAATCATTTGCCGTAACGTTCTCACTTTGCACACCACCTCGACTAAAACACCCTATATCTTCCACTCTATCATCAAACACATTCAGCAAACCTTGAAAATACTCACTCCATCTCCTTCTCACATCACCACTACCTGTGATCACCTCCCCATTAGCCCCCTTCACTGAAGTTCACATTTGCTCCATTGTCTTACGCACTCTATTTACCTCCTTCCAAAACATCTTTTTATTCTCCCTAAAATTTAATGATGCTCTCTCACCCCAACTCTCATGTGCCCTTTTTTTCACCTTTTGCACCTTTCTCTTGACCTCCTGCCTCTTACTTTTATACATCTCCCACTCATTTGGCTTTTTTCCCCGTAAAAATTTTCCAAATACCCCTCTCTTCTCTTTCCCTTATAATCTTACTTCTTCATCCCACCACTCACTACCCTTTCTAATCAACCCACCTCCCACGCTTCTCATACCACAAGCAACTTTTGCGGAAGCCATCACTGCTTCCCTAGATACATCCCATTCTTCCCCCACACACCTTAAGTCCTTTGATCTCACCTGTTTCCATTCAGTACTCAGTCTCTCCTGATATTTCCTCACACAAGTCTCCTTCCCAAGCTCACTTACTCTCACCACTCTCTTCACCCCAACATTCTCTCTTCTTTTCTGAAAACCCATACAAATCTTCACCTTCGCCTCCACAAGAAAATGATCAGAACTCCCTCCAGTTGCACCTCTCAGCACATTAACATCCAAAAGTCTCTCTTTCGCGCGCCTATCAATTAACACGTAATCCAATAACGCTCTCTGGCAATCTCTCCTACTTACATACGTAAACTTATGTATATTTCACTTTTTAAACCACGTATTCCCAATCACCAGTCCTATTTCAGCTCATAAATTTACAAGCTCTTCACCATTTCCATTTACAACTCTGAACACCGTATGTATACCAATTATTCCCTCAAATGCCACATTATTCACCTTTGCATTGAAATCACCCATCACTATAACCCGGTCTTTTGCATCAATACCACTAACACACTCATTCAGCTGCTCCCAAAACAATTGCCTCTCATGATCTTTCTTTTCATGCCAAGGTGCATATGAACCAATAATCACCCATCTCTCTCCTTCAACTTTCAGTTTTACCCATATCAATCTAGATTTTACTTTCTTACACCCTGTCACATACTCCCACAGCTCCTGTTTCAGAAGTAGTGCTACTCCTTCCCTTGCTCTTGTCCTCTCACTACTCCCTGACTTTACTCCCAAGACATTCCCAAACCACTCTTCCCCTTTACCCTTGAGCTTCGTTTCACTCTGGGCCAAAACATCCAGGTTCCTTTCCTCAAACATACTACCTATCTCTCCTTTTTTCTCATCTTGGTTACATCCACACAAATTTAGAAATCCCAATCTGAGCCTTCGAGGAGGATGAGCACTCCCTTAACGACTCATTCTTCTGTTTCCCCTTTTAGAAAGTTAAAATATAAGGCAACCCGCTCCGTTCCCCTTTACTCGCCTTCTACTACACGTGAGGAGTGCGTGGGAAGTATTCTTTCTCCTCTATCCCCAGGGATATATATATATATATATATATATATATATATATATATATATATATATATATATATATATATATATATATATATATATATATTTTTTTTTTTTTTTTTTTCTTCTTTTTTTTTTTCCGCTGTCTCCCGCGTTTGCGAGGTAGCGCAAGGAAACAGGCGAAAGAAATGGCCCAACCCACCCCCATACACATGTATATACATACGTCCACACACGCAAATATACACACCTTCACAGCTTTCCATGGTTTACCCCAGACGCTTCACATGCCTTGATTCAATCCACTGACAGCACGTCAACCCCGGTATACCACATCGCTCCAATTCACTCTATTCCTTGCCCTCCTTTCACCCTCCTGCATGTTCAGGCCCCGATCACACAAAATCTTTTTCACTCCATCTTTCCACCTCCAATTTGGTCTCCCTCTTCTCCTCGTTCCCTCCACCTCCGACACATATATCCTCTTGGTCAATCTTTCCTCACTCATTCTCTCCATGTGACCAAACCATTTCAAAACACCCTCTTCTGCTCTCTCAACCACGCTCTTTTTATTTCCACACATCTCTCTTACCCTTACGTTACTTACTCGATCAAACCACCTCACACCACACATTGTCCTCAAACATCTCATTTCCAGCACATCCATCCTCCTGCGCACAACTCTATCCATAGCCCACGCCTCGCAACCATACAACATTGTTGGAACCACTATTCCTTCAAACATACCCATTTTTGCTTTCCGAGATAATGTTCTCGACTTCCACACATTCTTCAAGGCTCCCAAAATTTTCGCCCCCTTCCCCACCCTATGATCCACTTCCGTTTCCATGGTTCCATCAGCTGCCAGATCCACTCCCAGATATCTAAAACATTTTACTTCCTCCAGTTTTGCTCCATTCAAACTTACCTCCCAATTGACTTGACCTTCAACCCTACTGTACCTAATAACCTTGCTCTTATTCACAATTACTCTTAACTTTCTTCTTTCACACACTTTACCAAACTTAGTCACCACCTTCTGCAGTTTCTCACATGAATCAGCCACCAGCGCTGTATCATCAGCGAACAACAACTGAGTCAATTCCCAAGCTCTCTCATCCCCAACAGACTTCATACTTGCCCCTCTTTCCAAAACTCTTGCATTCACCTCCCTAACAACCCCATCCATAAACAAATTAAACAACCATGGAGACATCACACACCCCTGCCGCAAACCTACATTCACTGAGAACCAATCACTTTCCTCTCTTCCTACACGTATACATGCCTTACATCCTCGATAAAAACTTTTCACTGCTTCTAACAACTTGCCTCCCACACCATATATTCTTAACACCTTCCACAGAGCATCTCTATCAACTCTATCATATGCCTTCTCCAGATCCATAAATGCTACATACAAATCCATTTGCTTTTCTAAGTATTTCTCACATACATTCTTCAAAGCAAACACCTGATCCACACATTCTCTACCACTTCTGAAAGAACACTGCTCTTCTCCAATCTGATGCTCTGTACATGCCTTCACCCTCTCAATCAATACCCTCCTATATAATTTACCAGGAATACTCAACAAACTTATACCTCTGTAATTTGAGCACTCACTCTTATCCCCTTTGCCTTTGTACAATGGCACTATGCACGCATTCCACCAATCCTCAGGCACCTCACCATGAGTCATACATACATTAAATAACCTTACCAACCAGTCAACAATACATATATATATATATATATATATATATATATATATACATATTTTTTTTTTCTTTTTTTTTTTTTGCTTTGTCGCTGTCTCCCGCGTTTGCGAGGTAGCGCAAGGAAACAGACGAAAGAAATGGCCCAAACCACCCCCATACACATGCCTTGATTCAATCCACTGACAGCACGTCAACCCCGGTATACCACATCGCTCCAATTGACTTGACCCTCAACCCTACTGTACCTAATAACCTTGCTCTTATTCACAATTACTCTTAACTTTCTTCTTTCACACACTTTACCAAACTTAGTCACCACCTTCTGCAGTTTCTCACATGAATCAGCCACCAGCGCTGTATCATCAGCGAACAACAACTGACTCAATTCCCAAGCTCTCTCATCCCCAACAGACTTCATACTTGCCCCTCTTTCCAAAACTCTTGCATTCACCTCCCTAAAAACCCCATCCATAAACAAATTAAACAACCATGGAGACATCACACACCCCTGCCGCAAACCTACATTCACTGAGAACCAATCACTTTCCTCTCTTCCTACAAGTACACATACCTTACATCCTCGATAAAAACTTTTCACTGCTTCTAACAACTTGCCTCCCACACCATATATTCTTAACACCTTCCACAGAGCATCTCTATCAACTCTATCATATCCCTTCTCCAGATCCATAAATTCTACAAACATATCCATTTGCTTTTCTAAGTATTTCTCACATACATTCTTCAAAGCAAACACCTGATCCACACATCCTCTACCACTTCTGAAAGCACACTGCTCTTCCCCAATCTGATGCTCTGTACATGCCTTCACCCTCTCAATCAATACCCTCCCATATAATTTACCAGGAATACTCAACAAACTTATACCTCTGTAATTTGAGCACTCACTCTTATCCCCTTTGCCTTTGTACAATGGCACTATGCACGCATTCCGCCAATCCTCAGGCACCTCACCATGAGTCATACATACATTAAATAACCTTACCAACCAGTCAATAATACAGTCACCCCCTTTTTTAATAAATTCCACTGCAGTACCATCCAAACCTGCTGCCTTGCCGGCTTTCATCTTCCGCCAGTCTTTTACTACCTCTTCTCTGTTTACCAAATCATTTTCCCTAACCCTCTCACTTTGCACACCACCTCGACAAAAACACCCTATATCTGCCACTCTATCATCAAACACATTCAACAAACCTTCAAAACACTCATTCCATCTCCTTCTCACATCACCACTACTTGTTATCACCTCCCCATTTGCGCCCTTCACTGAAGTTCATATTTGCTCCCTTGTCTTACGCACTTTCTTTACCTCCTTCCAGAGCATCTTTTTATTCTCCCTAAAATTTTATGATACTCTCTCACCCCAACTCTCAGTTGCCCTCCTTTTCACTTCTTGCACCTTTCTCTTGACCTCCTGTCTCTTTCTTTTATACATCTCCCACTCAATTGCATTTTTTCCCTGCAAAAATCGTCCAAATGCCTCTCGCTTCTCTTTCACTAATAATCTTACTTCTTCATCCCACCACTCACTACCCTCTCTAGTCTACCCACCTCCCACTCTTCTCATGCTACAATCATCTTTTGCGCAATCCATCACTGATTCCCTAAATACATCCCATTCCTCCCCCACTTCCCTTACTTCCATTGTTCTCACCTTTTTCCATTCTGTACTCAGTCTCTCCTGGTACTTTCTCACACAAGTCTCCTTCCCAAGCTCACTTACTCTCACCACCCTCTTCACCCCAACATTCACTCTTCTTTTCTGAAACCCCATACAAATCTTCACCTTAGCCTCCACAAGATAATGATCAGACATCCCTCCAGTTGCACCTCTTAGCACATTAACATCCAAAAGTCTCTCTTTCGCGCGCCTGTCAATTAACACGTAATCCAATAACGCTCTCTGGCCATCTCTCCTACTTACATACGTATACTTATGTATATCTCGCTTTTTAAACCAGGTATTCCCAATCACCAGTCCTTTTTCAGCACATAAATCTACAAGCTCTTCACCATTTCCATTTACTACACTGAACACCCCATGTATACCAATTATTCCCTCAACTGCCACATTACTCACCTTTGCATTCAAATCACCCATCACTATAACCCGGTCTCGTGCATCAAAACCACTAACACACTCATTCAGCTACTCCCAAAACACTTGCCTCTTATGATCTTTCTTCTCATGCCCAGGTGCATATGCACCAATAATCACCCATCTCTCCATCAACTTTCAGTTTTACCCATATTAATCGAGAATTTACTTTCTTACATTCTATCACATACTCCCACAACTCCTGCTTCAGGAGTACTGCTACTCCTTCCCTTGCTCTTGTCCTCTCACTAACCCCTGACTTTACTCCCAAGACATTCCCAAACCACTCTTCCCCTTTACCCTTAAGCTTCGTTTCACTCAGAGCCAAAACATCCAGGTTCCTTTCCTCAAACATACTACCTATCTCTCCTTTTTTCATATATATATATATATATATATATATATATATATATATATATATATATATATATATATATATATATATATATATATTTTTTTTTTTTCTTTTTTTTTTATACTTTGTCGCTGTCTCCCGCGTTTGCGAGGTAGCGCAAGGAAACAGACGAAAGAAATGGCCCAACCCCCCCCCCCCCATACACATGTATATACATACGTCCACACACGCAAATATACATACCTACACAGCTTTCCATGGTTTACCCCAGACGCTTCACATGCCCTGCTTCAATCCACTGACAGCACGTCAACCCCGGTATACCACATCGCTCCAATTCACTCTATTCCTTGCCCTCCTTTCACCCTCCTGCATGTTGAGGCCCCGATCACACAAAATCTTTTTCACTCCATCTTTCCACCTCCAATTTGGTCTCCCTCTTCTCCTTGTTCCCTACACCTCCGACACATATATCCTCTTGGTCAATCTTTCCTCACTCATCCTCTCCATGTGCCCAAACCACTTCAAAACACCCTCTTCTGCTCTCTCAACCACGCTCTTTTTATTTCCACACATCTCTCTTACCCTTATGTTACTCACTCGATCAAACCACCTCACACCACAC
This sequence comes from Panulirus ornatus, assembly GCF_036320965.1. NCBI lineage: Eukaryota > Metazoa > Arthropoda > Malacostraca > Decapoda > Palinuridae > Panulirus > Panulirus ornatus. The sequence goes on from NC_092226.1 coordinate 60,124,757, forward strand.
ATTGTCCTCAAACATCTCATTTCCAGCACATCCATCCTCCTGCGCACCACTCTATCCATAGCCCACGCCTCGCAACCATACAACATTGTTGGAACCACTATTCCTTCAAACATACTCATTTTTGCTTTCCGAGATAATGTTCTCGACTTCCACACATTCTTCAAGGCTCCCAGGATTTTCGCCCCCTTCCCCACCCTATGATCCACTTCCGCTTCCATGGTTCCATCCGCTGCCAGATCCACTCCCAGATATCTAAAACACTTCACTTCCTCCAGTTTTTCTCCATTCAAACTCACCTCCCAATTGACTTGACCCTCAACCCTACTGTACCTAATAACCTTGCTCTTATTCACATTTACTCTTAACTTTCTTCTTCCACACACTTTTCCAAACTCAGTCACCAGCTTCTGCAGTTTCTCACATGAATCAGCCACCAGCGCTGTATCATCAGCGTACAACAACTGACTCACTTCCCAAGCTCTCTCATCCCCAACAGACTTCATACTTGCCCCTCTTTCCAAAACTCTTGCATTCACCTCCCTAACAACCCCATCCATAAACAAATTAAACAACCATGGAGACATCACACACCCCTGCCGCAAACCTACATTCACTGAGAACCAATCACTTTCCTCTCTTCCTACACGTACACATGCCTTACATCCTCGATAAAAACTTTTCACTGCTTCTAACAACTTTCCTCCCACACCATATATTCTTAATACCTTCCACAGAGCATCTCTATCAACTCTATCGTATGCCTTCTCCAGATCCATAAATGCTACATACAAATCCATTTGCTTTTCTAAGTATTTCTCACATACATTCTTCAAAGCAAACACCTGATCCACACATCCTCTACCACTTCTGAAACCACACTGCTCTTCCCCAATCTGATGCTCTGTACATGCCTTCACCCTATCAATCAATACTCTCCCGTATAATTTACCAGGAATACTCAACAAACTTATACCTCTGTAATTTGAGCATATATATATATATATATATATATATATGTATATATATATATATATATATATATATATATATATATATATATATATATATATATATATATTTTTATATATATATATATATATATATATATATATATATATATATATATATATATATATATATATATATATATATATATATATATATATATTTTTTTTTTTTTTTTTTCTTTTTTTTTTTCATACTATTCGCTATTTCCCGCGATAGCGAGGTAGCGTTAAGAACAGAGGACTGGGCCTTTGCGGGAATATCCTCACCTGGACCTCTCCTCTGTTCCTTCTTTTGGAAAAAAAAAAAAAAAACGAGAGGGGAGGATTTCCAGCCCCCCGCTCCCTTCCCTTTTAGTCGCCTTCTACGACACGCAGGGAATACGTGGGAAGTATTCTTTCTCCCCTATCCCCAGGGAATATATATATATATATATATATATATATATATATATATATATATATATATATATATATATATATATATATATATATATATATATATATATATATATTTATTTTTTCATTTATTCATTTTATTATATTTTGCTTTGTCGCTGTCTCCCGCGTTAGCGAGGTAGCACAAGGAAGCAGACGAAAGAATGGCCCAACCCGCCCACATACACATATATATACATACACATCCATACACGGAAATATACATATCTATACATTTCATTGTACACATATATGTATATACACACACAAACATATACATATATACACATGTACATAATTCATACTGTCTGCCTTTATTTGTTCCCATCGCCACCTCGCCACACATGTAATAACAACCCCCTCCCCCCCTCATGTGTGCGAGGTAGCGCTAGGAAAAGACACCAAAAGCCACATTCGTTCACACTCAGTCTCTAGCTGTCATGTAATAATGCACCGAAACCACAGCTCCCTTTCCGCATCCAGGCCCTACACACTTTCCATGGTTTACACCAGACGCTTCACATGCCCTGGTTCAATCCATTGACAGCACGTCGACCCCGGTATACCACATCGTTCCAATTCACTCTATTCCTTGCACGCCTTTCACACTCCTGCATGTTCAGTCCCCGATCACTCAAAATCTTTTTCACTTCATCTTTCCACCACCAAACTGGTCTCCCACTTTTCCTCGTTCTCTTCACCTCTGACACATATATCCTCTTTGAAAATATTTCCTCACTCATTCTCTCCATGTGATTGAAACATTTTAAAACACCCTCTTCTGATATCTCAACCACACTCTTTTTATTACCACACATCTCTCTTACTCTATTATTACTTACTCGATCAGAGCACCTCACACCACATATTTTCCTCAAACATCTCATTTCCAGCACATATACCCTCCTCCGCACAACTCTATCCATAGCCCACGCCTCACAACCATACAACATTGTTGGAACCATTATTGCTTCAAACATACCCATTTTTGCTTTCCGAGATCATTAATGTTCTCGAATTCCACACATTCTTCAAGTCTCCCAGAATTTTCGCCCCCTCCCCCATCCTATGATTCACTTCCGCTTCCATGGTTTTGTCCGATGGCAAATCCACTTCAAGATATCTAAAACACTTCAGTTCCTACAGATTTTCTCCATTCAAACTTACCTCCTAATTGACTTGACCCTCAACACTACTGTACCTGATAACCTTGCTCTTATTCACATTTACTCTCAACTCTCTTCTTTCACACACTTTAAAAAACTCAGTCACCAGCTTCTGTAGTTTCTCACACGAATTAGCCACCAGCGCTGTATCATCAACGAACAACAACTGACTCGCTTCCCAAGATCTCTCATCCACAACAGACTGAATACTTGCCCCTCTTTCCAAAACTCTTGCATTCACCTCCCTAACAACCCCATCCATAAACAAATAAAATAACAATGGAGACATCACACACCCCTGCCGTAAACCTACATTCACTGAGAACCAATCACTTTCCTCTCTTCCTACACGTACACATGCATTACTTCCTCGATAAAAACTTTTCACTGCTTCTAACAACATGGGTCCCACACCATTTATTCTCAATACCTTCCACAGAGCATCTCTATCAACTCTATCAAATGCCTTCTCCAGATCCATAAATGCTACATACAAATCCATATTGTTTTCTAAGTATTTCTCACATACATTCCTCAAAGCAAACACCTGATCCACACATCCTTTACCACTTCTGAAAGCACACTGCTCTTCCCCAATCTGATGCTCTGTACATGCCTTCACCCTCTCAATCAATACCTTCCCATATAATTTACCAGGAATACTCAACAAACTTATACCTCTGTAATTTGAGCACTCACTCTTACCCTCTTTGCCTATGTACAATGGCACTATGCAAGCATTCCGCCAATCATCAGGCACGATTCATACGTACATTAAATAACCTTACCAAACAATCAACAATACAGTCACCCCCTTTTTTAATAAATTCCACTGCAATACCATCCAAACTTGCTGCCTTGCCGGCTTTCATCTTCCGCATATCTTTTACTACTTCCTCTCTGTTTACCAAATCATTTTCCCTAACCCTCTCACTCTGTACACCACCTCGGCCAAAACACCCTATATCTGCCACTCTATCATCAAACACATTCAACAAACCTTGAAAATACTCGCTCCACCTTCTTCTCACATCACCACTACTTGTTATCACCTCCCTATTAGCCCCTTCATTGAAGTTCCCATTTGTTCCCTTATCTTACGCACTTTATTTACCTCCTTCCAAAACATCTTTTTATTCTCCCTAAAATTTAATGATACTCTCTCACCTCAACTCTCATTTGTCCTCTGTTTCACATCTTGCACCTTTCTCTTGACCCCCTGCCTCTTTCTTTTATACATCTCCCACTCATCTGCATGATTGTCCTGCAATAATCGTCCAAATGCGTCTCTCTTCTCTTTCACTATTAATCTTACCTCTTCATCCCATCACTCACTACCCTTCGTAATCTGAACACCTCCCACGCTTCTCATGCCACAAGCATCTTTTGCGCAAGCCATCACTGCTTCCCTAAATGCATCCCATTCCTCCCCCCACTCCTCTTACGTCCTTTGTTCTCACCTTTTTCTATTCTGTACTTGGTCTCTCCTGGTACTTCCTCACACAAGTCTCCTTCCCAAGCTATCTTACTCTCACCACTCTCTTCACCCCAACATTCTCTCTTCTTTTCTGAAAACCTCTACAAATCTTCACTTTCGCCTCCACAAGATAATGATCAGACATCCCTCCAGTTGCATCTCTCAGCACATCAACATCCAAAAGACTCTCTTTTCCGCGCCTATCAATTAACACGTAATCCAATAACGCTCTCTGGCCATCTCTCCTACTTACATGCGTATACTTATATATATCACTCTTTTAAAACCAGGTGTTCCCAATCACCAGTACTTTTTCAGCACATAAATTTACAAGCTCTTCACCATTTTCATTTACACCACTGAACACCCCATGCATACCCATTATTCCCTCAACTGCCACATTACTCACCTTCGCATTCAAATCACCCATCACTATAACCCGGTCTTGTGCATCAAAACCACTAACACACTCATTAATCTGCTCCGAAAACACTTGCCTCTCATGATCTTTCTTCTCATGCCCAGGTGCATATGCACCAATAATCACCCATCTCTCTCCATCAACTTTCAGTTTTACCCATATGAATGTAGAGTTTACTTTCTTACACTCTATCACATACTCCCACAACTCCTGTTTCAGGAGTAGTGCTACTCCTTCTCTTGCTCTTGTCCTCTCACAAACCCCTGACTTTACTCACAAGACATTCCCAAAGCACTCTTCCCCTTTACTCTTGAGCTTCCTTTCACTCAGAGCCAAAACATCCAGGTTCCTTTCCTCAAACATACTACCTATCTCTCATTTTTTTTCATCTTGTTTATATCCTCACACATTTAGACACCGCAATCTGAGCCTTCGAGGAGGATGAGTACTCCCCGCATGTCTCCTTCTTCTGTTTCTCTTTTTAGAAAGTTAAAATACAAGGAGTGGAAGGTTTCTAGCCCCTCACTCCCGTCCCCTTTAGTCGCCTTCTACGACACGTGAGTAATGCGTGGGAAGTATTCTTTCTCCCCTATCCCCAGGGATAATATATATGTATATATATATATATATATATATATATATATATATATATATATATATATATATATATATATATTTTATTTTATTTATTTATTTTATTATACTTTGTCGCTGTCTCCCGCGTTTGCGAGGTAGCGCAAGGAAACAGACAAAAGAAATGCCCCCCCCCCATACACATGTATATACATACGTCCACACACGCAAATATACACACCTACACAGCTTTCCATGGTTTACCGCAGACGCTTCACATGCCCTGATTCAATCTACTGACAGCACGTCAACCACGGTATACCACATCGCTCCAATTTACTCTATTCCTTACCCTCCTGCATGTTCAGGCCCCGATCACACAAAATCTTTTTCACTCCATCTTTCCACCTCCAATTTGGTCTCCCTCTTCTCCTCGTTCCCTCCACCTCCGACACATATATCCTCTTGGTCAATCTTTCCTCACTCATTCTCTCCATGTGCCCAAACCACTTCAAAACACCCTCTTCTGCTCTCTCAACCACGCTCTATTTTTTTCCACACATCTCTCTCACCCTTACGTTACTCACTCGATCAAACCACCTCACACCACACATTGTCCTCAAACATCTCATTTCCAGCACATCCATCCTCCTGCGCACAACTCTATCCATAGCCCACGCCTCGCAACCATACAACATTGTTGGAACCACTATTCCTTCAAACATACCCATTTTTGCTTTCCGAGATAATGCTCTCGACTTCCACACATTCTTCAAGGCCCCCAGAATTTTCGCCCCCTCCCCCACCCTATGATCCACTTCCGCTTCCATGGTTCCATCAGCTGCCAGATCCACTCCCAGATATCTAAAACACTTCACTTCCTCCAGTTTTTCTCCATTCAAGCTCACCTCCCAATTGACTTGACCCTCAACCCTACTGTACCTAATAACCTTGCTCTTATTCACATTTACTCTTAACTTCCTTCTTCCACACAATTTACCAAACTCAGTCACCAGCTTCTGCAGTTTCTCACATGAATCAGCCACCAGCGCTGTATCATCAGCGAACAACAACTGACTCACTTCCCAAGCTCTCTCTCTCTCTCTCTCTCTCTCTCTCTCTCTCTCTATATATATATATATATATATATATATATATATATATATATATATATATATATGTATATATATATATATATATATATATATATATATATATATATATATATATATATATATCTTCATACTTGCCCCTCTTTCCAAAACTCTTGCATTCACCTCCCTAACAACCCCATCCATAAACAAATCAAACAACCATGGAGACATCACACACCCCTGCCGCAAACCTACATTCATTGAGAACCAATCACTTTCCTCTCTTCCTACACATACACATGCCTTACATCCTCGATAAGAACTTTTCACTGCTTCTAACAACTTGCCTCCCACACCATATATTCTTAATACCTTCCACAGAGCATCTCTATCAACTTTGTTGTGAATGAGAGAGCTTGGGAAGTGTGTCAGTTGTTGTTCGTTGATGATACAGCGCTGGTGGCTGATTCATGTGAGAAACTGCAGAAGCTGGTGACTGAGTTTGGTAAAGTGTGTGAAAGAAGAAAGTTAAGAGTAAATGTGAATAAGAGGAAAGTTATTAGGTACAGTAGTGTTGAGGGTCGAGTCAATTGGGAGGTAAGTTTGAATGGAGAAAAACTGGAGGAATAAAGTGTTTTAGATATCTGGGAGTGGATCTGGCAGCGGATGAAACCATGGAAGCGGAATTGAATCATAGGGTGGGGGAGGGGGCGAAAATCCTGGGGGCCGTGAAGAATGTGTGGAAGTCGAGAGCATTATCTCGGAAAGCAAAAACGAGTATGTTTTAAGGAATAGTGGCTCCAACAATGTTGTATGGTTGCGAGGCGTGGGTTATGGATAGAGTTGTGCGCAGGAGGGTGGATGTGCTGGAAATGGGATGAGTGAGGACAATGTGTGGTGTGAGGTGGTTTGATCGAGTGAGTAACGTAAGGGTAAGAGAGATGTGCGGAAATAAAAAGAGCGTGGTTGAGAGAGCAGAAGAGGGTGTTTTGAAATGGCTTGGGCACATGGAGAGAATGAGCGAGGAAAGATTGACCAAGAGGATATATGTGTCGGAGGTGGAGGGAACGAGGAGAAGTTGGAGACCAAATTGGAGGTGGAACGATGGAATGAAAAGATTTTGAGTGATCGGGGCCTGAACATGCAGGAGGGTGAAAGGCGATCAAGGAATAGAGTGAATTGGATCGATGTGGTATACCGGGGTTGACGTGCTGTCAGTGGATTGAATCAGGGCATGTGAAGCGTCTGGGGTAAACCATGGAAAGTTGTGTGGGGCCTGGATGTGGAGAGGGAGCTGTGGTTTCGGGCATTATTGCATGACAGCTAGAGACTGAGTGTGAACGAATGGGGCCTTTGTTGTCTTTTCCTTGCGCTACCTCGCGCACATGAGGGGGGAGGGGGACGGTATTGCATGTGTGGCGAGGTGGCGATGGGAATGAATAAAGGCAGATAGTGTGAATTGTGTGCATGGGTATATATGTATGTGTCTGTGTGTGTATATATATGTGTACATTGAGATGTATAGGTATGCATATTTGTGTGTGTCGACGTGTATGTATATACATGTGTATGGGGTTGGGTTTGGCCATTTCTTTCGTCTGTTTCCTTGCGCTACCTCGCAAACGCGGGAGACAGCGACAAAAAAAAGAAAATATATATATATATATATTATATATATATATATATATATATATATATATATATATATAATATTATATATATATATATATAATATATAAAAGAACATGTGGTTCGTAAGTAAATGAATACAAACGTTTTCACCACTGCATTCTGGAGATCTGTGGCCGGTGCACCGAAACGATAAGTAGACAGAGGCAGCTACTTATCTCTTGATGCTAAAGAATGTCTCTCTGGAACTGGTGTCTTACAGCTCTATGGCGTCAACCCACTTCATCTCGGCCCGAGTACAGTAGATCGTGGTTTCAAAGAGATACATTTTAGCCTATAGTGGCTCAGTGGTCTCTGTAGTTTCTCACTGGAGTCGACACAATTGTGTTATCATCTGCAAACAACAAGTGATTCACTTCAAGGCTCTCTCATATTCAGCAGACTACATACAGGCACTTCCCTCCGAAACTCTTGCATTTCCTCCCTAACCACCCATCCATAAACAAATTGGGAAAACCATGGGGACATCACACACCCCTGCCGCAGACCGACCTTCATGGAACCAATCACTCTTCTCTCTTCCTACTTCTACAACCTTTCATCCTTGGTTTTAAAACTTTTCCACTGCTTCTAGCAACTTACCTCCCACACCAACTACTCTTAAGACCGTCCACAAAGCATCTCCATCAACCCTATCATATGCCTTCTCCAGATCCGAAAATGCTTCATACAAATCCATCTGTTTTCTATGTATTTCTTTACATACTTTCTTCAAAACAAAAACACTTGATCCAAACATCCTCTACCACTTCTGAAACCACACCGCTCTTCCCCCTTTCTGATGTTCTGTCCATGCTTTCACCCTCTCCATCTATACTTCCCATACAATTTCCCAAGAATACTCAGCATACTGATGCCTTTGTAGTTTGAACATCACCTTTATCCCCGTTGCCTTTGAATTATTGCAATATGCATGCATTCCACCAATCCTCAGGCA
>NC_092226.1:60133655-60303655 GCF_036320965.1 Panulirus ornatus
CTTTCCTCTCTTCCTACACATACACATGCCTTACATCCTCGATAAAAACTTTTCACTGCTTCTAACAACTTGCCTCCCACACCATATATTCTTAATACCTTCCACAGAGCATCTCTATCAACTCTGTTGTGAATGAGAGAGCTTGGGAAGTGTGTCAGTTGTTGTTCGTTGATGATACAGCGCTGGTGGCTGATTCATGTGAGAAACTGCAGAAGCTGGTGACTGAGTTTGGTAAAGTGTGTGAAAGAAGAAAGTTAAGAGTAAATGTGAATAAGAGGAAAGTTATTAGGTACAGTAGTGTTGAGGGTCGAGTCAATTGGGAGGTAAGTTTGAATGGAGAAAAACTGGAGGAATAAAGTGTTTTAGAAATCTGTGAGTGGATCTGGCAGCGGATGAAACCATGGAAGCGGAATTGAATCATAGGGTGGGGGAGGGGGCGAAAATCCTGGGAGCCTTGAAGAATGTGTGGAAGTCGAGAACATTATCTCGGAAAGCAAAAACGGGTATGTTTGAAGGAATAGTGGCTCCAACAATGTTGTATGGTTGCGAGGCGTGGGCTATGGATAGAGTTGTGCGCAGGAGGGTGGATGTGCTGGAAATGGGATGTTTGAGGACAATGTGTGGTGTGAGGTGGTTTGATCGAGTAAGTAATATAAGGGTAAGAGAGATGTGTCGAAATAAAAAGAGCGTGGTTGAGAGACCAGAAGAGGGTGTTTTGAAATGGCTTGGGCACATGGAGAGAATGAACGAGGAAACATTGACCAAGAGGATATATGTGTCGGAGGTGGAGGGAACGAGGAGAAGTTGGAGACCAAATTAGAGGTGGAACGATGGAATGAAAAGATTTTGAGTGATCGGGGCCTGAACATGCAGGAGGGTGAAAGGCGATCAAGGAATAGAGTGAATTGGATCGATGTGGTATACCGGGGTTGACGTGCTGTCAGTGGATTGAATCAGGGCATGTGAAGCGTCTGGGGTAAACCATGGAAAGTTGTGTAGGGCCTGGATGTGGAGAGGGAGCTGTGGTTTCGGGCATTATTGCATGACAGCTAGAGACTGAGTGTGAACGAATGGGGCCTTTGTTGTCTTTTCCTTGCGCTACCTCGCACACATGAGGGGAGAGGGGGATGGTATTGCATGTGTGGCGAGGTGGCGATGGGAATGAATAAAGGCAGATAGTGTGAATTGTGTGCATGGGTATATATGTATGTGTCTGTGTGTGTATATATATATATGTGTACATTGAGATGTATAGGTATGCATATTTGTGTGTGTCGACGTGTATGTATATACATGTGTATGGGGGTGGGTTTGGCCATTTCTTTCGTCTGTTTCCTTGCGCTAACTCGCAAACGCGGGAGACAGCGACAAAAAAAAAATATATATATATATATACATATATATATATATATATATATATATATATATATATATATATATATATATATATATATATATATATATATATATATATATATATATATATATATATATATATAAAAGAACATGTGTTCGTAAGTAAATGAATACAAACGTTTTCACCACTGCATTCTGGAGATCTGCGGCCGGTGCACCGAAACGATAAGTAGACAGAGGCAGCTACTTATATCTTGATGCTAAGAATGTCTCTCTGGAACTGGTGTCTACAGCTCTATGGCGTCACCCACTTCATCTCGGCCCGAGTACAGTAGATCGTAGTTTCAAAAAGATACATTTTAGCCTATATGTGGCTCAGTGGTCTCTGTAGTTTCTCACTGGAGTCAGACACAATTGTGTTATCATCTGCAAACAACAAGTGATTCAATTCAAGGCTCTCTCATACTCAGCAGACTACATACAGGCACTTCCCTCCGAAACTCTTGCATTTACCCCCTTAACCACCCCATCCATAAACAAATTAGACAACCATGGGGACATCACACACCCCTGCCGCAGACCGACCTTCACTGGGAACCAATCACTCTTCTCTCTTCCTACTTCTACAACCTTTCATCCTTGGTATAAACTTTCCACTGCTTCTAGCAACTTACCTCCCACACCAACTACTCTTAAGACCGTCCACAAAGCATCTCCATCAACCCTATCATATGCCTTCTCCAGATCCGAAAATGCTTCATACAAATCCATCTGTTTTCCTATGTATTTCTCACATACTTTCTTCAAAGCAAACACTTGATCCAAACATCCTCTACCACTTCTGAAACCACACCGCTCTTCCCCATTCTGATGTTCTGTCCATGCTTTCACCCTCTCCATCTATACTTCCCATACAATTTCCCAAGAATACTCAGCATACTGATGCCTTTGTAGTTTGAACACTCACCTTTATCCCCGTTGCCTTTGAATAATTGCAATATGCATGCATTCCACCAATCCTCAGGCACCTCACCATGATCTATGCATACGTGCAAATCCTCAGCAACACGTCAACAATACTACCACCCCCTTTCTTCATGAATTCTACTGCAGTACCATCCAAACCTACCTCCTTCCTGGATTTCTTCTTACTCAAAGCTTTCACTACCTCTTCTCTGTCAACCAAACCACTCTCCCTGACCGTCTCACTTCGCACACCACCCCAACCAAAACACCCTACATCTGCCACTCTATCATTAAAAATCGTTCAACAAACCTTCAAAATGCTCACTCCATCTCCCTTTTACTTCATCATTACCTGTTGTTACCCCCCCGTTTCACTGTTCTCTTGTCCTGAGTACGTTATCTACCTACTTCCTAAACACCTAATTGTTATCCCTAAGGTTTAATGATACTCTCTCATCCCAACTCTCATTTTTCGTACTTTTGAATCTTTGCACCTTCCTCTTGACCTCCTGCCGTTTTCTTTTATACATCTCCCAGTCATTTGCACTCCTTCCTTGTAAGTATCGTCCAAACGCTTTTCTTTTCTCTTTCACTAACAACTTTACTTCTTCGTTTCACCACTCACTACCTTTTGTAATCTGCCCACCGCCCACCTTTCTCATGCTAAAAGCATCTTTTGCACATGCCATCACTGGTTCCCTAAATACATCCCATTCCTCACTCACTCCTCTCACTTCATTTGCTCTCAACTTTTGCTATTCTACACTCAATCTCTCCCGGCCATTCCCCATATAAGTCTCCTTTCCAAGCTCACTTACTCTCACCACTCTCTTCTCCCCAACATTATCTCTTCTTTTCTGAAAACCTCTGCAAATCTTCACCTTCGCGTCCACAAGATAATGATCAGACATCCCTCCAGTTGCTCTTCTCAGGACATTAACATCAAAAAGTTTCTCTTTTACACGCCTGTTAACTAAGACGCAATCCAATAATGACTTTCATCCATCTCTCCTACTCACATCCGTATATTTATGAATATCTCTCTTTTTAAACCAGGTATTCTCAGACACCAGTCTTTTTCAACACAGAAATCCACAAGCTCTTCACTATACAATACCTACGTCACGTAATAACACTTGGAATCAATGTAAACCATTTCATCAGAATGTGCCAGGGATCGATCCCGGTGCCATATGACTGGTAACTAGTGACAAAGACCGTTACACCATGATTGGCTTAGCAGTTACTTCTTGTGGAGTGTGGCCGGCGTGCTGCTAGGAGGGAAGGTGTACCTCGTGTGGGAGTGTGGCCGGTGTGTTGCGAGGAGGGAGAGTTGTATCTCGTGTGAGTGTGGCTGGTGTGTTGCTAGGAGGGTGAGGTGTGCCTCGTGTGGAGTGTGGCTAGTGTATTGCAAGGAGGAAGAGTTGTATTTCGTGTGAGTGTAGTTGGTGTGATGCTTGGAGGGAGAGGTGTACCTCGTATGGAGTGTGGCTGGTGTGTTCCGTGGAGGGAGGTGTATCTTATGCAGAGTGTGAGCCGTGTATTGCTTGGAGGGAGAGGTGTACCTCATGTGGATGGTGGCCAGTGTGTTGCTTGGAGAGAGAGGTTTATTTCTTGTAGAGTGTGGCAGGTGAGTTGCTTGAGGGAAAGGTGTACCTTGTGTGGAGTGTGTGTGTGTGGTGCATTACTGGGAAAGAAAGGTTTACCTAGTGTGTAGTGTGGTTGGTGCATCGCTGAGAAGGATAAGTTTACTTTGTGTGGAGAGTGAGTGGTGCATCGCTGAGAAAGAGAGGTTTACTTTTTGTGGATTGTGTGTAGTACGATGATGGGAAGGAGAGGTTTACCTTGTATAGATTGCTGGCAGAGTGTTGCTGGCAAGGGAACGTTTAGTTTACTTCGTGTGGAGCTTGGGTGGGTCATTGCTAGGAAGGAGAGGTTTTCTGCATGTTGGGTATGGGCGGTACGCTGCTGGGATGGAGTTTACCTTGTGCAGAATGTAGCAAGAGTTTGGGTAAATAAACGTAAGACGTAAACCAGAAAAGACACAGCGTATACCCCGGGACCAGAACATCTTGGCGCACCATAGACTACCACCAGTCTACCACACATGACCACAGGAACAACACCACCTCAGTAGTTTCCTCCTCACTACCACCATCAGTGCTATTCATTACAGACGGTAATTTGCTTAAGTTCATTTACTGGCCACATCAACATCTTAATGGCCATTAAAGCCACCACAACAATGGCCATTAACAACAACGGAGTCTGAACACATCCTTTAGCCACAGCAATTTGTGTTGTCATTACCCCTATACCATGATTCAACCCCACTTAGCTGCAGTAAATTGATTCCGTGGTAACTATGTCTACCTGTTATAAGATCATGCGATATCAATAGACTTGAGTGAAATTGTTTTTATGAACTTGTGTTTATTGATATGTGGTTGTGATGTGTGGCTGTTCGTGCGTGACTGTAATTGTTTGCATGTTACTGTGGTGGTTGGTGTTTGACTGTGATTGTTAGCATGTGACCGTGGTTGTTAGCGTGTGACTGTGGCTGTTGGCTGTGTGGCTGTGTTTGTTCGATTGTAACTGTGTTTGGTGGAGTGTGACTGCGGTTGTTGGTGTGTGGCTGAAGTTGTTGGCGTGTGACTGTGATTGTTGGTATGTGGCTATGGTTGTTGACGTCTCGCTGCGGTAGTTGGTGTGTGATTGTGGTTGTTGGCCTGTGACTGTGGTTATTGGTGTGTGGCAGTGTTCGTTGGATTGTGACTGTGGTTGCAGGTATTTGTCTGTGGTTGTTGGTATGTGGCTGTGTTTGATGGTGTGTGACTGTGGTTGTTGGTGTGTGACTGTCATTATGGTGCGTGGCTGCGATTGTTGCTGTGTGACTGTGCTTGTTGGTATGTGACTGTGGTTGCTGGTATTTGACTGTGGTTGTTGGTGTATAGCTGTGTTTGTTGGTTTGTGACTGTGGTTGTTGGTATGTGAGTGTGGTTGTTGGTGTGTAACTGTGTTTGTTAGTTTGTGACTGTGACTGTTGGTTTGTGGCCTATGGTTGTTGGTACGTGGCTATGGTTAATGGTTTGTGACTGTAGTTGTTGGTGTATAGCTGTGGTTGCTGGTTGGTGGCTGTGGTTGTTTGTATGTTATTGTAGTTGTTGGTGTGTGGCTGTTGTTGTTGATTTCATGTGGATTTTGGTGTTTGGCTGTGGCTATCGGTGAAAGACTTTGGTTGTTGGTGTTTGGCTGTGGTTGTTGGTGTGTGAGTATGGTTTTCGGTGCGTGGCTGTGGTTGTAATATTGACTGTGGTTGCTGGTGCGTGGTTATGGTGGTTGGTACGTGGCTGTAGTTGTTGGTATGTGGCTGTGGTTGTTAGTGTTTGACTGTGGTTGTTGGTGTGTGACTGTGGCTGTTGGTGTGTGACTGTGGTTGTTGGTGTGTAACTGTGGTTATTGGTTTGTGGCTGTGGTTGTTGGTGTGTCACTGTGGTTGATGTTGTGTGACTGTGTTTGTTGGTGTGTGACTGTGGTTGTTAACATGTGACTGTGTTTGTTGGTCGTTGTTGGCGTATGACTGTGGTTGTTAACATGTGACTGTGTTTGTTGGTCGTTGTTGGCGTGCGACTGTGGTTGTTGGTTTGTGGCTGTGGTTGTTGGTGTGTCACTGTGGTTGTTGGTGTGTGACTGTGGTTGTTAGCATGTGACTGTGGTTGTTGGTGTGACTCTGTTTATTGGTATGTGACTGGTTGCTGGTGAGTGATTGTAGTTGTTGGTTTGTGACTGTGGTTGTTGGCGTATGACTGTGGTTGTTGGTGTGTGACTGTGGTTGTTGGTTTGCGACTGTGATTGTTGGTGTGTGACTGTGTTTGTTGGTATGTGACCGTGGTTGTTGGTATGTGACTGTGGTTATTGGTATGTGACTGTGTTTATTGGTGTATAACTGTGGTCGTTGGTGTGTGACTGTGTTTATTGATTTGTGACTTTGGGTATTGGTGTGTGACTGTGGTTGTTGGTATGTGACTGTGGTTGGTGGTTTGTAGCTGTGGTTGTTGGTATGTGACTGTGGTTGTTGTTGTGTAACTGTGGTTGTTGGTTTGTGGCTGTGGCTGTTGGTGTGTGACTGTGTTTGTTGGTATATGACTGTGGTTGTTGGTGTGTGAATGTGTTTGTTGGTGTATAACTGTGGTTGTTGGTGTGTGACCGTGTTTGTTGGTTTATGACTGTGGTTGTTGGCTTGCAACTGTGTTTGTTGGCTTATGACTGTGCTTGTTGGTGAGTGACTGTGGTTGTTGGTGTGTGACTGTTGTTGTTGTTGTGTGACTGTGGTTGTTGGCTTATGACTGTGGTTGTTGGTATATGACTGTGGTTGCTGGTGTGTGACTTGTTGTTGTTGTGTGACTGTGGTTGTTAGTTTGTGACTGTGGTTGTTGGTATATGACTGTGGTTGTTGGTTTGTGACTGTGGATGTTGGCATATGACCGTGGTTGTTGGTGTGTGACTGTGGTTGTTGGTTTGCGACTGTGGTTGTTTGTGTGTGACTGTGTTTGTTGGTTTGTGACTGTTGTTGCTAGTGTGTAACTGTGGTTGTTGGCGTATAGCTGTTTTTTGTTGGTGTGTGACTGTTGTTGATGATATGTAACTGTGTTTGTTTGTATGTGACTGTGGTTGTTGGTGTGTGACTGTGGTTGTTGGTTTATGACTGTGGTTGTTAGTGTGTGACTGTGTTTGTTGGTTTGTGACTGTGGTTGTTAGCATGTGACTGTGTTTGTTGGTTTGTGACTGTGGTTGTTGGTGTGTGACTGTGTTTGTTATTGTGTGACTGGTTGCTGGTGTGTGACTGGTTGCTGGTGCGTGACTGTGGTTGTTGGCGTGTGACTGTCAATATGGTGTGTGGCTATGATTGTTGGCGTATGACTACGTTTGTTGGTTTGTGACTGTGGTTGTTAGTGAGTGACTGTGGTTGTTGGTATATGACTGTGGTTGTTGGTGTGTGACTTTGTTTGTTGGTTTGTGACTGTGGTTGTTGGTACGTGACTGTGGTTATTGGTATGTGACTGTGGTTATTGGTATGTGACGGTGGTTATTGGTATGTGACTGTGGTTATTGGTATGTGACTGTGGTTATTGGTATGTGACTGGAGTTGTTGGTATGTGACTGTAGTTGTTGGTATGTGACTGTAGTTGTTGGTGTGTGACTGTAGTTGTTGGTGTGTGACTGTAGTTGTTGGTGTGTGACTGTGTTTGTTAGTTTGTGACTGTGATTGTTGGTGTGTGACTGTGGTTATTGGTATGTGACTGTGGTTGCTGTATGTGACTGTGGTCGTTGGTTTGTAACTGTGGTTGTTGGTATGTGACTGTGGTTGTTGGTGTGTGACTTTGTTTGTTGATGTATAACTGTGTTTGTTGGTGTGTGACTGTGCTTGTTGGTTTGTGACTGTGGTTGTTGGTATGTGACTGTGGTTGTTGGTTTGTAACTGTGGTTGTTGGTATGTGACTGTGGTTGTTGTTGTGTAAATGTGGTTGTTGGTTTGTGACTGTGTTTGTTGGTGTGTGACTGTGTTTGTTGGTATGTGATTGTGGTTGTTAGTCTGTGGCTGTGTTTGTTGGTGTATAACTGTGTTTGTTTGCGTATGCCTGTGATCGTTGGATTGTGACTGTGGTTGTTGGGTATAGCTGTGTTTGCTGGTGTGTGACTTTGGTTGTTGGTGTGTGGCTGTGGTTGTTAGTTTGTGGCTGCGGTTGTTTGTGTGTTATTGTAGCTGTTGGTGTGTGGCTGTATTGCTGGTGCGTCATTAAGATTGTTGGTGTGTGGCTGTGGTTGTTGGTGTGTGGCTGTGGTTGTTGGTGTGTGGCTGTGGTTGTTAGTTTGTGGCTGTGGTTGTTTGTGTGTTATTGAAGCTGTTGGTGTGTGGCTGTATTGCTGGTGCGTCATTAAGATTGTTGGTGTGTGGCTGTGGTTGTTGGTGAATGACTATGGCAATTGGTGAATGACTTTGGTTGTGGTTGTTGGTGAATGACTCTGATTGTTGGTGTGATTGTGGTTGTTGGTGTGTGACTGTGATTGTTGGTTTGTGGTTCTGGTTGTTGGTGTGTGGTTCAGGTTGTTGGTGTGTGGCTGTAGTTGTTGGTGTGTAGCTATGGTTGTTGGTGTGTGGCTGTGATTGTTGGTGCGCGGCGCTGGTTGTTGGTGTGTTTCTATGGTTGTTGAAGTGTGGTTGTGGTTGGTGGTGTGTGGCTGCGGTTGTTTGTGTGTGGCTCTGGTTGTTGGTGTGTGGCTCTGGTTGTTGGTGTGTGACTGTGGTTGCTGGTGAGTGATTGTGGTAGTCAGTGAATGACTGTGGTTGTCAGTGTGTGGTTGTGGGTGTTGGCGTGTGGTTAAGTTTGTTGGTGTGTGGCTATGGGTGTTGATGTATGGCTGTGGTTGTTTTTTTTTGTGGCTCTGGTTGTTGATTTGTGGGTATAGTTGTTGATTTTTGGCTGTTATTGTTGGTGAATAATTTTGGTTGGTGGTGAATGGCTGTAGTCATGGGTGTGTGGTAGTGGTTGTTGGTGTGTGAATGTGGTTGTTGGTGAGTGGCTGTGGTTGTTGGTTTGTGTCTGTAGTTGTTTGTGTGCGGCTGTGGCTGCTTGTGGGTGACTGTAGTTGTTTGTGAGTGACTGTGGATGTTGGCATGTGTCTGTGGTTGTTTCTGTGTGGCTGTGGTTGATAGAGTATCACTCTGGGTGTCTTTCTGTGGTTGTGATGTCTAGTTCGTAGCCGTAGCTCCTGGCCTGTAGTCGCCAACCTCCTCTTCATCCCTTAAACACATACGTAAACAAGCGCTAGCAAACGTCCACACTTTTATGAATGTAGATTACGTAAGAACCGCCTTTTTTAACTTAATCTCTATAAGAGCACCGTCATATTACTGGAAAATTTTCTCAGAAACAGCTACAGAGTTACTGGAAGAATTACATGGGTGGAACACAGGAAATAGTCATATTCCAAAGATGGGTTGAAGCAACAAAGGTTTTTTTCTCTAAGATTTTACCAATGTATCTTTTATGAAGTTCTTAACAATATAAACCACATTTACAAGTTTGAATGCAATGGAAAAATCTTATTAGATTGATGATACATTTGCAAACTCATGTGTCATTTACCAATGTAAGTGAACAATTAAGAACAGTGGTGTACCTACAGAGGCAGCAAAAAAATTATGTCGTCCCCATACGTTAGTGTATCCTATGACTAAACTACGCCAGCCTTACGTGCCGCTCTAGAGGAAGCCTCATTGCGAGAGCGCACACACACATCGTAAACCCATAAACCCATAAAAACCAGAACACAGCGCGTTGGGCTGGACATTAGGGAATCTTGTGTTGTGACCCCCTTAGCATTTTGTGTCGAAACAAGAGCAGTTGTGTTAGATTGTGCTCAGAGCTTTTCATGCAGCTCTCTCTCTCCCAAATTAGAACATGATATATAGTATGAAGTGAAAAGTTTTCTTTCTACAGGTAATTTCTAGTAGTGGTTTGCTAAACCTCATATAAGTGAGTGTTTAAGACAGCAGTAATAAGAATATATTAGAAAGCTGCAAAAAGTCAACAAAAGCACTTGAATCTTTAAGAATTCAGTATGTGTTATTGTGAATGGCTGTGTTGAGATACCTGTATAACCTCTCAAGTCTTGGCTGCTACGTTTCTGTGGTGTCATTTCAGACATCTTGACTGAACTTGGCATGAAAGTCTTCTCTCATCCATGTGTGAGCACTGGGATGAAACTTGAATCATCAGACTAAGCTGAAACATAAGTGGTAATGCCAGATAGAGATTGAGACCAGTAGCTGACAGGCCTTAGCTGGCGGAACCCAGATGGAGGGGTCAACCAGTGGGGTCTGAGACTGAGAGGTTCAGTTAGTGGGCTTAGCTGGGTGAACACAGATGGTGGCGATCACCAAGAGAAGGTCAGGTGACAGGGTTCAGCTGCTAGAATCAGAGTTAGGGCTTTGTTGGTAGGGCTTTGCGCGTAGAGCCCAATTGCCGAGGTTCATATACCGGGGTACATCTGTTGGAACTAAGCTGTTGAGGCTCAGATGAGGAAGATCATTTGGTGGGGCTCACTGCTTAGGACTACCTGGTAGGGTTTACGTACTGGTGATCAGCAGCTAGGGTTCAGCTGTTAGGGTTCAAGTGCTGAGGCTCAGTTGGTAAGTCTCAGCTGCTGGATATCATCTGTAGAAGTTTACTGTCGGGGTAAGAACCGTTTCCATCCTACGGTTTCTTTCTTAGAGTTCTAATATTTATTCAAGATGTTAAATTCTTGAAAGAATCTGTATATTGTTTAGTATAGCAATGTTCCTTGCTTTACCCTCAGAGCTCTATAAAAGGAGTCTTCAGCTCTTCGTAGGCCCGTGGTTTGTATGATTTGATTCCTCAACATGGCTTTTTTTCTTCGGGTACTTAGTAGAACTACACAAAAACAAAACTCGCTACGCTAGAGGAACACGGCCGTTCCCTATCATCAGCCCGCTTACCACCGCCCTCCCCACAAGGTTTTGGTGCTTCCTCGAATGAGCCCTTCCCCTAATAAACTTGTTATCTCTGATTCACCCTCTCCCTTCCGCAGTGTCCCTGCGTTCATTCCACGGTGCCATCATCTGCCCCTCTGGTCAATATGCTGGACGTATGATTCCTTTCATCCAAGGGAATATATATATATATATATATATATATATATATATATATATATATATATATATATATATATATATATATATATATATATATATATATATATATGTATATATTCATATTTTATTTCTTTTTTATTATACTTGGTTGCTGTCTCCGGCGTTACCGAGGTAACGCGAGGAAACGGGCGAAAGAATGGCCCAACCACTCACGTACACATGGATATAAATAAACTCCGACGCACACACATATACAGCTGGTGACTGAGTTTGATAAAGTGTGTGAAAGAAGAAAGTTGAGAGTAAATATGAATAAAAGCAAGGTTATTAGGTACAGTAGGGTTCATGATCAAGTCAATTGGGAGGTAAGTTTGAATGGTGAAAAACTGGAGGAAGTAAAGTGTTTTAGATATCTGGGAGTGGATCTGGTAGCGGATGGAACCATGGAAGCGGAAGTGAATCATAGGGTGGGGGAGGGGGCGAAAATCCTGGGAGCCTTGAAGAATGTGTGGAAGTCGAGAACATTATCTCGGAAAGCAAAAATGGGTATGTTTGAAGGAATAGTGGTTCCAACAATGTTATATGGTTGCGAGGCGTGGACTATGGATGGAGTTGTGCGGAGGAGGGTGGATGTGCTGGAAATGAGATGTTTGAGGACAATATGTGGTGTGAGGTGGTTTGATCGAGTAAGTAATGTAAGGGTAAGAGAGTTGTGTGATAATAAAAAGAGTGTGGTTGAGAGAGCAGAAGAGGGTGTTTTGAAACGGTTTCGTCACAGGGAGAAAATGAGTGGGGAAAGATTGACAAAGATATATGTGTCAAAGGTGGAGGGAACGAGAAGTGGGAGACCAAATTGGAGGTGGAAAGATGGAGTGGTAAAGATTTTGAGTTATCGGGGCCAGAACATGCAGGAAGGTGAAAGGCGTGGAAGGAATAAAGTGAATTGGAACGATGAGGTATACCGGGATCGATGTGCTATCAATGGATTGAACCCAGGCGTGTGAAACGTCTGGGGTAAACCATGGAAGGTACTGTGGGGCCTGGATGTGGAAAGGGAGATGTGGTTTCGGTGCATTATTACATGACAGCTAGAGACTGAGTGTGAACAAATGGGACCTTTGTTGTCTTTTCCTAGCGCTACCTCGCACACATGAGGGGTAAGGGGTTTGTTATTTCAAGTGTGGCGAGTTAGCGATGGGAATGAATGAAGGCAGACAGTATGAAATATGTGCATGTGTATATATGTATATGTCTGCGTGTGTATATATATGTATAGGTATGTATATTTGCGTGTGTGGACGTGTATGTATATACATGTGTATGTGGGTGGGTTGGGCCATTCTTTCGTCTGTTTCCTTGCGCTACCTCGCTATCGCAGGAGACAGCGACAAAACAAATTTTAAAAGATAATAAGTATATATATATATATATATATATATATATATATATATATATATATATATATACATATATATATATACATATATATATATATACATATTATTTATTTATGAAATATTTTGCTTTGTCGATTTCTCCCGCATTTGCGAGGTAGCGCAAGGGGAAACAGAAGAAAGAAACGGCCCAACCCACCCCCACACACATGTATAAACACACCCGTCCACACACGCAAACATACACACCCATACATCTCAATGTACACATATATATACACACAGAGACACATACATATATACCCATGCACACACTTCACACTGCCTGCCTTTATTCATTTCCATCGCCACCTCGCCACACATGGAATACCATCCCCCTCCCCCCTCATGTGTGCGAGGTAGCGCTAGGAAAAGATAAATAAGGCCCCATTCGTTCGCACTCAGTCTCCAGCTGTCATGAAATAATGCCCGAAACCATAGCTCCCATTCCACATCCAGGCCCCACACAGCTTTCCATGGTTTACCCCAGACGCTTCACAGCCCTGATTCAATCCACTGACAGCACGTCAACCCCGGTATACCACATCGACCTAATTCACTCTGTTCATTGCCCGCCTTTCACCCTCCTGCATGTTCAGGCCCCGATCACTCAAAATCTTTTTCACTCCATCTTTCCACCTCCAATTTGGTCTCCCACTTCTCCTCGTTCCCTCCACCTTTGACACATATATCCTCTTGGTAAATCTTTCTTCACTCATTCTCTCCATGTGCCCAAACCATTTCAAAACACCCTCTTCTGCTCTCTCAACCACGCTCTTTTTATTTCCACACATCTCTCTTACCCTTACATTACATACTCGATCAAACCACCTCACACCACACATTCTCCTCAAACATCTCATTTCCAGCACATCCACCCTCCTGCGCACAACTCTATCCATAGCCCACGCCTCGCAACCATACAACATTGTTGGAACCACTATTCCTTCAAACATACCCATTTTTGCTTTCCGAGATAATGTTCTCGACTTCCACACATTCTTCAAGGCTCCCAGGATTTTCGTCCCCTCACCCACCCTATGATTCACTTCCGCTTCCATGGTTCCATCCGCTGCCAGATCCACTCCCAGATATCTAAAACACTTTACTTCCTCCAGTTTTTCTCCATTCAAACTTACCTCCCAATTGACTTGACCCTCAACCCTACTGTACCTAATAACCTTGCTCCTATTCACATTTACTCTTAACTTTCTTCGTTCACACCCTTTACCAAACTTAGTCACCACCTTCTGCAGTTTCTCACATGAATCAGCCACCAGCGCTGTATCATCAGCGAACAACAACTGACTCACTTCCCAAGTTCTCTCATCCCCAACAGACTTCATACTTGCCCCTCTTTCCAAAACTCTTGCATTTACCTCCCTAACAACCCCATCCATAAACAAATTAAACAACCATGGAGACATCACACACCCCTGCCGCAAACCTACATTCACTGAGAACCAATCACTTTCCTCTCTTCCTACACGTACACATGCCTTACATCCTCGATAAAAACTTTTCACTGCTTCTAACAACTTGCCTCCCACACCATATATTCTTAGTACTTTCCACAGAGCATCTCTATCAACTCTATCATATGCCTTCTCCAGATCCATAAATGCTACATACAAATCCATTTGCTTTTCTAAGTATTTCTCACATACATTCTTCAAAGCAAACACCTGATCCACACATCCTTTACCACTTCTGAAACCACACTGCTCTTCCATAATCTGATGCTCTGTACATGCCTTCACACTCTCAATCAATACCCTCCCATATAATTTACCAGGAATACTCAACAAACTTATACCTCTGTAATTTGAGCACTCACTCTTATCCCCTTTGACTTTGTACAATGGCACAATGCACGCATTCCGCCAATCCTCAGGCACCTCACCATGAGTCATACATACATTAAATAACCTTACCAACCAGTCAATAATACAGTCACCCCATTTTTTTAACAAATTCCACTGCAATACCATCCAAACCTGCTGCATTGCCGGCTTTCATCTTCCGCAAATCTTTTACTACCTCTTGTATGTTTACCAAATCATTTTCCCTAACCCACTCACGTTGCACACCACCTCGACCTAAACACAATATATCTGCCACTCTATCATCAAACAAATTCAGCAAACCTTCAAAATACTCACTCCATCTCCTCATATCACCACTATTTGTTATCACCTCCCCATTTGCGGCCTTCACTGAAGTTCCCATTTGCTCACTTGTCTTACGCACTTTATTTACCTCCTTCCAAAACATCTTTTTATTCTCCCTAAAATTTAATGATACTCTCTCACCCTAACTATCATTTACCCTCTTTTTCACCCCTTGCACCTTTCTCGACCTCCTGTCTCTTTCTTTTATACATCTCCCACTCAATTGTATATTTTCCCTGCAAAAATCGTCCAAATGCCTCTCTCTTCTCTTTCACTAATAATCTTACTTCTTCATCCCACCACTCACTACCCTTTCTAATCAACCCACCTCCCGCGGTTCTCATGCTACAAGCATCTTTTGCGCAAGCAAGCACTGCTTCCCTAAATACGTCCCATTCCTTCCCCACTTCCCTTACCTCCTTTGTTCTCACCTTTTTCCATTCTGTACTCAGTCTCTCCTGGTTCTTCCTCACACAAGTCTCCTTCCTGAACTTACTTACTCTCACCACCCTCTTCACCCCAGCATTCTCTCTTCTTTTCTGAAAACCAATACAAACCTTCACTTTCGCCGCTACAAGATAATGATCAGACATCCCTCCAGTTGCACCTCTCAGCACATTAACATCCAAAAGTCTCTCTTTCGTGCGCCTGTTGATTAAAGAGAGAATAAAAGGATATTTTGGAAAGAGGTAAATAAAGTGCATAAGACAAGAAAACAAATGGGAACATCGGTGAAGGGAGCTAATGAGAGGTGAGAGTAAGTATTTCTGATGTGAGGAGATGGAGTGAGTATTTTGAAGTTTTGTTGAATGTGTTAGATGATAGTGTGGCAGATGTAGGTTGTTTGTGAAGGTGGTGTGTGAAGTGAGAGGGTTAGGGAGAATGATTTGGTAAACAGAGAAGAGGTATTAAAAGCTTTATGGAAGATGAAAGCCGGCAAGGCAGCGGGTTTGGATGGTATTGCAGTGGAATTTATTAAAAATGGAGGTGACTGTGTTGTTGACTGGTCGGTAAGGATGTTCAATCTATGTATGACTCCTAGTGAGGTGCATGAGGATTGGGGGAATGCATGCATAGTGCCGTTTTACAAAGGCAAAGGGGATGAAGGTGATTGTTCAATTTACCGAGGTATAAGTTTGTTGAGTATTCCCGGGAAATTATATGGGAGGGTATTGATTGAGAGGGTGAAGGCATGTACAGAGCATCAGACTAGGGACGAGCAGTGGGTTTGAGAAGTGGTAGAGGATGTGTGGATCAGGTGTTTCCTTTGAAGAATGTATCTGAGAAAAACTCAGAAAAGCAAATGGGTTTGTTTGTAGCATTTATGGATCTGGAGAAGGCAAATGATAGAGTTGATAGAGATGCTCTGTGGAAGGTGTTAAGAATATATGGTGTGGAAGGCAAGTGTTAGGAACAGTGAAAAGTTTATATCGAGGATGTAAAGCATGTGTGCGAGTGGGAAAAGAGGAAAGTGATTGGTTCTCAGTGAATGTCGGTTTGCTGCAGGGGTGCGTGATGTCTCCATGGTTGTTTTAATTTGTTTATGGATGGTGTTGTTAGGGAGGTGAATGCAATAGTTTTCGAAAGAGGTGCAAGTATGCAGTCTGTTGCGGATGAGAGAGCATGGGAAGTGAGTCAGTTGTTGTTCGCTGATGATACAGCGCTGGTGGCGGACTCATATGAGAAACTGCAGAAGCTGGTGACTGAGTTTTGTAGAATGTGTGAAAGAAGAAAGTTAAGAGTAAATGTGAATAAGAGCAAGGTTATTACGTGTAGTAATGTTGAGGGTCAAGTCAATTTGGAGGTAAGTTTAAATGGAGAAAAACTGGAGGAAGTAAAGTGTTTTAGATATCTGGGAGTGGAACTGGCTACGGATGGAACCATGGAAGCGGAAGTGAATCATAGGGTGGGGGAGGGAACGAAAATTCTGGGAGCCTTGAAGTATGTTTGGAAGTCGAGAACATTATCTCGGAAAGCAAAAATGGGTATGTTTGAAGGAATAGTGGTTCCAATAATGTTGTATGGTTGCGAGGCGTGGGCTATGGATAGACTTGTGCGCAGTAGGGTGGATGTGCTGGAAATGAGATGTTTGAGGACAATTAGTGGTGTGAGGTGGTTTGATCGAGTAAGTAATGTAAGGTTAAGAGAGATGTGTGGAAATAAAAAGAGTGTGGTTGAGAGAGCAGAAGAGGGTGTTTTGAAATGGTTTGGTCACATGGAGAGAATGAGTGAGGAAAGATTGACCAAGAAGATATATGTGTCAGAGGTGGAGGGAACGAGGAGAAGCGGGAGACCAAATTGGAGGTGGAAAGATGGAGTGAAAAAGATTTTCAGTGATTGAGGCCTGAACATGCAGGAGGGTGAGAAGGAGCAAGTATGCAGTCTGTTGTGGATGAGAGAGCTTAGGAAGTGCGTCAGTTGTTGTTCGTTAATGATACAGCGCTGATGGCTGATTCGGGTGCGAAACCGCAGAAGCTGGTGACTGAGTATAGTAAAGTGTGTGAAAGGAGAAAGCTGAGAGTAAATGTGAATAAGAACAAGGTTATTAGGTACAGTAGGGTTGAGGGACAAGTCAATTGGAATTCAAGTTTGACTGGAGGAAGTGAAGTATTTTAGATATCTGCTAGTGGATTTGACAGCGGATTTAACCATGGAAGCGGAAGGAATTACAGGGGGAGGGGTCGGAACTTCTGGTAGCGTTAAAAGAAGTGTGAAAGGCTTCACAAGCCTTGTTTCAATCCATTGACAGCACGTCAACCCCGGTACACCTCATCGTTTCAATTCACTCTATTCCTTACATGCTTTTCACCCTTCTGTATGTTCAGGCTCCGATCGCTCATCTTTTTCACTCTATCCTTCCACCTCTAATTTGGTCTCCCGCTTCTCCTTGTTCCCTCCACCTCTGACATATATCCTCTTTGTCAATCATTTCTCACTCATTCCCTCCATGTGTACAAACCATTTCAACACACCCTCTTCTGATCTCTCTATCACACTCATTTTATTTCCACACATCTCTCTTACCCTTTCTTTACTTACTCGATCAAACCACCTCACACCGCATATTGTCCTTGAATATTACATTTCCAACACAGCCACCTTCCGCTACACAACCGTATCTATAGCCCATGTCTTGCAACCATATGACATTTTTGGAACCACTGTTCCTTCAAACATACCCATTTTTGTTCTCTGAGATAACGTTCTTTCTTTCAACAGATTCTTCAGTGCTCCCAGAACCTCTACCCCCTCCCCCAACCTGTTACTCACTTCCGCTTCCATGGTTCTGTCCGCTGCTAAGTCCACCCAAGATATCTAAAACACTTCACTTCCTCCATTTTTTCCCCATTTAAACTTACCTCCCAATTAACTTGTCCCTCAACCCTATTGAACCTATTAACCTTGCTCATATTTACATCTACTCTAAACTACTTTCTTCCACACACTTCACCAAACTCAGTCACTCGAACCAGCCACTATCGCTGTATCATAATCGAACAACGATTGACTCACATCCCAAGCCCTCTCATCCACAACAGACTGCATACCTGCTCCTATCTCCAAAACTCTTGCATTCACCTCAAGCACCCCTGTCGCAAACCGACATTCACTGTTAGCCAATCACTTCCTCTTTTCCTACTCGTACACATGCCTTACAACCTTGGTAAAAACTTTTCACTGCTTCCAACAACTTACCTCCCAAGCCACATATTCTTAAAACCGTCCAAAAAGCATCTCTATTAACCTTATTATATGCCTTAACCAGATCCATAAATGCTACATACAAATCCATTTGATACCTAGATATTTCTCACATACATTTTTTAAAGCAAACACCTGACCCACACAACCTTTACCACTTCTGAAACCACAATGCTCTTCCCAATCTGGTGCTTTGTGCATGCCTTTAATCTCTCAATCAATACCATTCCATATAATATCTTAGGAATACTCAACAAACTTATGTCTCTGTAATTCAAACACTCTTCTTTATCCCCTTTGCCTTTGTACAATGGCAGTATGCATGCATTCCGTCAATCCTCAGGCACTTTACCATGAGCCATACATACAACGAATATCCTTACCAACCAATCAAAAATACAGTCATCCTCTTTTTTGATAAATTCCACAGCAATACCATCGAAACCCGCTGTGTTGCCGGGTTTCATCTTCCGCAAGGTTTTCACTGCCTCTTCTCTGTTTACCAAACCATTCTCCCTGACCCTCTCACTTCGCACACGACCCTGACCAAAATACCCTATATCTGCCACCTTGAAACACATTCAACAAACCTTCACAATACTCACTCCATCTCCTTCTCACTTCATCACTACTTGTTATTACCTCCCCAGTTGCTCCCTCCACCGATGTTCCCATTTTACTCTCGTCTTAAGCACTTAATTTATCTCCTTAAATATATTTTCATTCTCCCTAAAATTTGATGATACCTTCTCACCCCAACTCTCATTTGCCCTTTTTTTTACCTCCTGCACCTTTCTCTTGACCTCCTGCACCTTTCCTTTATCCTCCTGCAGCTTTCTTTTATCCATCTCCCAATCCTTTGCAGTATTTCCTTCCAAAGATCTTCCAAATGCCTCTCTCTACTCCTTCACTAACAATCTTACTTCTTCATCCCACCACTCACTACCCTTTCTAATCTGCCTATCTCTCACGTTTCTCATGCCATATGCATCTTTTGCGCAAGCCATCACTGCTTCCCTAAATACATCGCATTCCTCCCCCACTCCTCTTCTGTCATTTGCTCTCTCCTTTTGCCATTCTGCACTAAATCTCTACTGGTACTTCCTCAGACCAGTTTCCTCTCCAAGCTCACTTACTCACACCAGTTTCCTTTCCAAGCTCACTTACTCGCACCATTTCTTCTCCCCATCATTCTCTCTTCTTTTCTGAAAACCTCTACAAATCTTCACCTTTGCCTCCACAAGATAATGATTAGACATCTCTCTAGCTGCCCCTCTCAATGCATTAACATCAAGAAGTCTCTCTTTTACACGCGTGATCTAGTATTTGCTGATAACCACTTGGAAAATGAAATATGATAAATTTCTGAGTGTATATTCGTGCATCGATCACATCGTCAGGGGAGATACAAGAATGAGATAGAAGATGTAGAATAGTCAGTTCATATACAAAGAAGAAGCAAATCTAAAGCGCCTTTGGTAAGGAAGTGTTTCGGGTTGGTGGCATTCGGTTATTATGTGAACAGTACAGGGAACTGTTTGCAAATTTTGTGTACGACAAAGCTATTCAGTTTGTATAGATATTCAATGATATTCATATTACGATTCTTAATGTATGTGATGATGGGAGATACAATGATTTTTCTTGTAGTAAAGGAGATATAACTGATAACCGACTGGAGTAACGCTAGTTCAGGGAGAGTTGTTTGTTGAAAAGAGAAGAAGTGGTGAAAGCCTTGAGAAAGATGAAATCCGGCAAGAAGGCGGAAGTGGGTAGAATTGTATTTGAATTTAATGAGAAAGCGAGTGACTGTGTTGCTGATTGGTTGGTAAGGATATTCAGTGTATGTATGTATGTATGTATCATAGTGAAGTGTCTGAGGATTGGAGGAATGCATGTATAGTGCCACTGTGTAAAGGCAAAGGGGATGAAGTTGAGCGTTCAAACTAAATGGCACTAAGTTTGTTGAGCATATCTGGAAAATGATATGGGAGAGTATTTATTGAGAGGGTGAAGTTACATACAGAGCATCAGATTAGGGAAGAGCAGTGAAGTATCAGAAATGGCAGAAAATGTGTGCATCAGGCGTTTTCTCTGAATAATGTGTGCAAGATATACTTAGAAAAGCATATGGATTTGATTGTGGCATTTATGGATTCGAAGAAGGCATATGATGGGGTTGATAAAGATGCTTTGTGGAAGGTTTTAAGAATATATGGTGTGGGAGGTAAGGTGCTAGAAGCAGTAAGAAGTTTGTATCAAGGGTGTAAGGCGCGTGCACGAGCAGGAAGAGAGGACAGTGATTGGTTCCCAGTGGTGGTCGGTCTGCAGCAAGGGTGTGCGATAACGCCATGGTTGTTTAATCTCTTTATGGATGGGGTGGTGAGGGATGTAAATGTAAGAGTTTTAGAGAAAGGGTCGAATATGCAGTCCGTTAGGGATTACAGGGCTTGGGGAGTGACTCAGTTGTTGTTCGTTGATGATACAGCAGTGGTGGCTGCTTCGACTGAGAAACTGCAGAAGTTGGTGACTGATCTTGGAAAAATGTGTGGAAGAAAGTTTAGAGTAAATGTGAATATATGTAAGGTTACTGGGTTCAGCAAGGTTGAGGGACAAGTTAGTCGGGATGTAAGTTTGAATAGAGAAAACTGGAGGAAGTGAAGTGTTTTAGATATCTTGGAGTGAGTTTGACAGCCAATGAACCAGGGAAATGAAAGGTCCTCTTTCAAATCCTTGCTGTTGGAGGGCATTATGTGTTCTATGAAAAGTGTGCGTCCATATGCACCATAATCATGCTATCTGCTGGTAATATGTGCTTGATGGTGTTTAACTGGTCTAGACCCTGTTGCTCATGTATATGCAAAGAAGGATATTTCGATTACTGGTAATCGAATAGTCAATTTTCCTATTAAAGCCGGTCATAGCCTAAAGATCAGCGTTCCCAACTACCAGGCAAAAGGTACTGATTCGAATCCTTGCTTTTGGAGGGCATTAGGTGTCATATATATATATATATATATATATATATATATATATATATATATATATATATATATATATATATATATATATATATATATATATATATATATATATATATATATATGCAAATATACTTTCCTCTCTTCCTACACGTACACATGCCTTACATACTCGATAAAAACTTTTCACTGCTTGTACCAACTTGCCACCCACACCATATATTCTTGATACCTTCCACAGAGCATCTCTATCAACTCTATCATGTGCCTTCTCGAGATCCATAAATGCTACATACAAATCCATTTGCTTTTCTAAGTATTTCTCACATACATTCTTCAAAAGAAACACCTGATCCACACATCCTCTACCACCTCTGAAACCACAATGCTCTTCCCCAATCTCATGCTCTGTACATGACTTCACCCTCTATATCAATACCCTCCCATATAATTTACCAGGAATACTCAACAAACTTATACCTCTGTAATTTCAGCACTCACTCTTATCCCCTTTGCCTTTTACAATGGCACTATGCACGCATTCCGCCAACCCTCAGGCACCTCACCATGAGTCATACATACATTAAATAACCTTACCAACCAGGCAACAATACAGTCACCCCCTTTTTTAATAAATTCCACTGCAATACCATCCAAACCTGCTGCCTTGCCGGCTTTCATCTTCCGCAAAGCTTTTACTACCTCTTCTCTGTTTACCAAATCATTTTCCCCAACCCTCTCACTTTGCACACCACCTCGACCAAGACACCCTATATCTGCCACTCTATCATCAAACACATTCAACAAACCTTCAAAATACTTACTCCATCTCCTTCTCACATCACCACTAATATATATATATATATATATATATATATATATATATATATATATATATATATATATATATATATATATATATATATATATATATATATTTTTTTTTTTTTTTTTTTTTTTCTTTGTCGCTGTCTCCCGCGTTTGCGAGGTAGCCCAACCCACCCCCATACACATGTATATACATACGTCCACACACGCAAATATACATACCTACACAGCTTTCCATGGTTTACCCCAGACGCTTCACATGCCCTGATTCAATCCACTGACAGCACGTCATCCCCGGTATACCATATCGATCCAATTCACTCTATTCCTTGCCCTCCTTTCACCCTCCTGCATGTTCAGGCCCCGATCACACAAAATCTTTTTCACTCCATCTTTCCACCCCCAATTTGGTCTCCCACTTCTCCTCGTTCCCTCCACCTCCGACACATATATCCACTTGGTCAATCTTTCCTCACTCATTCTCTCCACGTGCCCAAACCATTTCAAACCACCCTCTTCTGCTCTCTAAACCACGCTCTTTTTATTTCCACACATCTCTCTTACCCTTATGTTACTTACTCGATCAAACCACCTCACACCACACACTCTCCTCAAACATCTCATTTCCAGCACATCCATCCTCCTGCGCACAACTCTATCCATAGCCCACGCCTCGCAACCATACAACATTGTTGGAACCACTATTCCTTCAAACATACCCATTTTTGCTTTCCGAGACAATGTTCTCGACTTCCACACATTCTTCAAGGCTCCCAGGATTTTCGCCCCCTCCCCCACCCTATGATCCACTTCCGCTTCCATGGTTCCATCCGCTGCCAGATCCACTCCCAGATATCTAAAACACTTTACTTCCTCCAGTTTTGCTCCATTCAAACTTACCTCCCAATTGACTTGACCCTCAACCCTACTGTGCCTAATAACATTGCTCTTATTCACAATTACTCTTAACTTTCTTTTTTCACACACTTTACCAAACTCAGTCACCAGCTTCTGCAGTTTCTCACAGGAATCAGCCACCAGCGCTGTATCATCAGCGAACAACAACTGACTCACTTCCCAAGCTCTCTCATCCCCAACAGACTTCATACTTGCCCCTCTTTCCAAAACTCTTGCATTCACATCCCTAACAACCCCATCCATAAACAAATTAAACAACCATGGAGACATCACACACCCCTGCCGCAAACCTACATTCACTGAGAACCAATCACTTTCCTCTCTTCCTACACGTACACATGCCTTACATCCTCGATAAAAACTTTTCACTGCTTCTAACAACTTGCCTCCCACACCATATATTCTTAATACCTTCCACAGAGCATCTCTATCAACTCTATCATATGCCTTCTCCAGATCCATAAATGCTACATACAAATCCATTTGCTTTTCTAAGTATTTCTCACATATATTCTTCAAAGCAAACACCTGATCCACAAATCTTCTACCACTTCTGAAACCACACTGCTCTTCCCCAATCTGATGCTCTGTACATGCCTTCACCCTCTCAATCAATACCCTCCCATATAATTTACCAGGAATACTCAACAGACTTATACCTCTGTAATTTGAGCACTCACTCTTATCCCCTTTGTCTTTGTACAATGGCACTATGCACGCATTCCGCCAATCCTCAGGCACCTCACCATGAGTCATACATACATTAAATAACCTTACCAACCAGTCAATAATACAGTCACCCTCTTTTCTCATAAATTCCACTGCAATACCATCTAAACCTGCTGCCTTGACGGCTTTCATCTTCCGCAAAACTTTTACTACCTCTTCTCTGTTTACCAAATCATTTTCCCTAACCCTCTCACTTTGCACACCACCTCGACCAAAACACCCTATATCTGCTACTCTATCATCAAACACATTCAACAAACCTTCAAAATACTCACTCCATCTCCTTCTCACATCGCCACTACTTGTTATCACCTCCCCATTTGCGCCCTTCACTGAAGTTCCAATTTCCTCCCTTACGCACTTTATTTACCTCCTTCCAGAACATCTT
This sequence comes from Panulirus ornatus, assembly GCF_036320965.1. Taxonomy (NCBI): domain Eukaryota; kingdom Metazoa; phylum Arthropoda; class Malacostraca; order Decapoda; family Palinuridae; genus Panulirus; species Panulirus ornatus. The sequence goes on from NC_092226.1 coordinate 60,157,805, forward strand.
TTTATTCTCCATAAAATTTAATGATACTCTCTAACCCCAACTCTCATTTGCCCTCTTTTTCACCTCTTGCACCTTTCTCTTGACCTCCTGTCTCTTTCATTTATACATCTCCCACTCAATTGCATTTTTTCCCTGCAAAAATCGTTCAAATGCCTCTCTCTCCTGTTTCACTAATAATCTTACTTCTTCATCCCACCACTCACTACCCTTTCTAATCAACCCACCTCCCACTCTTCTCATGCCACAAGCATCTTTTGCGCAATCCATCGCTGATTCCCCAAATACATCCCATTCCACCCCCACTCCCCTTAATTCCATTGTTCTCACCCTTTTTCCATTCTGTACTCAGTCTCTCCTGTTACTTCCACACACAAGTCTCATTCCCAAGCTCACTTACCCTCACCACCCTCTTCACCCCAACATTCACCCTTCTTTTCTGAAAACCCATACAAATCTTCACCTGAGCCTCCACAAGATAATGATCAGACATCCCTCCAGTTGCACCTCTCAGCATATTAACATCCAAAAGTCTCTCTTTCGCGCGCCTGTCAGTTAACATGTAATCCAATAACGCTCTCTGGCCATCTCTCCTACTTACATACGCATACTTATGTATATCTCGCTTTTTAAACCAGGTATTCCCAATCACCAGTCCTTTTTCAGCACATATATCTACAAGCTCTTCACCATTTCCATTTACAACACTGAACACCCCATGTATACCAATTATTCCCTTAACTGCCACATTACTCACTTTTGCATATATATATATATATATATATATATATATATATATATATATATATTTATTATACTTTGTCGCTGTCTCCCGCGTTTGCGAGGTAGCGCAAGGAAACAGACGAAAGAAATGGCCCAACCCACCCCATACACATGTATATACATACGTCCACACACGCAAATATACATACCTACACAGCTTTCCATATTTACCCCAGACGCTTCACATGCCTTGATTCAATCCACTGACAGCACGTCAACCCCGGTATACAACATCGCTCCAATTCACTCTATTCCTTGCCCTCCTTTCACCCTCCTGTATGTTCAGGCCCCGATCACACAAAATCGTTTTCACTCAATCTTTCCACCTCCAATTTGGTCTACCTCTTCTCCTTGCTCACTCCACCTCCGACACATATATCCTCTTGGTCAATCTTTCCTCACTCATCCTCTCCATGTGCCCAAACCACTTCAAAACACCCTCTTCTGCTCTCTCAACCACGCTCTTTTTATTTCCACACATCTCTCTTACCCTTACGTTACTCACTCGATCAAACCTCCTCACACCACACATTGTCCTCAAACATCTCATTTCCAGCACATCCATCCTCCTGCGCACAACATACAACATTGTTGGAACCACTATTCCTTCAAACATACCCATTTTTGCTTTCCGAGATAATGTTCTCGACTTCCACACATTCTTCAAGGCCCCCAGAATTTTCGCCCCCTCCCCCACCCTATGATCCACTTCCGCTTCCATGGTTCCATCCGCTGCCAGATCCACTCCCAGATATCTAAAACACTTCACCTCCTCCAGTTTTTCTCCATTCAAACTCACCTCCCAATTGACTTGACCCTCAACGCTACTGTACCTAATAACCTTGCTCTTATTCACATTTACTCTTAACTTTCTTTTTCCACACACTTTATCAAACTCAGTCACCAGCTTCTGCAGTTTCTCACATGAATCAGCCACCAGCGCTGTATCATCAGCGAACAACAACTGACTCACTTCCCAAGCTCTCTCATCCCCAACAGACTTCATACTTGCCCCTCTTTCCAAAACTCTTGCATTTACCTCCCTAACAACCACATCCATAAACAAATTAAACAACCATGGAGACATCACACACCCCTGCCGCAAACCTACATTCACTGAGAACCAATCACTTTCCTCTCTTCCTACACGCACACATGCCTTACATCCTCGATAAAAACTTTTCACTGCTTCTAACAACTTTCCTCCCACACCATATATTCTTAATACCTTCCACAGAGCATCTCTATCAACTCTATCATATGCCTTCTCCAGATCCAGCTGTGTAGGTATGTATATTTGCGTGTGTGGACGTATGTATATACATGTGTATGGTGGGGGGTTGGGCCATTTCTTTCGTCTGTTTCCTTGCGCTACCTCGCAAACGCGGGAGACAGCGACAAAGTATAAAAAAAAAAAATATATATATATATATATATATATATATATATATATATATATATATATATATTTATTTATTTTCTATTTTTATTTTGCTTTGTCGCTGTCTTCCGCGTTTGCGAGGTAGCGCAAGGAAACAGACGAAAGAAATGGCCCAACCCACCCCCGTATACAATGTACACACAAAGACGGCCACACACGCAAATGTACATACCTATACATCTCAATGTACACATACATATATATACACACACAGACACATACATATATACCCATGCACACAATTAACACTGTCTGCCCCTATTTAATTCCCATCGCCACCTCGCCACACAAGGAACCCAATCCCCCTCCCCCCTCATGTGTGCGAGGTAGCACTAGGAAAAGACAACAAAGGCCCCATTCGTTCACACTCAGTCTCCAGCTGTCACGCAGTAATGCCCGAAACCACAGCTCCCTTTCCACATCCAGGCCCCACACAACTTTCCATGGTTTACCCCAGACGCCTCACATGCCCTGATTCAATCCATTGACAGCACGTCAACCCCGGTATACCACATCGATCCAATTCACTCTATTCCTTGCCCGCCTTTCACCCTCCTGTATGTTCAGGCCCCAATCACACAAAATCTTTTTCACTCCATCTTTCCACCTCCAATTTGGTCTCCCACTTCTCGTTCCCTCCACCTCCGACACATATATCCTCTTGGTCAATCTTTCCTCACTCATTTTCTCCATGTGCCCAAACCATTTCAAAACACCCTCTTCTGCTCTCTCAACCACGCTCTTTTTATTTCCACACATCTGTCTTACCCTTACATTACTTACTCGATCAAACCCCCTCACACCACACATTGTCCTCAAACATCTCATTTCCAGAACATCCACCCTCCTGCGCACAACTCTATCCATAGCCCACGCCTCGCAACCATACAACATTGTTGGAACCACTATTCCTTCAAACATACCCATTTGTGCTTTCCGAAATAATGTTCTCGACTTCCACAAATTCTTCAAGGCTCCCAGGATTTTCGCCCCCTCCCCCACCCTATGATTCACTTCCGCTTCCATGGTTCCATCCGCTGCTAGATCCACTCCCAGATATCTAGAACACTTTACTTCCTCCTGTTTTTCTCCATTCAAGCTTACCTCCCAATTGACTTGACCCTCAACCCTACTTATATATATATATATATATATATATATATATATATATATATATATATATATATATATATATATTTATATATATATATATATATATATATATATATATATATATATATATATATATATATATATATATATATATATTTATATATATATATATATATATATATATATATATATATATATATATATATATATATATATATATATAAGAGTGAGTGTTCAAATTACAGAGGTAAAAGTTTGTTGAGTATTCCTGGTAAATTATATACGAAGGTATTGATTGAGAGGGTGAAGGCATGTACAGGGCATCAGATTGGGGAGGAGCAGTGTGGTTTCAGAAGTGGCAGAGGATGTGTGGATCAGGTGTTTGCTTTCAAGAATGTATATGAGAAATACTTAGAAAAGCAAATGGATTTGTATGTAGCATTTATGGATCTGGAGAAGGCATATGAAAGAGTTGATAGAGATGGTCTGTGGAAGGTACTGAGAATATATGGCGTGGGAGGCAAGTTGTTAGAAGCAGTGAAAAGTTTTTATCGAGGATGTAAGGCATGTGTACGTGTAGGAAGAGAGGAAAGTGATTAGTTCTCAGTGAATGTAGGTTTGTGGCAGGGGTGTGTGATGTCTCCATGGTTGTTTGATTTGTTTATGGATGGAGTTGTTAGGGAGGTGAATGCAAGAGTTTGGAAAGAGGGGCAAGTATGAAGTCTGTTGGGTATGAGAGAGCTTGGGAAGGGAGTCAGTTGTTCTTCGCTGATGATACAGCGCTGGTGGCTGATTCATGTGAGAAACTGCAGAAGCTGGTGACTGAGCTTGGTAAAGTGTGTGAAAGTTTGGTAAAGTGTGTGAGTTTTGTAAAGTGTGTGAAAGAATCTAAGAGTAAATATGAATAAGAGCTAGGTTATTAGGTACAGTAGGGTTGAGGGTAACGTCAATTGGGAGGTAAGCTTGAATGGAGAAAAACTGGTGGAAGTAAATTGTTTTAGAAATCTGGTAGTGGATCTGGCAGGGAATGGAAACATGGAATCGGAAGTGAATCATAGGGCGGGGGAGGCTGTGAAAAAACTGGTAGCCTTGAAGAATGTATGGAAGTCGAGAACATTATCTCCGAAAGCAAAAACGGCTATCTTTGAAGGAATAGTGGTTCCAACAATATTGTATGGTTGCGAGGCGTGGGCTATGGATAGAGTTGTGCGTAGGAGGGTGGATGTGCTGGAAATGAGATGTTTGAGGACAATATGTAGTGTGAGGTGGTTTGATCGAGTAATTAATGTAAGGGTAAGAGAGATGTGTGGCAATAAAAAGAGCGTGGTTGAGAGAGCAGAAGAGGGTGTTTTTAAATGGTTTGGTCACATGGAGAGAATGAGTGAGGAAAGATTGACCAAGAGGATATATGTGTCGGAGGTGGAGGGAACGAGGAAAAGTGGGAGACCATATTAGAGGTGGAAAGATGGTGTGAAAAAGATTTTGAGTGATCAGGGCCTGAACATGCAGGAGGGTGAAAGGCGGCCAAGGAATAGAGTGAATTGGATCGATGTGGTATACTGGGGTCGACGTGCTGTCAATGGATTGAATCAGGGCATGTGAAGCGTCTGGGGTAAACCATGGAAAGTTCTCTGGGCCCTGGATATGGAAAGGGAGCTGTGGTTTCGGGCATTATTGCATGGCAGCTAGAGACTGAGTGGGAACGAATCGGGCCTTTGTTGTCTTTTCCTAGCGCGACCTCTTACACATGAAGGGGAAGGGGGATGTATTCCATGTATGGCGAGGTGGCGATGGGAATGAATAAAGGCAGACAGTGTGAATTGTGTGCATGTGTATATATGTATGTGTCTGTGGGTGTATATATATGTATACATTGAGATGTACGGGTATGTATATTTGCGTGTGTGGACGTGTATGTATATACATGTGTATTAAGGTGGGTTGGGCCATTTCTTTCGCCTTTTTCCTTGCGCTACCTCGCAAACGCGGGAGACGGCGACAAAGCAAAATTAATAGTGTATATATATATATATATATATATATATATATATATATATATATATATATATATATATATGTATATATATATATATTTATATATATATATATATATATATATATATATATATATATATATATATATATATATATATATATATATATATATATATATATATATATTTCTGATCATCATCTTGTGGAGGCGAATGTGAAGATTTGTAGAGGTTTTCAGAAAAGAAGAGAAAATATTCGGGTGAAAAGAGTGGTGAGAGTAAATGAGCTAGGTAAGGAGGTTTGTGTGAGGAATTACCAGGAGAGACTGATTACAGAATGGAAAAAGATGAGAACAAATGACGTAAGGGAAGTGGGGAAATAATGGGATGTATTTAGGGAAGCAGTGATGGTTTGCGCAAACGATGCTTGTGGCATGAGAAGCGTGGGAGGCTGGCACATTGGAAAGGGTAGTGAATGGTGGGATAAAGAAGTAAGATTATTAGTGAAAGAGAAGAGAGAGGCATTTGGACGGCTTTTGCAAGGAAATAATGCAAATGACTGGGAGATGCATAAAAGAAAGAGGCAGGAGGTCAAGAAGTAGGTGGAAGAGGAGAAAAAGAGGGGAAATTAGAGTTGGGGTGAGAGAGTATCATTAAATTTTAGGGAGAATAAAATGATATTTTAGAAGGAGGTATATAAAGTGCGTAAGACAAGGGAAAAAAAAGGGAACTTCAGTAAAAGGGGCTAATGGGGAGGTGATAACAAGAAGTGGCGATGTGAGAAGGAGGAGTGAGTATTTTGAAGTTTTTTTGAATCTGTTTGATGACAGAGTGGCAGATATAGGGTGTTTTGGTCGTGGTGGTGTGCAAAGTGAGAGGGTTAGGGAAAATGGCTTGGTAAACAGAGAAGAGGTAGTAAAAGCTTTGCGGAAGATGAAAGCCGGGAAGGCAGCGGGTTTGGATGTTATTGCAGTGGAATTCATTAAAAAAAATGGGGTAACAGTATTGGTGAGGTGCCTGAGGATTGGAGGAATGCTTGCATAGTGACACTGTACAAAGGCAAAGGGGATAAAAGTGAGTGCCCAAATTACAGAGGTATACGTGTGCTGAGTATTCCTGGGAACTTATATGGGAGGGTATTGATTGAGAGGGTGAAGGCATGTACAGAGCATCAGATTAGGGAAGAGCAGTGTGGTTTCAGAAGGGGTAGAGGATGTATGGATCAGGTGTTTGCTTTGAGGATTGTATATGTGAAATACTTAGAAAAGAAAATGGAATTTTATGTAGCATTTATGGATTTCGAGAAGGTATATGATTGAGTTGATAGAGATGCTCTGTGGAATGTGTTAAGAATATGGTGTGGGAGGCAAGTTAGTAGAAGCAGTGAAAAGTTTTTATCTTGGATGTAAGGCATGTGTACGTGTAGGATGAGAGGAAAGTGATTGGTTCTCAGTGAAATAAGTTTGCGGCAGGGGTGCGTGATGTCTCCATGGTTGTTTGATTTGTTTATGGATGGGGCTGCTAGGGAGGTGAATGCAAGAGTTTTGGAAAGAGGGTCAATTATGCAGTCTGTTGTGGATGAGAGAGCTTGGGAAGTGAGTCAGTTGTTGTTGGCTGATAATACAGCGCTAATGGCTGATTCATGTAAGAAACTGCAGAAGCTGGTGACTGAGTTTTGTAAAGTGTGTGAAAGAAGAAAGATTAGAGTAAATGTGAATTAGTGTAAGGTTATTAGGTACAGTAGGGTTTAGAGACAAGTCAAGTGGGAGGCAAGTTTGAATGGAGAAAAACTGGAGGAAGTGAAGTGTTTTAGATATCTAGAAGTGGATTTGGCAGTGGATGGAACCATGGAAGCGGAAGTGAATCATAGGGTGGGGGAGGGGGCGAAAGTTCTGGGAGCGTTGAAGACTGTGTGGAAGTCGAGAACATTATCTCGGAAAGAAAAATGGGTATGTTTGAAGGAATAGTGGTTCCAACAATGTTATATGGTTGCGAGGCGTGGGCTATGGATAGAGTTGTGCGGAGGAGGGTGGATGTACTGGAAATGAGATGTTTGAGGACAATATGTGGTGTGAGGTGGTTTGATCGAGTAAGTAATGATAGGGTAAGAGAGATGTATGGTAATGAAAAGAGTGTGGTTGAGGGAGCAGAAGAGGTGTTTTGAAATGGTTTGGTCACATGGAGAAATGAGTGAGGAGAGATTGACCAAGAGGATATATGTGTCAGAGGTGGAGGGAACGAGAAGAGGGAGACCAGATTGGTGGTGGAAAGATGGAGTGAAAAAGATTTTGAGTAACCGGGGCCTGAAAATGCAGGAGGATGAAAGGCGTGCAAGAAATAGAGTGAATTGGAACGAGATGGTATATTAGGGCATATTAAGCGTCTGAGGTAAAGCATAGAAAGTTCTGTGGGGCCTGGATGTGGAAAGGGAACCGTGGTTTCGGTGCATTATTACGTGACAGATAGAGACTGAGTGTGAACGAATGTGGCCTTTGTTGATTTTTCCTAGCCCTACCTTGTGCACTTGAAGGGGGAGGGGGCTGTTATTTCATGTGTGGCGGTTTTGCGATGGAAATGAATAAAGGTAGACAATATGAATTATGTACATGTGTATAGATATATATATGTCTGTGTGTGTATATATATATGTATACGTTGAGATGTATAGGTATGTATATTTGCGTGTGTGGACGTGTATGTATATACATGTGTATATGGGTGGGTTGGGCCATTCTTTCGTCTGTTTCCTTGCGCTACCTCGCTAACGCGGGAGACAGCAACAAAGCAAATGAAATATATATATTATCCCTGGGGTTAGAGAAGAAAGAATACTTCCCACTAATTCCCTTTGTGTCGTAAAAAGGCTTTTTTTGGAAACTAGGAGTTGGAAATCCTCCTATCTCGTTTTACTTTTCCAAAAAAAGGAATAGGGATGAGTGCCAAGTAATGATTTTTCCTTAGAGTCTCATTCACTCCTTACGGAACCTTGCAAACACAAGAAATGACAAATATGTATGAGAAAAAAAAGTATATGTTCATGGTGATTCATCATCTAACTGATAAATCTTGATTATAGATAGAATATGAGACCCTGATGATATATATCATATCCAGTTAATGCAGATACACGTATGTATGTACATACAGGCACCTTAGCCGCAAACAGTTTTGAGAGTTGGTAATGCTGCGTGAAGATGTCCGAACAACAAACAACAATGCACACACATACACACACACACACACACACACACACACACACACACACACCTATCCTTTCCGGTCACTGCTGCGTCTTGGTACTTATGTTTTGGTCGTTGTATACCAATTGACATTATGATAATGATAGCCTTTTATAGAAATATTGGACTGTTATCTGTCCACCTCGTACCTACCAGTTTCGTATCGTAACCTAATTATATCTAGTATTTAGCACATAGCAACAATACAGTGATATGGTATTGCGGCAATTACCTAGCCTTTCTATATGACTATTGTGTGAACAGTTGACGTACGTACCTGATATGTAAACAGAAGGTAAACTAACATATGGACGTGTACCACCCACACGTCCACAGCTGTTGAGATTCAAATGACCTGCGAAACGTCGAAACCCTAGCAAACCTCGTAACTGCACTGTGCTTATTACCTTCCATTTGTGAACCATACGGTAATCATATCGGCTACTGATGTAGATAAGCTATATCATGCCATATATGATTACCCCAACATGCAATAAGGAGGTCTTGGCCAGGGGGGTACACTGTGACCGACCGAACGATAGATACCATGACGCAGTAATTGGTGGGACAGGGGAACAGGGTTAATGTGTCGGGCCAGTTGGCCCGGCCTCCGTACGCTGCCATAGCATGTTCATACAGCATTACCAACTCCCAATGTTGGTCTCTATGTAACTGATGCTTAGATACTACACGTTGGTTACCATTATGCTGTCCAAAATACAACTGGACAAATGTTTTATGTGTACAATTCATCAATGTCACAGTATGACTCTGTCTGGGAATTTGCCTATTTCCGTGTTACTGTTCTCATCTGGACATATACATATCGTTTATTTCATAAGTCTGCTGCTGCAAAGCTACGGATAATGCCTTTACCTGTTCAATTATGAATATCCTGACCACGTAAAATAGTTGTCTATATTCAGTCTCTGATATTCTATCGATAGTCAAAAACGCTCTGGTAGATACATATGGCATTTGGCTCCATGGCGAATGGCAAACTTTTAAGAAAAGACAAACTAAAATGAATATCAAATGTATTGTTACCCTCTAATTCTTAGCAGAGGCGGCGTATCTCCCTTAAAAAAAAAATGCATGACACTCGTTTGATTAGAGATATGACATCTGTGATATTGATTTTGGATTTCAGATATAATTCCTTTACTCTAAGAATCATATCCTTGTATCAGTTTTAATTCCAGTAGTCTGTTTCTAAGCTGTAGACAGTTCATCTGGTGGCACAATTCCCAATTTCGCCAGGATGATGTTATATACATGGTTCCCATGGTAACGGACTCGCGACGAACGTCCAACATACCACGCGTTATTGGTATCACATTCTCCTCCGATCTTATAATGGTCTGAAGGATCATCCATCCATCTGACTGTGATTTCGATTGCAAGTGAATTCTGGGCTCTCCTGATGTGGATGGCATCTGATGGAAGATTCTTTAAGTCGTTTGCGTCAGATGAGAAACAGAGATGAGAATGCAGTTCGTATGTGATGTGTGTTCCATATGTTTGTTTTGTTGGGTTTGAAGGGCAGAAACCTATAAATAAAGTCATTAGGCCTGCAACCCTATTTGAGTTTTGACTGTATAACGGCCCTGCATAATAATTATATAGATACCTATAAGTTCCATCTAGTCCTATAGGAAAGAAAAAACAAAAATTGGAAGAAAAGTTGGTCCTACATATCAGCAGATATGTTATTATGGATTATATATATTTGTTAATAAAGCAAAGTGAAGCATGAATATACTGATATGAGTCAGTCTACAGATATTTCCTAGCAAATTTGATAGTTTCGTTCACAAATTTACAAACTGGAGTCACAGAAAGAGAAGCAGAAATTTGATACATGAGCTGAGTGATCTCTGTCATCACTAAGAATTCTGTGTTTGCAACTGAATCATTTATGTTAGTTTCCCTTGTAATACATACTTCATAATGAACAAAAAATGATCGAAACATATTTCTCTCTGTGACAATAAAACTGTTTCTTTAACCTCTGCAGTTAACGAGGTGTGCCATGTTAGTGTCTTGATATTCTGCGATTATGGGAGTTTTTACACTCATATCCATCCGGTATTTGTTAAAACCTCTCGGTAAATAATGAAACATTCGTAGGTAAGTAAGAAGACCAAAGAGAAAATATTGTTTCCGTAGAACGAATTGTTGTTGGTGAAATCCTTCAGACTGAAGTGTATATATTCAGAGAAATGTTTCTCTCAACCGTGTTTATGAAAGTGACTATGTTGAGTTCTGTCTGCCTCGAGAAAAAGTTACCTTGTTTTAGAATTCTTATGAACTACATCAAAACAGTTTGCGTGTAATTATCATCTTATCATTTCTTATCAGTAATCTTAGTAGATATCCAAATGTCTCAGTAAAGATCACGAGGATACACGGAGAACTTGGAAATGTTATATGGAATATTTTTTGTACATTGTAGATTGCTACGGCGGGGGATCACCGTCTCATGCCATCTGGCACCGGATATATACATCATATCTGTGGTTTAATGGTAGACTTACCATACAAATATTCTTACTCTGCACTTCATATCGTTTAGGATATGGTAGTCCTTCAACTGTGATACAAAACTTTCGTTCTTGTCACACAGGTCAACCTTACACCAGCTGCCTTTGGTTAATTATCTCACGCTGAAAAAAGGAGGAAGTTAAAGTTATCGTGAAGCTTTCTTTGTCATTACATGGCTTTTAGCTCTGTATGTGTCTAATTTGTATGTGTGCGTGTGTGTGTATATGAGTGTGTGTGTGTGTGTGTGTGTGTATGAGTGTGTGTGTGTGTGTGCGTGTGTGTGTGTGTGTGTGTGTGTGTGTGTGTGTGTGTACGATTGCTATAACTGCCATCTATGTGTTGCAGTGAGAGAGTTTTACAGTCTTGTTACTCCGTTCTTAACCTTGTATATATGTATGCTTTACTCCCGTGTGCTCTCTCTCTCTTCTCTCTCTCTCTCTCTCTCTCTCTCTCTCTCTCTCTCTCTCTCTCTCTCTCTCTCTCTCTCTCTCTCTCTCTCTCTCTCTCTCTCTCTCTCTCTCTCAGACGCATACACACATCCCAGTTTCTCCTCAAAAGAGGCCGACATGGCACGGGCCAACATGCTCCACTCAGTCCCACCTTAGGTGAGGGAAAAAGAAATTAGAAATCAACCAGGGGCTCCACAGGTGTTTGTTGACCTGACTCTTAAAGTAAGAGAAGTTATATGAAGAGGAGAAGACAAGAGATGGAAGAGAGTTAGACAACATGGCTGTTCGAGGGAAAAAGGAGGTATGATAACAGCCAGTCTTCGAGTAGCTGGTCACTACACAAAAGCTGTGAAGGGTAGCAGTCAAACGCCTGCCATGGATCCAAACCTTGAGGGTGGGGACACGTGCTGACACCTTACGAGAACAATGACCAGAATAATGCCTATAGCGTAAGGAGAGAGCAGCTACATCGCAGCGTATGGGAAAAATAAGGTTGAAAGGTGTTGCTAGGAGAATTAATGTGACGGAAGGCTTTTGATTCCACTTCAGTAAACAAAGAGGTAGAGGATGAGCCACCTCGCATATGTGAGCAGTTTTCCAATCTTAGACGAGTAAAACCTCTATATATGTAAAACAACTGCTCACAAAATATGATTTTTTTTTCTAGGAAAGTAGACTTTGTGACGTTGATTATGTGGAGTTTCCAGTACAGAAAGGAGAATTTGATTATGTCAAAAATATCTGTTATCACAGGATTGAATTGTGGTGTTTTGAAACTCAACGAAGGGAAACAAATTATTCTTAGGATGACATTACGTTCTACCACTTCTCACCTTAACAAGGTTACTGCTACCCCACTCCAAGATGCTGCACAGTTCGAACGGAGAAAGGAAATATGACCAGTGCGAGAAAAAGATGTGTTTAAGAGGGAGAGAGGGAAGTGAGTATAGTACGTATAGTAGAACCATCGCCATAGAAATAGATTAGGGATAGATGAAGAAGAAAGTTCATTTGTTGAGAGTGAAAATAGAGTAGGTGATAGCACAGGGTCCTGGGGAACACCAATGTTGATAGACCAGGAGGAGGATGTTGCTCCACTGACGACTATTGCAATGGAACTGTCAGAGAAGAAACTGTACCTTAAAGAAAAGAGAGAAACCGCAAAACTAAAAGAAGGGAGTTTAGAGAACAAAGAATTTTCTCACACCTTGTCAAATGCTTTGGAAATGCCAATGGCTATAACAAAAGATTTAACACAATCCGTGAAAGCGAAAGATCAGAGGTGAGTGATACGAGAGATCATAAGTAGATTTAGCACTGCGAAATCCATACTGGTAATCAGAAAAAAGTTAGTAGGATTTAAGGGGGAGTTTAGTAATGTTTCAAAGACTCTGAGATGATAGAAATGAGAGCAAGAGGCGAAAGTCGGAAGGTTTAGAGCGGCCTCCTTTCTAAAGATTAAGGATAGGTGGCATCAAGGCGTGCTTGTAAATGAAAGGGAAAGTCTGGGTTTTTAGACAGAGGTGAAATAGGCGAGCAATGATTGGTGCTAAATCGAGCGCAAACTATCTTAGAGCTCGAAAAGGTATGCCGTCTGAGTCATGTGTCATGTCTATCTAGAGGTGGGAGAATAAGTGGAAGATCATGCGCAAGGAGAATATAGAGGATGGCACAAGTTCATGAAGTTGAAAGAAAAGAGGAAAGGTTGAATTGAAGAAGTTTCCGAGGTGAAAAGTGAGATTAAGTCGGCAGACTCTCATATTATGAAGGTTTTATTGACTTTGCCAGGAACAGCTTTGCAGTAATTCCCTGCATAAATGAAAAGTTCTATGGCCCAATACACATCGTCCTTGATGCGAAAGGCATTGGAAAAAGGGGCAATCAAACCATGACTAGGGGAGGGGATATTTGCAAGTTGGGATGTAGGACTTTATCCAAACCAAGATAACCTCTGCTATGCGTTCAGCACAACATTAAGCATCCCGGATAGAGAAGCAGAAGCCATCCCAGAGAAAGTCAGCAAAGAAGCTGCACGAGGAAAACCTTTCAGCTTTCCCAAATTGCCAAAGCAGGAAGTTCGTGGAGAGAACAGTGGGCAGGCGTGTCCAATCAGACGTAACACAAAGAAGATTATGGCCAGAAGATCCAAAGGGGTAGAATCTCTGTATGAGCATCGGGAGGGTTTCATAGGTAAAAAAGAGGTCAGATGTGTAGGGAGAGAGATAGTGAGGGTCAGGAGCTCAGGTAGGATGTTTATTTGTTTCAGATCATTAAGGAGGGAAGAAGGACAGGCCTCGGCTCCAACAGGATCATCCCAGTTAGATCCTAACCAATCGTTGTAGTGCGCATTGTAATCATCTGCATAAAGGATTTCAGTGCGTGAATGTGAAGACAGCAGAGCATCGTGGCAGGAATTCAGATAGTCTGTACATTGATGGAGGAACTTGGGGTTAGGGGGGTAAACGAGATACAAAAGCAAGGAATAGAAATAAAAGAGATCTTGAACCATATGGTGTTTAGCACTACCGAAGGTACAAACTCAGTTTTAAAAAGCAAACGATGATAGCCACCTACCCATCGATCAACGAGTCCCAAGGGGATCATGAGCACCTGGTTTGGATATGGGAGGCTTCAGCACCCAGGATTTGAAGCTATACGGGCACGACCCTGGACGGATCTGTGCATGCTCATGGTGAGTAAAGTTATCCACATATACCAAGGTGTAGTGTGTGTGTGTGTGTGTGTGTGTGTGTGTGTGTGTGTGTGTGTGTGTGTGTGTGTGTGTGTGCGCGTGTGTGTGTGTGTGTGTGTGTGTGTGTGTGTGTGTGTGTGTGTGTAATATTTATATTATTTAATTATACTTTGTCGCTGTCTCCCGCGTTAGCGAGGTAGCGCAAGGAAACAGACGAAAGAATGGCCCAACCCACCCACATACACACGTATATACATACACACACGCTAATATACATACCTATACATCTCAACGTATACATATATATACACACACAGACATATACATATATATATATACATGTACATAATTCATAGTGTCTGCCCTTATTCATTCCCGCCGCCACCCCGCCACACATGAAATGACAACCCCTTCCCCCCGCATGTGCGCGAGGTAGCGCTAGGAAAACACAACAAAGGCCACAATAGTTCACACTCAGTCTCTACCTGTCACGTATAATGCACCGAAACCACGGTCCCTTTCCACATCCATGCCCCACAAAACTTTCCATGTTTTACCCCAGACGCCTCACATGCCCTGGTTCAATCCATTGACAGCAGGTCAACCCCGGTATACCACATCGTTCCAATTCACTCTATTCCTCGCACGCAATGCACCCTCCTGAATGTTCAGGCCCCGATCACTAAGAATCTTTTTCAATTCATTTCTCCATCTCCAATTTGGTCCTCCACTTCTCCTCGTTCCCTCCAACTCTGACACATATATCCTGTTTGTCAAGCTTTCCTCACTCATTCTCGCCATGTGACCAAACCATTTTAAAACACCCTCTTCTGCTCTCTCAACCACACTTTTTTTTTTACCACACATCTCTCTTACCACCTTACACCACATATCGTCCTCAAACATCTCATTTCCAGCACATCCACCCTCCTCCGCACAACTCTATCCATAGCCCATGCCTCACAACCATATACCATTGTTGGAGCCATTATTTCTTCAAAAATACCAGTTTTTGCTCTCCAAGATAACGTCCTCGACTTCCACACATTTTTCAACGCTCCCAAAACTTTCACCCTGTCCCCCACCCTATGATTCACTTCCGCTTCCATGGTTCCATCCGCTGCCAGATCCACTCCCAGATATCTAAAACACTTTACTTCCTCCAGTTTTGCTCCATTCAAACTTACCTCCCAATTGACTTGACCCTCAACCCTACTGTACCTAATAACCTTGCTCTTATTCACATTTACTCTTAACTTTCTTCTTCCACACACTTTACCAAACTCAGACACCAGCTTCTGCAGTTTCTCACATGAATCAGCCACCAGCACTATATCATCAGCGAACAACAACTGACTCACTTCCCAAGCTCTTTCATCCCCAACAGACTTCATACTTGCCCCTCTTTCCAAAACTCTTGCATTTACCTCCCTAACAACCCAATCCATAAACAAATTAAACAACCATGGAGACATTACACAACCCTGCCGCAAACCTACATTCACTGAGAACCAATCACTTTCCTCTCTTCCTACACGTACACATGCCTTACATCCTCGATAAAAACTTTTCACTGCTTCTAACAACTTTCCTCCCACACCATATATTCTTAATACCTTCCACAGAGCATCTCTATCAACTCTATCATATGCCTTCTCCAGATCCATAAATGCTACATACAAATCCATTTGCTTTTCTAAGTATTTCTCGCATACATTCTTCAAAGCAAACACCTGATCCACACATCCTCTACCACTTCTGAAACATATATATATATATATATATATATATATATATATATATATATATATATATATATATATATATATATATATATATATATATATATATATATATATATATATATATTTTCCCTGGGGATAGGGGACAAAGAATACTTCCCACGTATTCCCTGCGTGTCGTAAAAGGCGACTAAAAGGGGAGGGAGCGGGGGGCTGGAAATCCTCCCCTCTCGTTTTTTTTTTTAATTTTCCAAAAGAAGGAACAGAGAATTGGGCCAGGTGAGGGTATTCCCTCAAAGGCCCAGTCCTCTGTTCTTAACGCTACCTCGCTAATGCGGGAAATGGCGAACAGTTTGAAAGAAAAAGAATATATATATATATATATATATATATATATATATATATATATATATATATATATATATATATATATATATATATATATATACATATATGTATATATATATAAATATATATATCTTTCTTTCTTTCAAACTATTCGCCATTTCCAGCATTAGCGAGGTAGCGTTAAGAACAGATGACTGGGCCTTTGAGGGACTACCCTCACCTGGCCCAATTCTCTGTTCCTTCTTTTGGAAAATTAAAAAAAAAAAAAAAACGTTTGCGAGGTAGCGCAAGGAAACAGACGAAAGAAATGGCCCAACCCACCCCCATACACATGTATATACATACGTCCACAAACGAAAATATACATACCTACACAGCTTTCCATGGTTTACCCCAGACGGCTTGGGAATGTCTTGGGAGTAAAGTTAGGGGTTAGTGAGATGACAAGAGCAAGGGAAGGAGTAGCACTACTCCTGATTCAGGAGTTGTAGGAGTTTGTGATAGAGTGTAAGAAAGTAAATTCTAGATTGATATGGGTAAAACTGAGAGTTGATGGAGAGAGAAGAGGGCCAGGTGAGGATATTCCCTCAAAGGCCCAGTCCTCTGTTCTTAACGCTACCTCGCTATCGCGGGAAATGGCGAATAGTATGAAAAAAAAAAATGCACCTGGGCATGAGAAGAAAGATCATGAGAGGCAAGTGTTTTGGGAGCAGCTGATTGAGTGTGTTAGTGGTTTTGATGCACAAGACTGGGTATAGTGATGGGTGATTTGAATGCAAAGGTGAGTAATGTGGCTGTTGAGGGAATAATTGGTATACATGGAGTGTTCAGTGTTGTAAATGGAAATGGTGAAGAGCCTGTATATTTATGTGCTGAAAAAGGACTGGTGATTGGGAATGCCTGGTTTAAAAAGCGAGATATAGTATGTCAGTAGGAGAGATGGCCAGAGAGCGTTATTGGATTACGTGTCAATTGATAGACACACGAAAGAGAGACTTTTGGATGTTAATGTGCTGAGAGGTGCAACTGGAGAGATATCTGATCATTATCTTGTGGAGGCGAAGGTGAAGATTTTTGGGGGTTTTCAAAAAAGAAGAGAGAATGTTGGGGTGAAGAGGGTGGTGAGAGTAAGTAAGCTTGGGAAGGAGACTTGTGTGAGGAAGTACGAGGAGAGACTGAATACAGAATGGAAAAAGGTGAGAACAAAGGAGGTAATTGGAGTGGGGGAGGAATGGGATGTATTTAGGGAAGCAGTGATGGCTTGCGCAAAAGATGCTTGTGGCATGAGAAGCGTGGGAGGTGGGTTGATTAGAAAAGGTAGTGAGTGGTGGGATGAAGAAGTAAGATTATTAGTGAAAGAGAAGAGAGGCATTTGAACGATTTTTGCAGGGAAAGGGTGCAAATGAGTGGGAGAGGTATAAAAGAAAGAGGCAGGAGTTCAAGAGAAAGGTGCAAGAGGTGGAAAAGAGGGCAAATGAGAGTTGGGGTGAGAAAGTATCATTAAATTTCAGGGAGAATAAAAAGATGTTTTGGAAGGAGGTAAATAAAGTGCGTAAGACAAGGGAGCAAATGGGAACTTCAGTGAAGGGGGCTAATGGGCAGGTGATAAGTAGTGGTGATGTGATAAGGAGATGGAGTGAGTATTTTGAAGGTTTGTTGCATGTGTTTGATGATAGAGTTGCAGATATAGGGTGTTTTGGTCGAGGTGGTGTGCAAAGTGAGAGGGTTAGGGAAAATGATTTGGTAAAGAGAAGAGGTAGTAAAAGCTTTACGGAAGATGAAAGCAGGTAAAGCAGCAGGTTTGGATGGTATTGCAATGGAATTTATTAAGAAAGGGGGTGACTGTATTGTTGACTGGTTGGTAAGGTTATTTAATGTATGTATGATTCATGGTGAGGTGCCTGAGGATTGGCGGAATGCTTGCATAGTGCCATTGTACAAAGGCAAAGGGGATAAGAGTAAGTGCTCAAATTACAGAGGTATAAGTTTGTTGAGTATTCCTGGTAAATTATAAGGGAGGGTATTGATTGAGAGGGTGAAGGCATGTACAGAGCATCAGACTGGGGAAGAGCAGTGAGGTTTCAGAAGTGGTAGAGGATGTGTGGATCAGGTGTTTGCTTTGAAGAATGTATGTGAGAAATACTTAGAAAAGCAAATGGATTTGTATGTAGCATTTATGGATCTGGAGAAGGCATATGATAGAGTTGATAGAGATGCTCTGTGGAAGGTATTAAGAATATATGGTGTGGGAGGCAAGTTGTTAGAAGCAGTGAAAAGTTTTTATCGAGGATGTAAGGTATGTGTACGTGTAGGAAGAGAGGAAAGTGATTGGTTCTCAGTGAATGTAGGTTTGCGGCAGGGGTGTGTGATGTCTCCATGGTTGTTCAATTTGTTTATGGATATATATATATATATATATATATATATATATATATATATATATATATATATATATATATATATATATATGTCAGGAAAGGGGACGGGAGAGGGGGGGTTGGAAACCCTCCCCTCCTTGTATTTTTAACTTTCTTAAAGGGGAAGCAGAAGAAGTCACTCGGGGAGTGCTCATCCTCCTCAAAGGCTCCCATGGGGTGTCTAATTGTGTGTGGATGTAACCAAGATGAGAATAAAGGAGAGATAGGTAGTATGTTTGAGTAAAGTAACCTGGATGTTTTGGCTCTGAGCGAAACTAAGCTCAAGGGTAAAGGGGAAGAGTGGTTTGGGAATGTCTTGGGAGTAAAGTCAAGGGTTTGAGAGGACAAGAGATAGGGAAGGAGTAGCATTACTCCTGAAACAGGAGTAGTGGGAGTATGTAATAGAATGTAAGAAAGTAAGCTCTAGACTGATATGGGTAGAAGTGAAAGTTGATGGCCAGATATGGGTGATTATTGGTGCATATGCACCTGGGCATGAGAAGAAAGATCATGATAGGCAAGTGTTTTGGGAGCAGCTGAGTGAGTGTGTTGGTAGTTTTGATGCACGAGACCGTGTTATAGTGATGGGTAATTTGAATGGAAAAGTGAGTAATGTGGCAGTTGAGGGATTAATTGGTGTACATGGGGTGTTCAGTGTTGTAAATGAAAATGGTGAAGAGCTTGTAGATTTATGTGCTGAAAAAGGACTGGTGATTGGGAATACCTGGTTTAAGAAGAGAGATATGCAAAGTATATGTATGTTAGTAGGAGAAATGGTCATAAATCGTTATTGGATTACGTGTTAATTGATAGGCGCACAAAGGAGAGTCTTTTGGATGTTAATGTGCTGAGAGGTGTAACTGGAGGGATGTCTGAACATTATCTTGTGCAGGCGAAGGTGAAGATTTGTAGAGGTTTTTAGTAAAGAAAAGAGAATGTTGGGGTAAAGGGAGTGTTGAGAGTAAGTGCGCTTGGGAAGGAGACTTGTGTGAGGAAGAACCAGGAGGGACTTACTACAAAATGGAAAAAGGTGAGAACAAAAGACGTAAGGATAGTGGGGGAAGAATGGAATGTATTTAGGGAAGCAGTGATGGCTTGCGCAAAATATTCTTGTGGTATGAGAAGCGTTTGAGGCGGGCAGATTAGAATGGGTAGTGAGTGGTGGGATGAAGGAGTAAGATTATTAGTGGAAGAGAAGAGAGAGGCATTTGGACGATTTTTGCAAGGAAATAATGCAAATGAGTGGGAGAATATAAAAGAAAGGGGCAAGAGGTCAAGAGAAAAGTGCAAGTGGTGAAAAAGAGGGCAAATGAGAGTTGGGGTGAGAGAGTATCATTAGATTTCAGGGAGAATAAAAAGATGTTTGGAAGGAGGTAAATAAAGTGTGTAAGACAAAGGAACAAATGGGAACTTCATTGAAGGGGGCTAATGGGGAGGTGATAACAAGTATTGGTGATGTGAGAATGAGATGGAGTGAGTATTTGAAGGTTTGTTGTGTTTGATGATAGAATGGCAGACATAGGATGTTTTGGTCGAGGTGGTGTGCAAAGTGAGAGGGTTAGGGAGAATGATTTGGTAAACAGAGAAGAGGTATTAAAAGATTTGCGGAAGATGAAAGCCGGCAATGCAGCGGGTTTGGATGGTATTGCGGTGGAATCTATTAAAAAAGAGGGGACTGTATTGTTGACTGGTTGGTAAGGTTATCTAATGAATGTATGACTCATGGTGAGGTGCCAGAGGATTTGAGGAATGCTTTCATAGTGCCATTGAGCAAAGACAGAGGGGATAAATGTGATTGTTCAAATTACAGAGGTATAAGTTTGTTGAGTATTCTTGGTAAATTATATGGGAGGGTATTGATTGAGAGGGTGAAGGCATGTACAGAGCATCAGATTGGGGAAGAGCAGTGTGGTTTCAGAAGTGGTAGAGGATGTGTGGATCAGGTGTTTGCTTTGAAGAATGTATGTGAAAAATACTTAGAAAAGCAAATGGATTCGTATGTAGCATTTATGGATCTGGAGAAGGCATATGATAGAGTTGATAGAGATGCTCTGTGGAAGGTATTAAGAATATATGGTGCGAGAGGCAAGTTGTTAGAAGCAGTGAAAAGTTTTTATCGAGGATGTAAGGCATGTGTACGTGTGAGGAAGAGAGGAAAGTGATTGGTTCTCAGTAAATGTAGGCTTGCAACAGGGGGGTGTGATGTCTCCATGGTTCTTTAATTTGTTTATGGATGGGGTTGTTAGAGAGGTGAATGCAAGAGCTTTGGAAAGAGGGTCAAGTATGCAGTCTGTTGTGGATGAGAGAGCTTGGGAAGTGAGTCAGTTGTTGTTCGCTAATGATACAGCGCTGGTGGCTGATTAGCGTGAGAAACTGCAGGAGCTGGTGACTGAGTTTGGTAAAGTGTGTTAAAGGAGAAGGCTGAGAGTAAATATGAATAAGAGCAAGGTTATTAGGTACAGTAAGGTTGAGGGACAAGTCAATTGGGAGGTAAGTTTGAATGGAGAAAAACTGGAGGAAGTGAAGTGTTCTAGATATCTGGGAGTAGATTTGGCAGCGGATGAAACCATGGAAGCGGAAGTCAATCTTAGAGTGGGGGAGGGGGTGAATGTTCTGGGAGCGTTGAAGAATGTTTGGAAGTCGATAACATTATCTCGGAAAGCAGAAATGGGTATGTTTGAGGGAATAATGGTTCCAGCAATGTTATATTGTTTAGAGGCGTGTGCTATAGATAGAGTTGTGCGGCAGAGGGTGGATGTGCTAGAAATGAGATGTTTGAGGACAATATGTGGTATGAGGTGGTTTGATCGAGTGAGTAATGATAAAGTAAGAGAGAAGTGTTGTTATAAAAGGAGTGTGGTTGAGAGAGCAGAAGAGGGTGTTTTGAAATGGTTTGGTCACATGGAACGAATGAGTGAAGAAAGAATGACCAAGAGGATTTATATGCCAGAGGTGAAGGGATTAAGAAGGTGGACACCAAATTGGAGGTGTAAAGATTGAGTGAGAAAGATTTTGAGTCATCGGGGTTTGAACATGCAGGAGGGTGTAAGGCGTGCAAGGAATAGAGGGCATTAGAACGATGTGGTATACCGGGGTCGACATGCTGTCAATGGATTGAAGTAGGGCGTGTGAAGCGTCTGGGGTAAACCATGGAAAGTTCTGTGGGCCTGGATATGGAAATGGAGCTATGGTTTCGGTGCATTATACATGACAGCTAGAGACTGAGTGTGAACGATTGGTATCTTTGTTGTCTTTTCCTAGCGCTACCTCGTGCACATGCGGGGGGAGGGGTTGTTACTACATGTGTGGCGGGGTGGCGACAGGAATGAATAAAGGGAGACAGTATGAATTTGCACATGTATATATATGTATATGTCTGTGTGTGTATATATATGTATGCGTTGAGATGTATAGGTATGTATACTTGAGTGTGGACATGAATGTATATACAAGTGTATGTGGGTGGGTAGGGCCATTCTTTCGTCTATTTCCTTACGCTGCCTCACGAATTTTATCATACTTTGTCGCTGTCTTCTGCGTTGGAGAGGTAGCACAAGGAGACAGACGAAAGAATGGCGCAACCCACCCACATACACATGCATATACATACACGTCCACACACGCACATATACATACCTATACATCTCAACGTATACATATATATATACAAACACAGACATTTACCTATATGCACATCCACATAATTCATACTGGCTGCCCTTATTCATTCCTGTCGCCACCCCGCCACACATGAAGTAACCACCCCCTCCCCGCGCATGTGCACGAGGTAGCGCTAGGAAAAGACAACAAAGACTATATTCGTTCACACTCAGTCTCTAGCTGTCATGTATAATGCACCGAAACCATAGCTCCCTTTCCACATCCAGGTCCCACAGAACGTTCCATGCTTTACTCCAGACTCTTCACATGCCCTGGTTCAATCCATTGCCAGCACGTCGACCACGTATACCACATCGTTCTAATTCGTTCAATCCATTGCCAGCACGTCGACCACGGTATACCACATCGTTCCAATTCACTCTATTCCTAGCACGCCTTTCACCCTCCTGCATGTTCAGACCCCGATCACTCAAAATCCTTTTCACTCCATCTTTCTACCTCCACTTTGGTCGCCCACTTCTCCTCTGACACATATATCCTCTTCGTCAATCTTTCCTCACTCATTCTCTCATTGTGACCAAACCATTTTAAAACACCATATTCTGCTCTCTCAACCTCTCTGTATATATTACTACACATCTCTCTTACCCTTTCATTACTTACTCGATCAAACCAACTCAAACACATATTGTTCTCAAACAACATCATTTCCAGCACACCAACCTCCTCCGCACAACTCTATCTATAGCCCACGCCTCGACACCATATATCATTTTCGAGCCACTATTCCTTCAAACATACCCATTTTTGCTTTCCGAGATAATGTTCTCGCCTTCCACACATTTTTCAACACTCCCAGAACTTTCGCCCCCTCCCCCACCCTATGATTGACTTCCGCTTCCATGGTTTAATCCCCTGCCAAATCCACTCCCACATATGAAAAACACTTTACTTCCTCCAGGTTTCTCCATTCAAATTTACCTCCCAATTGACTTGTCCCTCAACCCAAATGTACCTAATAACTTTGCACTTATTTACATTTACTCACTGTTTTCTTCTTTCACACACTTTTCCAAACTCAGTCACCAGCTTCTGCAGTGTCTCATTTCAATCAGCCACCAGCTCTGTATCATCAGCGAACAACAACTGACTCACTTCCCAAGCTCTCTCATCCACAACCGACTGCATACTTGCCCCTCTCTCCAAAACTCTTGCATTCACCTCCTAAAAACCCCATCCATAAACAAATTAAACAACTATGGAGACATCACGCACCCCTGCCGCAAACCAACATTCCCTGAGAACCAATCACTTTCCTCTCTTCCTACACGTACACATGCTTTACATCCTCGATACAAACTTTTCACTGCTTCTACATACAAATCCATTTGCTTTGCTAAGTATTTCTCACATATAATTTTCAAAGCAAGCACCTGATCCACACATCCTCTACCACTTGTGAAACCACACTGCTCTTCCCCAATCTGATGCTCTGTACATGCCTTCACCCTATCAATCAATACCCTACCATTTAATTTCCCAGGAATACTCAACAAACATATATCTCTGTAATTTGAGATATCAATCTTATCCCCTTTGCCTTTGTACAATGGCACTATGCAAGCATCTCCGCCAGTCATCAGGCACCTCATCATAAGTCATACATACATTAAGTAACCTTCCCAACCAGTCAACAATACAGTCATCCCCTCTTTTTTAATAAATTCTACTGCAATACCATCCAAACCAACTGCCTTGCCGGCTTTCATCTTCCGCAAACCTTTTACTACCTCTTCTCTGTTTACCAAATTATTCTCCCTAACCCTCTCACTTTGCACACCACCTCCACCAAAACACCCCATATCTGCCACTTTATCATCAAACACATTCAACAAACCTTCAAAATACTCACTTCATCTTCTCACATCACCACTACTTGTTGTCACCTCCCCATTAGCCATCTTCACTGATGTTCCCATTTGTTCACTTGTCTTACGCACTTTATGCAAGGCATGTGTACGTGTAGGAAAACAGGAAAGTGATTGGTTCTCAGTGAATGTAGGTTTGCGGCAGGGGTGTGTGATGTCTCCATGGTTGTTTAATTTGTTTATGGATAGGGTTGTTAGGGAGGTAAATGCAAGAGTTTTGAAAAGAGGGCAAGTATGCATTCTGTTGTGGATGAGAGAGCTTGGGAAGTGAGTCAGTTGTTGTTCGCTGATGATACAGCGCTGGTGGCTGATTCATATGAGAAACTGCAGAAGCTGGTGACTGAGTTTGGTAAAGTGTGTGAAAGAAGAAAGTTGAAAGTAAATGTGAATAAGAGCAGGGTTATTAGGTACAGTAGGGTTGAGGATCAAGTGAATTGGGAGGTAAATTTAAATAAAGAAAAACTGGAGGAAGTGAAGTGTTTTAGATATCTAGGAGTGGATTTGGTAACGGAACCATGGAAGTGGAAGTGAATCATAGGGTGGGGGAGGGGGCGACAATTCTGGGAGCGTTGAAGAATGTGTGGAAGTCGAGAAGAATATCTCGGAAAGCAAAAGTGGGCATGTTTGAAGGAATAGTGGTTCCAACAATGTTATATGGTTGCGAGGCGTGGGCTATGATAGAGTTGTGCGGAGGAGGGTGGATGTGCTGGAAATGAGATGTTTGAGGGCAATATGTGGTGTGAGGTGGTTTGATCGAGTAAGTAATAATAGGGTAAGAGACATGTGTGTTAATAAAAAGAGTGTGTTTGAGAGAGCAGAAGAGGGTATTTTGAAATGGTTTGGTCACATGGAGAGAATGAGTAAGGAAAGATTGACCAAGAGGATATATGTGTCAGAGGTGGAGTGAACGAGGAGAAATGCCCACTTTTGCTTTCCGAGATATTCTTCTCGACTTCCACACATTCTTCAACGCTCCCAGAATTGTCGCCCCCTCCCCCACCCTATGATTCACTTCCACTTCCATGGTTCCGTTACCAAATCCACTCCTAGATATCTAAAACACTTCACTTCCTCCAGTTTTTCTTTATTTAAATTTACCTCCCAATTCACTTGATCCTCAACCCTACTGTACCTAATAACCCTGCTCTTATTCACATTTACTTTCAACTTTCTTCTTTCACACACTTTACCAAACTCAGTCACCGGCTTCTGCAGTTTCTCATATGAATCAGCCACCAGCGCTGTATCATCAGCGAACAACAACTGACTCACTTCCCAAGCTCTCTCATCCACAACAGAATGCATACTTGCCCTCTTTTCAAAACTCTTGCATTTACCTCCCTAACAACCCTATCCATAAACAAATTAAACAACCATGGAGACATCACACACCCCTGCCGCAAACCTACATTCACTGAGAACCAATCACTTTCCTGTTTTCCTACACGTACACATGCCTTGCATAAAGTGCGTAAGACAAGTGAACAAATGGGAACATCAGTGAAGATGGCTAATGGGGAGGTGACAACAAGTAGTGGTGATGTGAGAAGATGAAGTGAGTATTTTGAAGGTTTGTTGAATGTGTTTGATGATAGAGTGGCAGATATGGGGTGTTTTGGTGGAGGTGGTGTGCAAAGTGAGAGGGTTAGGGAGAATAATTTGGTAAACAGAGAAGAGGTAGTAAAAGGTTTGCGGAAGATGAAAGCCGGCAAGGCAGTTGGTTTGGATGGTATTGCAGTAGAATTTATTAAAAAAGAGGGGATGACTGTATTGTTGACTGGTTGGGAAGGTTACTTAATGTATGTATGACTTATGATGAGGTGCCTGATGACTGGCGGAGATGCTTGCATAGTGCCATTGTACAAAGGCAAAGGGGATAAGATTGATATCTCAAATTACAGAGATATATGTTTGTTGAGTATTCCTGGGAAATTAAATGGTAGGGTATTGATTGATAGGGTGAAGGCATGTACAGAGCATCAGATTGGGGAAGAGCAGTGTGGTTTCACAAGTGGTAGAGGATGTGTGGATCAGGTGCTTGCTTTGAAAATTATATGTGAGAAATACTTAGAAAAGCAAATGGATTTGTATGTAGAAACAGTGAAAAGTTTGTATCGAGGATGTAAAGCATGTGTACGTGTAGGAAGAGAGGAAAGTGATTGGTTCTCAGGGAATGTTGGTTTGCGGCAGGGGTGCGTGATGTCTCCATAGTTGTTTAATTTGTTTATGGATGGGGTTTTTAGGAGGTGAATGCAAGAGTTTTGGAGAGAGGGGCAAGTATGCAGTCGGTTGTGGATGAGAGAGCTTGGGAAGTGAGTCAGTTGTTGTTCGCTGATGATACAGCGCTGGTCGCTGATTCATGTGAGAAACTGCAGAAGCTGGTGACTGAGTTTGGTAAAGTGTGTGAAAGAAGAAAGTTAAGAGTAAATGTGAATAAGAGCAAGGTTATTAGGTACAGTAGGGTTGAGGGTCAAGTCAATTGGGAGGTAAGTTTGAATGGAGAAAAACTGGAGGAGGTAAAGTGTTTTAGATATCTGGGAGTGGATCTGGCAGCGGATGGAACCATGGTAGCGGAAGTGGATCATAGGGTGGGGGAGGGGGCGAAAATCCTGGGAGCCTTGAAGAATGTGTGGAAGTCGAGAACATTATCTCGGAAAGCAAAAATGGGTATGTTTGAAGGAATAGTGGTTCCAACAATGTTGCATGGTTGCGAGGCGTGGGCTATGGATAGAGTTGTGCGCAGGAGGATGGATGTGCTGGAAATGAGATGCTTGAGGACAATATGTGGTGTGAGGTGGTTTGATCGAGTAAGTAACGTAAGGGTAAGAGATGTGTGGAAATAAAAAGAGCGTGGTTGAGAGATCAGAAGAGGGTGTTTTGAAATGGTTTGGGCACATGGGGAGAATGAGTGAGGAAAGATTGACCAAGAGGATATATTTGTCGGAGGTGGAGGGAACGAGGAGAAGTGGGAGACCAAATTGAAGGTGAAAAGATGGAGTGAAAAAGATTTTGTGTGATCGGGGCCTGATCATGCAGGAGGGTGAAAGGAGGGCAAGGAATAGAGTGAATTGGATCGATGTGGTATACCGGGGTTGACGTGCTGTCAGTGCATTGAACCAGGGCATGTGAAGCGTCTGGGGTAAACCATGGAAAGCTGTGTAGGTATGTATATTTGCGTGTGTGGACGTATATATATACATGTGTATGGGGGTGGGTTGGGCCATTTCTTTCATCTGTTTCCTTGCGCTACATCGGAAACGCGGGAGACAGCGACAAAGCAAAAAAAAAAAAAAATGTGTATATATATATATATATATATATATATATATATATATATATATATATACATATATATATATATATATATATATATATATATATATATATATATTTTTTTTTTTTTTTTTTTTTTTTTTTTTTTTTTTTTTTTTTTTTTATACTTTGTCGCTGTCTCCCGCGTTTGCGAGGTAGCGCAAGGAAACAGACGAAAGAAATGGCCCAACCCCCCCCCCCCCATACACATGTACATACACATATATATATATATATATATATATATATATATATATATATATATATCATCCCTAGGAATAGGGAAGAAAGAATACTTCATACGGATTCCTTGCATGTCGTAGAAGGCGACTATAAGAGGAGGGAAACTGTTGTTGGAAATCCTCACCTCCAGTTTTTACTTTCCAAAAGAGGGAACAGAGAAGAGAGCCATGTGATGATCTTCTTTGTAAGGCTTAGACCTCTGTTCTAAATGCTAACACGCTATCGTGGGAAATGGCGAATATGTATGAATAAAAGATACGTATATTTAGTGTTAATAGGATGACCTCGATTAGGGGCTCCTCTGTTAGTGCCATCTCAACTAACTTAAAGCAAAGTTACTCCCTCAACTATGCACTTGTTCATTTATTCTTTCATGTCATTGACCGCAGTAGTAGGTATAGGACAATTCATGTATCTGTACGACCCTTCGAGGAGATAGAATCTCTGTGGTCAGGTGGGTTACAACTCCAACGGTCTGAGGACGGAAGACTATGTCAGTGGCATGTTGTTTACAATGAAGCAACCGCCGCTTTGCAAGCATGGGCCTCTTAAGAAATTCTTGCTGTACTGCTGGTTCACTTGTTCACTGGTACAGGTATCTAATATGTATATCACTTTCACAGTCTAATCCATTGGAGGTAGACAATTGGGTGAAGATGAAAGGTCCAGACAGGTGTAATTCAATTATCAATCTTGGCGGGGAAGTGAGATTAGGTCGACATGTTGACCTGCAAGTGGCTCGGAAGCCCCACTAGGAAACGTCGCACCCCATCTAGGGTTGGACGAGTTGTGTGTGTGTGTGTGTGTGTGTGTGTGTGTGTGTGTGTGATGGAGAGAGATGGGTGATTATTGGTGCATAGGCACCTGGGCATGAGAAGAAAGATCATGAAAGGCAAGTGTCTTGGGAGCAGCTGAATGAGTGTGTTAGTGGTTTTGATGCACGAGACCGGGTTATAGTGATGGGTGATCTGAATGCAAAGGTGAGTAATGTGGCAGTTGAGGGAATAATTGGTATACATGGGGTGTTCAGTGTTGTAAATGGAAATGGTGAAGAGCTTGTAGATTTATGTGCTGAAAAAGGACTGGTGATTGGGAATACCTGGTTTAATAAGCGAAATATACATAAGTATATGCATGTAAGTAGGAGAGATGGCCAGAGAGCGTTATTGGATTACGTGTTAATTGACAGGAGCGCAAAAGAGAGACTTTTGGATGTTAATGTGCTGAGAGGTGCAACTAGAGGGATGTCTGATCATTATCTTGCGGAGGCTAAGGTGAAGATTTGTATGGGTTTTCAGAAAAGAAGATTGAATGTTGGGGTGAAGAGGGTGATGAGAGTAAGTGAGCTTGGGAAGGAGACTTGTGTGAGGAAGTACCAGGAGAGACTGAGTACAGAATGGAAAAAGGTGAGAACAATGGAAGTAAGGGGAGTGGGGGAGGAATGGGATGTATTTAGGGAATCAGTGACGGATTGCGCAAAAGATGCTTGTGGCATGAGAAGAGTGGGAGGTGGGTTGATTAGAAAGGGTAGTGAGTGGTGGGATGAAGAAGTAAGATTATTAGTGAAAGAGAAGTGAGAAGCATTTGGACGATTTTTGCAGGGAAAAAATGCAATTGAGTGGGAGATGTATAAAAGAAAGAGACAGGAGGTCAAGAGAAAGGTGCAAGAGGTGAAAAAGAGGGCAAATGAGAGTTGGGGTGAGCGAGTATCATTAAATTTTAGGGAGAATAAAAAGATGTTCTGGAAGGAGGTAAATAAAGTGCGTAAGACAAGGGAACAAATGGGAACTTCAGTGAAGGGCGCAAATGGGGTGATAACAAGTAGTCTTGATGTGAGAAGGAGATGAAGTGAGTATTTTGAAGGTTTGTTGAATGTTTGATGATAGAGTGGCAGATATAGGGTGTTTTGGTCGAGGTGGTGTGCACAGTGAGAGGGTTAGGGAAAATGAGTTGGTAAACAGAGAAGAGGTAGTAAAAGCTTTGCGGAAGATGAAAGCCCGCAAGGCAGCAGGTTTGGATTGTATTGCAGTGGAATTTATTAAAAAAGGGGGTGACTGTATTATTGACTGGTTGGTAAGGTTATTTAATGTATGTATGACTCATGGTGAGGTGCCTGAGGATTGTCGGAATGCGTGCATAGTGCCATTGTACAAAGGCAAAGGGGATATGAGTGAGTGCTCAAATTACAGAGGTATAAGTTTGTTGAGTATTCCTGGTAAATTATATGGGAGGGTATTGATTGAGAGGGTGAAGGCATGTACAGAGCATCAGATTGGGGAAGAGCAGTGTGGTTTCAGAAGTGGTAGAGGATGTGTGGATCAGGTGTTTGCTTTGAAGAATGTATGTGAGAAATACTTAGAAAAGCAAATGGATTTGTATGTAGCATTTATGGATCTGGAGAAGGCATATGATAGAGCTGATAGAGATGCTCTGTGGAAGGTATTAAGAATATATGGTGTGGGAGGCAAGTTGTTAGAAGCAGTGAAAAGTTTTTATCGAGGATGTAAGGCATGTGTACGTGTAGGAAGAGAGGAAAGTGATTGGTTCTCAGTGAATGTAGGTTTGCAGCAAGGGTGTGTAGTGTCTCCATGGTTGTTTAATTTGTTTATGGATGGGGTTGTTAGGGAGGTGAATGCAAGAGTTTTGGAAAGAGGGGCAAGTATGAAGTCTGTTGTGGATGAGAGAGCTTGGGAAGTGAGTCAGTTGTTGTTCGCTGATGATACAGCGCTGGTCGGCTGATTCATGTGAGAAACTGCAGAAGCTGGTGACTGAGTTTGGTAAAGTGTGTGAAAGAAGAAAGTTAAGAGTAAATGTGAATAAGAGCAAGGTTATTAGGTACAGTAGGGTTGAGGGTCAAGTCAATTGGGAGGTAAGTTTGAATGGAGAAAAACTGGAGGAAGTAAAGTGTTTTAAATATCTGGGAGTGGATCTGGCAGCGGATGGAACCATGGAAGCGGAAGTGGATCAAAGGGTGGGGGAGGTGGCGAAAATCCTGGGAGCCTTGAAGAATGTGTGGAAGTTGAGAACATTATCTCGGAAAGCAAAGATGGGTATGTTTGAAGGAATAGTGGTTCCAACAATATTGTATGGTTGCGAGGCGTGGGCTATGGATAGAGTTGTGCGCAGGAGGATGGATGTGCTGGAAATGAGATGTTTGAGGACAATGTGTGGTGTGAGGTGGTTTGATCGAGTAAATAACGTAAGGGTAAGAGAGATGTGTGGAAATAAAAAGAGGTTGGTTGAGAGAGCAGAAGAGGGTGTTTTGAAATGGTTTGGGCACATGGAGAGAATGAGTGAGGAAAGATTGACCAAGAGCATATATGTGTCGGAGGTGGAGGGAACGAGGAGAAGTGGGAGACCAAATTGGAGGTGGAAAGATGGAGTGAAAAAGATTTTGTGTGATCGGGGCCTGAACATGCAGGAGGGTGAAAGGAGGGCAAGGAATAGAGTGAATTGGATCGATGTGGTATACCGGGGTTGACGTGCTGTCAGTGGATTGAATCAGGGCATGTATAGCGTCTGGGGTAAACCATGGAAAGCTGTGTAGGTATGTATATTTGCGTGTGTGGACGTATATATATACATGTGCATGGGTGTGGGTTGGGCTATTTCTTTCGTCTGTTTCCTTGCGCTACCTCGCAAACGCGTAAGACAGCGACAAAGCAAAAAAGAATAAAAAGAATATATATATATATATATATATATATATATATATATATATATATATATATATATATATATATATATATATATATCTAGAGAGAGAGAGAGAGAGAGAGAGAGAGAGAGAGAGAGAGAGAGAGAGAGATTACGATTTGTTAACTTTAGGTAGCTATTAGCCTGAAAATTACAATCAGTGAATTATACTTTTAACATAACTTGGAGGTCATGATATTAACTAGTAAAAGTAATCATAAAAGCGCTTAACCTCAATGTGAGATGGAGATATCCACGCTTTGGATGTCAGGGAGGCAGTTATGCAGGAATGTTTACAGGGTAATTGCTATGGTTTATGCATTATGCAATCAGCCGAACAGTAGTTGATGAATTATTACAGCAAAGCAGTAGTAGCCTACTACATAGCTTAACAATCAGAAAACTGAGGTGTTTACATACTCAGATATGCACTTGTTTATTGACTGTTCATGACATCAACAGTGGTAGGTATAGGACTATTCTTACACATGTCTGTACGAGCTCTGACTAGAACAAAACACTGTGGTGACGAACGGTAGTCCGTTGTGGAGGAGCGTCGGGCCGGATGTGGAGACATCTGTGATGCCAGTAGTTTATTGCCAAACGGCCATGTGAGCAGCCGGTGTTGGTGGGAGATGAGGCCTCGTGGTAGGTGGTATAAGATGGGCCTTGGATGATTTTAGAATGCCCTTTTTTGCACTTTTTGCTGTTGTTGCTTCTGTGTAGCTGTATGTGAGAGAGAATAGGCTGGGAGGCGTAGGTGAGCTTGGGTAGAATGAAGAGGGTATAGACATTTCCTAAGCTCTCTTGGTACACCTATTGAGTTCAGTGGGTGGAGAAGGTAGGGACGGTATGAGGAAGATTTGATGATAATGTTAACATGACCCTACCAGCTCAAACTGTCATCTATAATGACACCAAGAAATCTGAAATCTATGACTAACCGGAGGATGGCAGGGCCTAGTATGATATCATGGGGCTGGATGTTGTTTGTGTCAATATGTCATGGCTTGGATGTTGTTTGTGCCCAGGTTAATGTGCATCGTCTCAGTCTTGGTGTGTTCGATGAAGTTATCGGCAGTAGTTCAGTCCTGAAGGATGATGATGTGCTGAAGGAACCTTGTCAAGAGAGAGTTGTTGATAGTGATGCCAAAAGTACAGTCGACTACATACACGTACTTCCAGCGGTGGTTTGTGTCCCTCATAGCGTCATTGATAACGACGAGGAAGCAGAGCGGTCGCATCTTGGTGCCCTGTGGTACACCGCATACTTGGGGCGCTTATATGGAAGTGACTCCTTCAAGTCGGACGGCTTGATGTCGCCCCGTCATGAAGTCCGCCAACTATTTGTTCTGTCTCTATTAGTGCTTCGTATTGTTATGTTTATGATGATGATTAAAACGATCATGATGATGAGGATGTGTGTGTGTGTGTGTGTGTGTGTGTGTGTGTGTGTGTGTGTGTGTGTGTGTGTGTGTGTGTGTGTCATTTATCTATTAGACGAAATTTATGATAATGCTACTTCCTAATCGCTTTAAGTCCTTTCCTATCCATTATCTCTTTTGAACATTCACTGAAACCCTCCAAAGTACCTCCTTCAGAGAGAGAGAGAGAGAGAGAGAGAGAGAGAGAGAGAGAGAGAGAGAGAGAGAGAGAATCAACCATATCGAGTTTGTGAATATTTGCAAAGTTGAAACGCATATAATGTGCAGAGCTAATCTGAGTCTTCGCCCACAGTTCCCTGAAGTTGACAGATGTAATTAAGGACTGAATAAGTTTTGTTGTGTGTGTGTATGTGTGTGTGTGTGTGTGTGTGTGTGTGTGTATGTGTGTGTGTGTGTGTGTGTGTGTGTGTGTATATATATGTGTGTGTGTGTGTGTGTGTGTGTGTGTGTGTGTGTGTATATGGATATTAAGAGACACCCAGACTGTCTATTACAGTCTCAAAGAGTATGAACACGACGCTCAGTAGGGACAGGGTAGACTGTTGTAAGATTATACGGGTCAACAAAATTTTAACTTTTTTTAGTTCCACAAACTAAAATAGCTAGACCTTATGGTACATTTTACGCTAAATTCAACTCTGGTCTTAGAATTTTTTCATCAGACATAATTTGTAAGTGACAGAGCGATTACATTTTACAATAAGTGTATGTGACTATTCCATAAATAAGGCTGGTATTACACTTAAAAAAAATGTATGATTTTCAGCCATATTTGGCCTCAGGAACACCCATCTTTAGTGTCCAGCAATGATCTGACAACACAGAGGGGCTCCACTTTCCTTGGTACCGCTTTTCCATGTCCATAATGTCCTGGTGAAATCTTTCACCGTACTCATCGCTGACTACCCCAAGATTTTCCGGGAAAAATTCTAAATGCGAGTCAAAAAGGGAATTCTTAGACTTGTATTGCACCCCAGAGCTTTATATGAGGTCAACAGCTCTTTTACAACATCACAGTAGTTTTCTGATCTGTTATTCCCGAAAAATCTTTGCAAACTTTCTTGAATGACAGTCATGCAATTTTTTCAACTTAATCTATCTTTTCATCAGATTATTCATCTCGATGCAGTTCGCTGATCTGTGGCCCTACAAAAATACCCTCCTTGATTTTTGCATCACTGATTTTGGGGAATTTATTTCTCAAATATATGAATCCATGGCCAGTTTTATCCATACCTCTGACGAAGTTCTTCATCACCTCGAGCTTAATGTACAAAGGAGGCAGATATATTTTCTCAGGAACAACAAGAGGAGGATTGATGACATTTTTCTTCAATGGAGTCAGTGATGATCGTTTTGGCCACATTTTCTTTACATAATGATTTTCTTTGTCCCGGGTTTCCCACTCACAGAGGAAACAACAGAACTTTGTAACCAAGCTGCATTCCGAGTAAAAGTGCCACAACCTTTAGGTCACCACATACATTCCACTTAAAGTCCCACTACTTAATTTTTTGTTGAAGTAGATCCGCTTTCAAGCTTACTTTTGATGAGTCAATAAACAAGTGCCACTCATCTGTGTTACATACGCGGCCAAGTGCCTCCATAACAGAAAGAACATCATTGC
This sequence comes from Panulirus ornatus, assembly GCF_036320965.1. Taxonomy (NCBI): domain Eukaryota; kingdom Metazoa; phylum Arthropoda; class Malacostraca; order Decapoda; family Palinuridae; genus Panulirus; species Panulirus ornatus. The sequence continues at coordinate 60,192,436 of NC_092226.1, forward strand.
AAAACACCAGACCATCTTCAAGGGAGAAAAATTCTTTGAAAGCGACATTGCGAGCAAAATAAAACCAAACTTCAATTTCGTTCAGGAGAAGATCCCAGCCCTTTAACCTGGAACCCAAAAGTTCGGCTTGCTTCTTAAACAAATTCAAATCCTAGACGAGGTCATTAAGATCTTGACTCAGCAAATGTGGTTCACTTGAAGAGCAGTTCGCTTCAAATGTTGGATCCATATTGTCCTCTACTTGGTCTACTTTCTCATCACCAGACTCGTCGTCACTTAGTGTCATGTTTCTTGGAGGCTCTGGCACAGGTATTTCCTGACTGTGAGGTACTGGCCTCATAGCAGATGGCAAATCAGTATATATAACAGTATACTTGGATTTTAATGTTATACCATTCATATTTGTCGGGCAGAAGTAGCAATGCGAAGTGTGATCTCTAGGTTCTTTCTAAACTATAAGAATAACAAAAGGCCTAACTTTTGTCCTGGTCACCCACTTTACAAAGTAATGCCCATAGCATCTTTCATTGTGCATGTCAGTTCACCGCAGATGCAGCAGAAAAAAATTCGGACTCATTACACAGTTTCTCGGCATTATGATGGTGGATCACGTATCAACACAACTCTTGAACAATCTGTCAACAGACTGGATAAGACACAGTTTACACATTGAGTTCTGACCTGCAAACTGACAGAGAGCTGCTACTTTGGAGTAGGTACTGTATGAATGTCTCATTTATCTAGGCTTGTGCTTTCAAAAAGAAGCTGTTGCCCTTCACAAACAATGAAAATAGCTGTTTGTTGAATTTTTTGTTTCAAATGTTCTGTAGAGCACTGGTACATATATACTGTACGTAATGATATTGAGTATGCTTGACCAAAAGAGACTATGGGTGATAGAGAAATACTGAAAACATATTTGGATTCAGTGTGCAAAAATACATAAGAAAAAGATATGCTTTCTTTTTTCATGGGACAAAACCTTCGTTGACCATGTTGTGAATACGTTAAGGTACGGTTTACTGATTCGTTATAATAAACAGTATTACGTCTGTGGACCGTCATCAGCAATTTATCATGCTGTTTCTTCTGGTGCTATGTTGAGTTGAACTGACGCTATGTTATGCTTTAACGCTTAGCGCTATGTTGCGACGTCGCAGTTTATTCTACGTTGAGTTGACTATGTTGGCACTATGTTGCGATGTTGCTCTTGGTTTTATGTTGCGCTGTCGTTGTTGGAGCTGTGCTGCGACGTCACTATTGGTTTTACGTTGTTATGTCACCGTTTGCACTATGCTGTGACGTCATTGTTGTTTTTACGTCGTATTTTCATTGTTGGTGATACGTTGCGACGTCAGATTTTATGTTGTGCTGTCGTTCTTGGCGCTATGTTGCGACGTCACCATTGGTTTTATGTTGAGTTGTCACTGTTGGTGTTATAGTGCTCCGTCAGTTTTAGCTTTATGTTATATTTTCGTTGTTGACGCTGCGTTGAGACGTTACTATTGGTCGTATGTTGCGCTGGTAATGTTGGTTTTATGATGCAACGCCACTGCTGGTGGTATGTTGTGACGTCACTGTTCGTCTTATGTTGTGGCGGCACTGTTCTTGATCTGCTGGGTTGGGTTTGTTGATGTTATAACGTCACTGTTGGTGAACTGGATTTGCTGCCACTGTAGGTACAATGTTGTTAGGTCACTTGGGTTAAGTAGTCAGTGTGTTGTTGATCTGTTGAAGCATCATTGATGGTTCTATGGTTTGACATCATATCTGGCGCTGTATTCTGCTGTCAATGTTAATGTTATGTTATACTGCCTGTGTTTTGCAGTGCTGTTAGTGTTAATGTTGTGTTGTAAGTGTTAGTGCTATTCTATGTTGTCAGTGTTAGCACTTCATCGCTGTCAGTGTTATGTTGTGTTGTTAATCTTGGTGTTATGTTAACACGCCACTGTAGGTGTGTTGAAGTATATATTCACCTTGTGGTGTTGTGCTGCAGTGCTAGCGTTGGGAAAATGTTGTACCATGTCTGTTGTGCTATGTTGAGTTGTGGTTCTTGGTGATATGTTTTACTATCGATGTTGCCAATGTTGTCATTTCATTTCTTGTACACTGTTGCGCTATCATGGTTAGTGATCTGCTGTGCACTCACTGTTACTGCTGCACTGAACAATTTCTGTCGTTGTTAATGTTTGGGTTCAATTTTGTTGTCACTGCTAGCGTTACGCTGTATCGCTAGGGTGGCCCATAGTCTGTGTCACGACTATTGGTTTTATGATGTTGTCGCTGCTCGTGTATTGTTGTGTCGTGACAACTGGTTTTTATGCTGCTGTCACTACAAGTGTTGTGTTGTGTCACGACCACTGTTTTTTATGTTGTCACTGCAGGTGTTATGCTGTTTCACGATCATTGGTTTTATGTTGTCGGTGCTAGATTTATGTTGTGTAATGTCCATTGGTTTTACGTTACTTTCACTGCAAGTGTTATATTGTGCCATGACCACTGGTTCTATGTTGCTGTTGCTGCAAGTGTTATGTTGCGTCTTGACCAGTGGTTTTATGTTGTTGTCACTGCTAGTGTTATGTTGTGTCATGACCATGAAGGACCACATTACATCAAGGGATTCATAACGCTGTGCATCAAAGTAACAAGTAAATCATTTTACGTTTTCGTTTGTGAATCCTGTAGCTTCCCCCCAGCGCATGCTTGGCTCTGTCCCTAATGATCCAAGCGACAATTCTCGTACCATCCACTAGACGGTCGTCTTCTCACCAGTCACGTGCCTATAATTGGTCTAATTTCATTCGCCTCACCGATCGTAATCCCCTGTGACTGGATTCCCTTCAGCAGCGACATATCTCCAGCGAGGTGTAAATAGGATTCAGTCCTCTGTTATCCACTGTTTATTTGTAACTAAAATGATTACGCTTGAAACACAGGAGGAATGAGTAGTCAAAGTGAGAAATCTCTCTGAATAATTGTTGCATTCAGAGCTGGAGGACACCCTTTACTGGTGACACAGGATATTCGAGCTAATATTACATTGGCAGATCTGTAGGTTCAGTGTTCAGTTACCCAATACTAGACAATCGAGCCGTCGACGGCTGGGTTAATTATTTGTTCAAAGAGAGAGAGAGAGAGAGAGAGAGAGAGAGAGAGAGAGAGTAGTGAGATTTAGAGGCACAATAATTTTTTGAAAATGCACCTTGAAGACTCCGGGATGGTACGCAAATTTTTGTGTAAGAGCGAGAGTTAACGCAATGCAAGACCTTCTCAGGCTGGTGGTTGATGGTCAGCTGAGGGTGGAGGCATAAGACTCCCATCCAAGTCTCCCTGACGACTCACGTTAAAGGAGTTGGCCCAACCGCAGCGACCACAGTTGCTGCTCTACCCTCACAACCCTCAGCAGGGAAGATGGCCTAACCACAACAACCTGCTGTGGTGCCACATTTACGACTCACAGTAGGAGAGATGACCCTACTACTGCAACCTTAGAGCCGATAGCAGCGGTGATGGCCTTTCCACAACACCCAGCACTGCTGTCACATCCTCACAACCCACAGAAAGGGAGATGGTCCTACTACAACAACCAGCACTGCTGCACTGCTACCTCACTATCGCAACCTACAGTAAGAGAGATGGCTCTGCTGCTAGGTCCAGCACTGCAGTAACACTATCACAACCCAAAACAAGGGAAACTCCCCTCCTATAACAACAAACACTGCTGCCATATAGTAAGCTGTCTTGCACCAAACACGCCAAAGACATGGGTAAATTATAGATCTTATAGAAATTTCCAAGTACGATTTCATTCTCATAATTACATTTTTTCTATTCTCTCCTGACCTGCAGACTTTCGTTCGAGAATTCAAAAGTTCTACGCTGCAGTATGAATTCACTTACAACTCGTAGTTCTTTTGCTTCCGATGAAGAGAATTTCTTCTTGGTATAAAACGCCTGACTTTCTAAAACTACTAAGTTCATAGGTTAGGCTATATGACATGGATACAGATGGAGTTTTGGAGGTTTTCTGCATTTTCCCCAAGATTTACGTAGTCCATCCAGCGACTAAGTTTGTAGCTAATAACTTATATCAAATACTCCTCCATGCATAAATCACATCTGCATATCTGCCTGCACTATGTTAAAGATGCTGTGCGTGTTCGTGTGTGTGTGCGTGTGCGTGTGTGTGTGTGTGTGTGTGTGTGTGTGTGTGTGTGTGTGTGTGTGTGTGTGTGTGCGTGTGTGTGCGTGTATAATCAACTGCCTATTTGTACGGTAGCGGGAGGAAGTTTTACACGCGAAAGAGCCTCATCTTCTGACCACTCTCTACTAATATACAAGACCTTATGTTTATGAAGTAGTTTGCATCATCTGTGTGGTTCGTCTTCCTATTCCATTCATCCACCTCTCTTATACCATAAAAGTCCTTCTTTGCATTACTTTTTATCTAAGTCTCTGTTCAATCTTATGCTTTGTCCTCTGGTTGTGCTCTATTCCTCCATCTTTCGAAAGAACTTCGCACTATCTACGTCATCGATCTGTTTTGAAAACTAAAAGATGGTAATGAAGTCATCCCTCATTATCTTTCTCTTTCGAGGCTGGCAAACTCAAATCTCTAGCTTAACACAGGTTGCTTTATTTTAGTACCATGTTTGTTGCCTTTCTTTGGACCATCAACATTAGATCTTTGCCCTTTTTAGGCACGGTGATGAAACTTAAGAAGCATGGTTTAGTCCCAGCCTTATCCAAAATATTGCTAAATATTTTCGTATTTATGAATATGAACAAGTTGGTAAATATCTGGTGATCAAAGACTCGAATACAATTATGATATTTGCGAGCAGCCAATTGGTCTCCTTAACATTCTCCTAAGGTGAGACTCTGGCAGTAAGTGAAGGACAATATCCAGTCCCAAGTCTTTCTTACATACAGATTCCTGCAGATTGTTTCTTGATAGATCATAATCATATGGAGGTCTTCTTTTGCTATGAACTATCTTCACTAATGTACATTTGCTTGGGCTAAACTTTTTCAACCAAATTTCAGACTAACTCTGAAGTTTGTTTAGGTTCCCCTTAAGTTCAAGTTACATTCCGTGGTTTTCACTTTTCTCATTACCTCTTTGTCCTCTGCAAACATACTCATATAGGAGTTTATGCTTTTAGGCAACTTCTTTATATGTATCAAGAAGTGTATTAGTCCTAAAAGACAACCCTGCAGCACTCCGCTAGTGACCACATGCGTCCTTTGCTACCTTCCGCTAAGATCATTCCCTATCCATTGAAGGAGCCTTCCCCTTACTCTACCTGGTGATCCAGCTTCTTGATCAACCTCCCATGCGGTATAGTTCCAAATGCTTTCTGGAAGTCCAGATATAAACAATCCAGCCAGCCTCCCTCTTTGTTCAAGACAGCACTTTCTCTCGTAGAACTCAATGACGTTCCTTATCCGTGACCTCCTTTCCTTAAAACCGTACTGCCTCTCACTCAAATAATTTCTCCGTAGCAGAAAGAAATTAATTTGCTTTATGATGACTTTTTCCAAAACCTTATAGACCGCTCTCGTCTTTGAGACCGGTCCTCAGTTCAACGCCTCTTCACCGTCCCCTTTCTTGTAGACTGGCATGAAATTGGCTCTTTTTCACTCCGTTGGCATCTTGCAACTCTCCACTACCATCTTGAAGTGTATCTCAAGAGGTTTGTCTAGAGTACCTGTACACACCTTCAGTACATATGGTCAAATATTATTAGGACAATGAGCCTTTCATGGGTAAAACCTTTTAGTATTCTGTTATCATCTTTTCTAGATATTTCAGTGTTTTATAAAGCCTCCTCCTCATACCATCTAACTGATGTTGTGGCTATAGTGTCTTCCACAGTGAAAACACTTTTGAATTTGTTATTTAGTTTCTCACATATCTTAAAATCACATCTATAATGTTTCTTCTGAATCCTTTAACTAACAATCTACTCCAAAAGAACCTATGTAATGGTTTTGGATTTTCTCTTAACCTGCCCACAAATGTCTTCTCAAAATCTAATTTTTCCCTTCTCTTATCCTGCTACCCTCATTCCTTGGCCTTTCATCCATTTCAAATGCTGGAAGACGGGAGTGTTGCCTACATCTTCGTCACTGTACATCTCGAAACTCAAGTGCTTTCTGATATCGTTTATAGAGCCATTCCTTTCTCTTTCTTAATCTTCCTTCTACATTTGAGGCTAGAGGTAACCAGGTTTACACGACAACATTATAGATTCCACCGAACCTATCACCACAATACCGAGGTACCTGGCTATTGAATTTCATTTCATAAGTTATGATACAATAGAAATTAAGTTCTATGTAGTTTGAGCCATTGCATCTTCTTTCTAAGTCCTGTTTCCTCGGTGTTTATTTCAATCTTTTCATTTAACACATCATCCAACTTGAGGATGAAACTATCACTTTTTGCAAATCATGTATCATATATGACATGACATTCTCATTATCCAGGCTAGTATGTGAGGAGATAAGATTAAGCAATGATTATGTTTCAGTCCTTCTACTCATGTTATATTCACTGATATGCCAGTATGGAAAATATTTCCTGCACACATTCTAAGAACTTGTCTTTTCATCATTCCTTTACCATGAAAATGCAAATGTCGCCGGTCCTTTCTTTTTACCCTTAAGGCACCAATCATGAGCCAAAGCCCACATGAAGGCCGGGTCTTTATTGAGATAAAGAGATTAATGAAAGGAAAAAGGAATGAATAAGGAATAGTGTTTACGAATTTTGAAGAAGGTGAAGAAAAAACTGTCTTTTAAAAAGTTTAGGGTCATAATTACTGGGAGAAACATAAGAGGGTAAAGTAGGGAAAGAAACAGTTATCAGAACGGCCCAACCTTCAGTTGCCAACCTCCACACAGTAATCAGATGACGCAGCAGCTTACCGAGTACTGCGTGGTCTAGTTGGTGTTGGAGGCACACATGATGGCTATGTGCGCTTGGGAGCGAAAACCAAAGTAATACCTTTAGATAAGGGAAAGTAAACCGTCACTGCGGCGAAGGGCAAGCGAATTAAGTTTTGTAATCAGTCTGGGAGAGTAGATAAGTTTTCGACTCAATTCTGTCAAGAAAGATGCGGAGCTCGAACCACCCCAGATGTGAGAGTAGCACTCCATACAAGGACGGGATCAATCCTTTGTATAAATGAAACATCTGTATGGAAGAAAAGAAATGTCTATGTCTGAACTGGACTCCGAATTTCTCAGAGGCAGATCTAGCTATTTTCGTAATGTAGGGTTTCCAAGTGATACCAAGTATGGTTATTGAGTCAAGAGATTAAATTACAGATCCGTCAATGAGAAATGGAAAGTTGTGAGGAGCCTTTGATAGAGCGATGAGCAGAAACTGGATTTTGGAGGCATCAAACTTAACCAGATTTCTTCTAAGTCTGAGTTTATTGAGAAACTTGTATCGAAACGAGATGTAGATCGAGTGAGAGAGGAAAGAGCAAAATTGAATGATGTGGAGGAATGCAGTGTTGAGTCGTTCACACATAAGTGCATTTAGTTATGTATATAGAAAGGATATCGTTAATGAAATGAACAAAATATAGGAGGCAGGACGCAACCTCAAGAGACACTGCTGTTGCTGGAAAAAGGAGGGAAACTTGATCCACCAACCACCACAGAGACCGATCGGCCAGAGAGGAAGCTATATATGAGGAAACAAAGTGAGGCAAGGAGGCTAAAAGAGTGGAGCTTGGAGATGGTACCCCGATGCCACACTTTACTATAAGGTTTGTATATGTCAAGGGCAGCAACTTAAGATTCCCCAAATTTTCAGGATTGATGACCAGACATTAGTAAGATAAGAAAGAATATCACTGGTGAATCTCGCCCTACGGAAGTCGTACTGGTGATTAGAGAATTAGAGAGAAGACAGATTCAAAATATCTGAGGATTTAAAAGTTGAGGAGGGATTCAGACTTTCGAAATAGTAGATGATGAAGCAACAGGATCATAGTTAGAGGGTTTGGACCGGTGCCCCTCTTTGAGATGAGATATAACCATGTATGCTTTCAAGAAGAAGGAAAAGTTCCGACTCTTAAACAGAAGTGGAACAGACGAGCAAGCACAGGTGCAAGTGCGGAGGTACAATCTTTCAATACAAGAGGATGGTTGCCATTAGATCCTTAAGCCTAGTTTGTGTCAAGGAAAGAAACGCTTTTTGGACGTTTCGTGAATAAATTACTGTAAAAGGCATAGGATTAGTAAGAGGAGCATAATGAGCTAAAATAATGTTTGAGCCATCCAAGGTAGAGTTAAAGGGGAAACGAAAACCAGAGAGTTGCTTTATCTACAGGAGAGGCAGCTAGAGTACTGTTGGAGCTAAAAGTGAAGCAAAGGCAGAGCGATAGAAGTTATCAGTGATACCCTCAGCTAAAGGATGAAGAGGTTGAAGGGGAGTGGTTATGACAATTCCTTTGGACCACTTACTTGCATTTATTAATGGCAGTGGTAGATGCTGTGTGGGAGTTGGGGGAAGAGTTTTTCCAAGTTTGATTCCTTTACTGAATGGCCTCAGAACAGGAACCATTGAGCCATGGGATAGAAGAAGAGGCCTTCTTAGAGGAGTAGGGGATTAATGCCTCAATTCTCGCGAATTTGTTTTACTTCTGGCGGAAACGGGAGCATCACCACATGAGTCAGTAATTCACCTAAAGAAAGACAAAATAATTTCCGCAAGTTATTCCAGTCAGCTTTGTTGTATCAATATTTACGTTTAGGTGGGGCTGCTGAAGGGGTAGATGCTGTTAGAAATAGATGCATTTATGAGAATGTGATCAGATGAACCAACTGGGAGCGAGATTGTGTAGCTACAGCTCGAATGATTCGAGGAGGAAAACAAATCCAGAATATTAGGAGAGCTTTCACAGAGGTCAGGAATATGGATAGAATGAGAAATCATTTGCTTTAGATCATTGAGGGGATATAGAACGTGGGCTTCAATCCTCCCACTATTTGTATGGGAGGAATTCAACCATTTCCTATGGTGAAAATTGAAATCCCCGAGGTAGGGGACCTCAGCATGCAGGTGAAAGGACGTCACAGCCTCATGGCAGGAGTTTTGACAGTTGAAGAAAGATATGAAATTTTTAGAATTATAGGAACAGTTGACGAAACAAAGGAAAACAGTGGTAGTTGGGAGACAGTACTTTAGTACTTTACCTTCCCTGATAAGTGCGTGTTTTACCGCTTCATGTACAATCCGACTGTTCCTGTGTGTGTGTGTGTGTGTGTGTGTGTGTGTGTGTGTGTGTGTGTGTGTGTGTGTGTGTGTAAGTAATTATCATCTATCTGTAATTACCTATTTGTACTCTATAGGAAGTGAGTTTTACACTCAACGGGCTCCATCTTTTAAACATGTTCTACAATCGTACAACTTCATACAATCATGTATGATTTCTACATTCATCGAATTCTCAATAATTTTCTTCAATTTATCCACTCTTCTTATACTATTCTAGTATTTCTTTACATCAACTTTGATATGTATCTCACTGGTTGTTCTGTCCCTATATCTCTCGAAAAAATGTTTATTGTCCGCATCAAAGATGTTTTAAAAGCTTCAAGGTATTGATCAGGTTATCCCTCATTTCTATCTCGTTCAAGGTGGGTATATGCAAAGCCATTAGCCTTTCCTTGTAACTTAGCTCCCTTAATCTTTGTGGCTTCTTTGTTGCCATCCCTTGGACCTTCTCTATTAGATCTTTATATACCTTCAGATGCGGTGACCATACTTGAGAATCAAATTCGTGTTTTGTCCTTATCTTGTATAGATGTTTCCTTATCCATATATTGGAAAGCTATTCTGATATCTGCTAAAACATAGCATGTCTCTTCAGGTACGCATTTTCCTGATATAGGCTCCGGTGACAGGTTAGGGACAATACCGACTTCCAAGTCTCTCTTACACACACAATCCTGAAGCTTATCCCCTGCTATATGATAATCATATTGAGGCAATGCTCTAATCTGAACTATTCTCATCACTTTACATTTGCTCCGGTTGAATATCATCAACCATGTTGCAGACCAGTGTTGAAGTCTGTTTAGGTCCCTTTGAAATTTGATGCAATTCTCTTTCTTCCCTTTCCTCAAAACCATCGTATCATATGCAAACATGTTCAGGAAGGAGTCCATACCTTCAGGCAAATCATTTGCATGGATCAAGAGGATAATGGTTCCAGAACAGAGAATCCTATGGCACTCCACTGATCACCTCGACCCATTTGCAGAAGGCGCCTTTGACATGTCTCATTCGTACTCTTCCACTGAGATAGTCTTCTATCCATTACAGTAGTTTCCCCTATATCATTACTTGGTCATTCACTCGTTTAATCAACCTCACATGCGGTATAGTGTCTAATCCACACAGCCTCCCTTTTGTCTATGACAGAGCTCACTCTCTCTTAGAAATCTAAGAGGTTTGTTACATATGACCTACCTTCCTTAAAACGCTGCCCTCTTTCTCACTTGGGTATTTTATCCCCTATAGAAAGTCATCCATTTACTTTCTAATTATCTCTTTCAGAATCATGAAGACCACACTTGTCAGTGAGATCGCTCTGTACTACAGAATACCCTCGCCGTCTCTTTTCATATAGATAGGTATAACGTTGGCCCCTTTTCCATTCCTTTGGTAATATGGCTTTCTCTAGAGACATCTTGAACCGTATTTCAAGAGTTCGTCTACAATATCTGCACACATTTGCAGCACACATGGCATAACTTCATTGGCACAATGAGTCTTGTATAGGTCAAAACCTTTTAGTATTCTTTTAATTTGTATCTTGTATAGTTTTTCAACCTTTTCTTAAACCCCTTCCACTCTCCGTCTCACTGATATTGGGGCTATAATGTCTTTCACTGTGAAAACACTTTTGAGCTTGAAACTCAATTTCTCACTCTCAACAAGTCAACTCTCTGAGTGGAGCACCTTACCTGATTAGCTTTTCTTTAGATAACAAATGGTTCTTGATCAATTTATGGAAAAGTTTCGGAGCAGCTTCTACCTTATCTACAATATTCTTTTCAAAGTACTTTTCTTCGTCTATCTTATCCTAGTCAATTCTTTCTTTGCTCTCTTCTGTCATGCAAATGTTGAGTGGCTGGAGTGCCTTCTATTTCATCGTTACTACACATCTCAAAACTCCTATTCTTTTTTAGCATCTTCCACTAAATCATTCTTTCCTCTTTCTTACCATCCTCTCTGCATTTGAAAATAGAGGTACACATGTTTCTCTCAGTGTTAATTCTACAGAAACTCTCACGACAAAGCCGTGGTTCCTGGTTACTGAAACCCATTTTCCAATCTATGTTGACATAGAAATTTTTACTGTTTTCGCAGTTTTCATTATCATATCTCCCGTACAGCTTTGTCCCACCTCTGCTCCTTCAGTGTTCTAGTATACCACAGTCAAATTGAAGCACCACACGACCACCCTCTCTTGTTGGTGTATCATATATATTATTCTCAAAATCCACACCAGTATGTGTGAAGACAAGTTCCAACAATAATGGTGCATCAGTCACTCACCCAAGCGTGTTCACTTCGTATGTGTGTGTGTGTGTGTGTGTGTGTGTGTGAGTGTGTGTGTGTGTGTGTGTGTGTGTGTGTGTGTGTGTGTGTGTGTGCGCGCGTGTGCGTAATCATCTATTTGTTCTGTACGCGAGGGAATTTAACGCTTATGTGGTCCCACCTCTTGAACGTTGTTGAGTATCTTACAGCTTTCTAGTTTTCTGTAAGTTATCCTTCATCTTATTCCAGTCGTCCATTACTCGCATGCTATAAAATTACTTCTTCGTGTTTCTTTCTTTTATGCGTTTCTCGCATAGTTCTATATTTTGTTCTCTGGTTGTTCTCTTCCTACGTCTTTCGAAGAACTAGTCACAGTCAAAGTGATCAATCTTGTTTTAAAACTTAAATGTTGCGAACATATCACCCCTGACTCTTCTCTTTTCCATGTTGGCAAATTCAAGGCCTTCAGTTTTTCTCTATAACCCAACTTTTATTTCTAGTGCCACCTTTATTTCCCCTCTCTGGACTTGTCTGCTAGCTCTTTCTGTTTCTTTAGGTTCAGTGACCAAAGTTAAGAAGTATATTTCACTTTTGGCTTTATGTAGGACATGAACAACATTCTGAATATACTTTTTTTTTATACCATTAGACAATTAGATACCCTGAACTGTTCTCCCAAGCCTAATCGCACATTGAGACGCAGGCAACACAGGCGAAGTAGCACAGGACAGTGCAGACATCTGCTGCATATTTTCAAGTGAATTGCGTTCACTGAGACACAAAGCAGCAACAGGCGCAGGCCTGCGCTGGCCTGCGCGGTACAGGGGTTGGAACACAGTTGTCTGCTCACACATGAGGCTCGTGTGCACCTGATGACCAGTACAATGGCGTCTACCGAGGAGCTGACATAGGCTGTCCGACATTAAGGAGCGCCTTACGACACTCTTCGTCCTGATTAAATGAGAGGGAAGTTGAAGGACGACATGTTGGCTCAGACAGCTGAGGCTCAGCAGTATAAAGACGGTGAGTGGCAAATGTTGTTGATTGAAGGAGTGATCATTAAGAACCTGTATATAATCAAATTAACTTTTGGGGTTACAGAAATTTATCGTATTGTATTCAGTAATTTTCTGGCTGTTTGCATGTAATATATTAGATCTTCGCCATACATTCCATATCAAGAGAAAAATAATGAACAAAATAGCCCATTGCTTGTATCCTCACACTATACTACTTAACATTTTCCCTGCAGAAGACTATCTTCGCCATGGTAGACTTCCTAATGAACTGAGGTATAGTGTGAACTGGTCTCTCATTTAAATGTATCAACGGTACATGTAGATGTATAGTGTTTAATGGTAGCACTTGGTTGTCCGGCATTGACTCATTTCGGTCATGTGCAATATTTGTTGATCCACTATGTGTCCTCAAATGATTATGAAGAACAAAAGCCAACTTTACCACTTGATCAACAGTTTCTACCTTAAATTTAAAAGGGCGTCCGAATATCCTGTTTCGAGAAGACAATATTCCAAAATCATACTCAACTGTTTGACGAGCTCATGACAGTCTGTAATCAAATACCACAATTTCTCATAGTTACCTGTTATCTCTGCTGTAAGGTAAGGACACAATGAATTATCCAGTCATGGAAACGCAGCATCAACTACAAACATGTATGACGTATCTCCTTTCAAACTTTCAATAAATTTCGGTTGATGGTTGTTATAGATTTGCTTTGAATTTTGTTCCCAGTGTTGTGTTGCTGAAAACATGTCCGTCACTAAAGCGACCCATCGACCCCACGTCACTCGAAATGCATTCATAATCTGAGTCAACAGCGGCCGTCAAAACAACTGAAAAATGTTGCTTGTGATTATCGAAAAGCGACCCACTGTTTGACGGTTTCTTGATGCTTGCATGTTTCCAGAAATAGCCCCCCAAACAATGTAAGCATTGCCACCTTCTTTCAAAATCACATAAAACTTTCTCCCACGTTTCGAGGGTAGGTTCTGGTAGATGAAGAGGTTGCATATGGATCTATACAGCGGTCGCTACTTGGCTGATGATATTTGACACTATCTGATCTCCAGTTTTGTAGCTGTAACTAATGCTTTTACAGGGATCGCCTGTAACTAAGTAACTGAAAGTGCATTAGGCACGAATGTAGTTTCACGTGAATACTTATGGCCGATCAAAGATCACTGGAGAGAATTATGATGAATTAATCAATATATCTTATTTTCTCATTTCAAATAGTCATCATTATTGCTCTCATTCTGATTCTTGGCCATGTTACTTTATTGTCATTTGTATTTTCTGGTTTATTGCAGGCACTGCTGTAAAGGAGGCATGGCTGAAAATACGTAAGTGACAGTGTGACGCCTTCAGGAAGCATATGAAATTAAAGGGTACAACTGGATCATGTTCTGTTGTGATCAAGCAACGGTAATACCTGCAACAAATGTAATTCTAAGTACCATACATGACTGATAGCGAGACGATCTCCATCATTACTGAGGACGATAATGTCACTCAAAGAACAACTGAACACGATGATAAATCAAATGAAGAACGTTACACACAAGACCCGACGGCTTCATGTGAAAATGTTCTTCCCTCCAACGTGCATGACGATGATGATGACGACACTGACGGTGGGAGTAAAGAACACATTTCAGGTCATTTACGAGAGAGCAAGAAAAAGACGACTTTAGATATCCAAACGAAAATGAATATAATTGATCTACACCAGCAACCAATAGAAAGGCGTGAAGAGAGATCCCAAGAGAGAGCCATCGTAAGGAAAAAGCTGGATGAAAGTCTAGAACAGGAGGAACGAGATCCACTGAATTATATTTTCATGACCATCTACGCAACGACAGCAAAAATGCCACCAGCATCACAACACATGGTCAAGAGGGAAGGATATCGTAAGTATGGTCAAGAGGGAAGTATATCATAAGTATGGTCAAGAGAGAAGTATATCATAAGTATGGTCAAGAGGGAAGTATATCGTAAGTATGGTCAAGAGGGAAGTATATCATAAGCATAGTCAAGAGGGAAGTATATCATAAGCATAGTCAAGAGGGATGTATATCGTAAGTATGGTCAAGAGGGAAGTATATCGTAAGTATGGTCAAGAGGGAAGTATATCATAAGTATGGTCAAGAGGGAAGTATATCGTAAGTATGGTCAAGAGGGAAGTATATCGTAAGTATGGTCAAGAGGGAAGTATATCATAAGCATAGTCAAGAGGGAAGTATATCATAAGCATAGTCAAGAGGGATGTATATCGTAAGTATGGTCAAGAGGGAAGTATATCGTAAGTATGATTAAGAGGGAAGTATATCGTAAGTATGATTAAGAGGGAAGTATATCGTAAGTATGGTCAAGAGGAGAGTATATCATAAGTATGGTCAAGAGGAAAGTATATCATAAGCATAGTCAAGAGGGAAGGATATCGTAAGTATGGTCAAGGGGGAAGTATATCGTAAGTATGGTCAAGAGGGAAGTATATCGTAAGTATGATTGAGAGGGAAGTATATCGTAAGTATGATCAAGAGGGAAGTATACCGTAAGTATGGTCAAGAGGAGAGTATATCATAAGTGTGGTCAAGAGAAAAGTATATCGTAAGTATGATCAAGAGGGAAGTGTATCTTAAGTATGGTCAAGAGGGAAGTATATTGTAAGTATGGTCAAGAGGGAAGTATATCATAAGTATGGTCAAGAGGGAAGTATATCGTAAGTATGGTCAAGAGGGAAGTATATCATAAGTATGGTCAAGAGGGAAGTATATCGTAAGTATGGTCAAGAGGGAAGTATACCGTAAGTATGGTCAAGAGGGAAGTATATCATAAGTATGGTCAAGAGGGAAGTATATCGTAAGTATGGTCAAGAGGGAAGTATATTGTAAGTATGGTCAAGAGGGAAGTATATCGTAAGTATGGTCAAGAGGGAAGTATATCGTAAGTATGGTCAAGAGGGAAGTATATCATAAGTATGGTCAAGAGGGAAGTATATCATAAGTATGGTCAAGAGGGAAGTATATCGTAAGTATGGTCAAGAGGAAAGTATATCGTAAGTATGGTCAAGAGGAAAGTATATCGTAAGTATGGTCAAGAGGGAAGTATATCGTAAGTATGGTCAAGAGGGAAGTATATCATAAGTATGGTCAAGAGGGAAGTATATCGTAAGTATGGTCAAGAGGGAAGTATATCATAAGTATGGTCAAGAGGGAAGTATATCGTAAGTATGGTCAAGAGGAAAGTATATCGTAAGTATGGTCAAGAGGAAAGTATATCGTAAGTATGGTCAAGAGGGAAGTATACCGTAAGTATGGTCAAGAGGGAAGTATATCGTAAGTATGGTCAAGAGGGAAGTATATCATAAGTATGGTCAAGAGGGAAGTATATCGTAAGTATGGTCAAGAGGAAAGTATATCGTAAGTATGGTCAAGAGGAAAGTATATCGTAAGTATGGTCAAGAGGGAAGTATATCGTAAGTATGGTCAAGAGGGAAGTATATCGTAAGTTTCGAATGCTAAAGAGGCCTTATCAGGTGTGTCCCCTGACCATGATGGCCATTCCACCTAGTCCTCACATTCTTCTACTCCAGGTGCAGGTACACCTATTCCTCCAGCTACCGCTGATACTTCACATTTTCTTTCCGTGTTTGCAGAACATGATCCATCTACTGAGTTCCCATCACTTTTCCTTGATTTGTAAAATGAAGTCAATAAAAGCATGATAAATGTTGTTCAAACTGGTCCCTGATTTCATCTTCAACGATGATGGCAATGTATTTTTCAGCCCTTTTTAAAGGGTGTTTTAACTTTTGATAACCGTTACTATGCATGTAATACATAACTGTTGCTATGTATTTCATTTTTCATATCTTTAAAAGTCAGATGCTTTTTTGTTTTGTAAAGTGTCCCATGATAATATGCCATTACGTTTTCTCTTATAAATCTAGGGAATTTCGTAAATCTTCTGGTGTACATTGTATTCTTTTATTATATCACTGACATTATATTCATTCTACAGATTATCGTTAAAGTACTGGAAAATTTATCATTACTATTTCTGTATAAAGAAGTAGTTGTATTGGTACAATAATTTTGGGAGCCGGAGCTAAACTGCTGGAACGTAGATTCGCTCTCCAAAGTTATAATCCAAATACAAGACAGACGCTATGGTGGATTCGCCATCGAAGTATTCATTCTATTTTGACCTGAAATATACAGTCTAAACATAAACACTGTTCTCTTTCCTTTTACAAATAATATCTATACTTTCGTTCTTCCGTGTAATCATTAATTAAGGACTGATGTCATATAACAAAAGGATATACATAACACTGTATGCAAGGAAATCATGTTTATTTAGGAAGCCTTATTCTGTTCTTTTACTTCTGCAGTTTCCCAAGATTGTGATGATATGTTTATGGATACATTATCATGGACCAAAGGAACTTATGTTTATCTAGTAGAGTTTTTTCTTCTATACTCCTGTAATTTCTGCAAATTGTCGTATATGATTTATGGAATTAACAAACCATGACCTTAAAAAAATCAGACAGTTTTCTCTACTTCCGATATGTTTTGAGTGTTACATCCCTTCAAGTATATGTCAGTTTCTGTTATACTGTGCACCTCTTCAGATATTCAGATAATTCTGCAGCTTGCCTACCGCCTAGTATCATTCATGGTAATGTCTTCTGTCACTGTAATCCATCCTCATTTCTTCACATTAACTAAGGTTGGATATCATGAGCCAAGTATCTAACCAGATCCGGAGTTGGTCTAGGTTCTCTTGAGGACTTTCAAGATTTTATAATTGTTTAGCAAATTTTGGAACAAGAAATGTTGTTTAAGCATTTTATGACCTTTCCAGGTCGGAGACATGCACCTAAGTGTGGATGCAACAGACCCTCTTCCAGGTCTCCCATACGACCCTGGGCAGGGTAGATGGTCCTACCAAAGTAACCAGTACTGTTGTCATACCCTCACGATCCACAGCAGCGGAGATGGCCCTACCACAGCTATCAGCACTGTTGCCACAACTTCATGACCCACAACAAGATAGATTTCTCCACCATAACAACTAGTACTGCAACCACGCCCTCACGACCCTCAGCAGCGGAAATGACCTACCAGAAGAAGCAGCACTTCTGTCACAGCCTTCACGACCCACAGCAGAGGAGAAGGCATTGCCACAGCAACCAGCACTGCTGTCACACCCTCAAGGCCCATAGTAGGGTCAATGGCCTTATCACAGCAAGCACCACTTCTCTCACACCTTCACAACCCACAGTAGGGAAGATGGCCCTACCACAACAAGCTGCACTCTTGTCACCCCTCATGACCCACAGCCAGGGAATAGACCCTATCACAGCAACTGGTGCAGCTGCTACACCTTTGCGAGCCCATAGAAATGACCTTATCAAAGAAACAGTCACTGCTACCACACCCTTACGACCCATAGCGGGGGATATGAGACCGAAAATAACAAATATTATTGCCACATACCATCATAACCAACCCTGCTGCTACATAATAGGTCGTCTCGCGCCGGTCGAGAACAAATATGCTCAAAAAGTGTGTAAACTGTAAAGTTTAAGGAATATTTCTTTATAACCCACGTCCAAATATACATCTTCATCCCTATTTTTTTCTCTCTCTTTCTCTCTCTTTATCGAGTCCTGACATAGAATACTTCATTCGAAATGAAACTCATAACTATATGATATCAGGAGTAATATTCAGGATTGGCAAATGGGAACGCATTTGTCAGTGAGGCACTTAGTATCGGTAATAGATTAATGAATCTCTGTTTCCGGGAGAAGCCTGAATGCATGGCTGCTTTTTTATTTTTTACATGAGTTCTGATTTGGATACGAAGGACGACTACACTTGAGTGAACTGAGAGCTCCGCACTTTGGTAGGTTTCATAGTGTGCCTGTGCGTGCGTTTTAGTCAGAATATGCAGCCTATATGGAGCAGACCCACCCCCTTCTGATAGCACTTTTCGGAACAAGTCTTGAACACAAATCAGTATATTCTGTTAATGTGCAGATTATACGATAAAGAAGAAATCGGAGATTGAGTTAGAGACATCTGCAGTTGTATAAGATAACAATACGATTCGTATTCTAAATCTTGGTTAGATATTAAAGAATAGAAATTTCCTTGTTGAATGTGTAATTCAGGGTACTCTGTTAAACAGTGATTTGAGATATAAAGTAGACGATGGTGTCTTGCTCTCTTTCAAAATTTTGTAACTGTTGATAATGTTGACCAGTTTCGTAAAAAGGAAATGTAAGCTGAGTAGGAAAAATAGCAGGAAGATTGATGTATTGGTGAACGAAAAGCTTTGTGAATAGTTAGCAGATATTTGTAATGATCATGGCTGGATCACAGCATATTTTAACGTAGCAGTATTAAGCGGGTGGAGGGGTTATCCCTTTTCAGTGTTGCCGGGCGTGGTCCGAATCTAAATTTGTTTGATGGCGACTTAATGCAATTAGCTGGGAAACCTACTCCCGACGGAAACGTATTAGATTTAGTCCTTACTACAAATGAGGATCTCGTTGATAATGTTAAAGTTGGAGAATTGTTTGGTACAAGTGATCACCAACAAATTACTTCTAAGGTCATTTTCAGTACAGTTTATATTGATGCTCAACATCGAAGTCGCGTAAGAAATATCCGATATCAGATTTGCAAATATCTAATGATCTTCACATAGTTCATGAGAAGCAATTTAGGATGTTATAGTTGATGAAAACGACACGAACGTAGCCTGTAAGAGCTTCAGTAGAGCTTTAAAGCAGTTGAGGGACTGTATATGCCAGTGCGTCGTAGACGACCTCTTTCTAAAACAAAGCTAAAATGGTGGAACGATGAGAACGAGTGCCTGTTGTCTCATAAAGAAACACACAAGAAACTCATACAGACCAATAACTAACACGCTAAAGCAAATCATGTCAATTTGCGCAGAGAAACTAAGAGAGTTGAACGTCAAAGTAAACGTCATTACGAATCGCATGGTGCTGAAAATAGCAAAAGAAACCTTAAGAAGTTTTATGGTAATGATAGAGACTAGCGAGTCATTACCTACTCAATGGTCCATTAACCCTTTCAGGGTCTGCTGTGATCCGCAGATCTCACCCGCTTGGCGTCTTGTGCCGCAAAGTAGGTCACGATGCACACGTCATTGGACATTTTTCATCAAGTTTATCAAATATATAAATATTTAAAATTTCTAACACCATTATTGGCGCACACCTATTTGCTGAATTTCACTGGCGGAGTCTGGGTGTCTATAGCTACCCAATCGCTATAGACGAAAGACAGGAAAGAATCGACCTCAAAACGTGATATGATCAACCAACAAACAAATGAAAGAAAACGTGTCTGTTTTGTAAGAAAGCCTACAGACGGCGCTGCTGAGGCTTCTCATTTGTACAGCAGACATGCACGAAATTCAGTTAATGTGTCCAAGACACGTGACTCAGTCAGCCTGATCTTATCTTTATGTTATACGCAAAAGACAGAAAAAAGCTCATCTCGATTAAATTTATAATAAGAAAAATTCAGTGACAAAGAGTGGTAATGTCTGATATCTTTGTGTATCTGAATCATCAATATTGCTCAGATAAATATCAACATATGCGTACAATTGTAAACAGATCCTAGAGCCAAAGACTAGGTCTCAGTCCAGGCATTGGTTGGTGGAACGATGAAGAGTCCATTACCAAAACTGACATGACCTCAAACACAATAAAAGTTTCTGTGTAGACAGTAATGATATATGTCAGATACATCTACCGGTAGCAAATATTTATCGTTATAAAACTAAGAAGTATTGATCTAACATGGGTAATTCTTAAGAACTGGACTACATTCCACTTGCCCGGACTGTTGTGTGTATGTGCGAGTAAAAGTCATGATTATCGCCATGCATTCTTGGCAGGATCGTATATTCTTGCAATAAAGAACATGGAACAGGTTCACTATCCACTAGGAACTTTCCAAGGTTAACTTAGCATGAAAAATGGTTCTTTCACTGAACTGTAATTGTAGAGTAACTATTTTTGGTCACACTTTACAATATAGGTTATACTACATTGTATGATATAAGAATCTGTATACCGTGAATTATATCGACTTTATGCTGTAAGATGTCTGTAATCCGGTGAACTATGATTCGGATACACCCATGATTCTGGCGGGTTGGGGTAGGGGATGGGGAGGGGGGGTGTATAGCTTAGCTTGGCAAAATTTCTATGGTTCGGAAAATTGCCAGAATATCTAAACTCCAAATACCAGTGAAGGACCCTAATATTCTAGATGATTGCAATAAAGTTGAAAATCAATCGCATTACTACGTAAGATCTAATCAGCTAATGAAATTGCAGCTGATATCAATAGTTCATTAGTTTTCTGTATGTACTTTCACATGTTTCTAACGTGATCCCCATGTCGGTGGGGGATGCTTCCGATCTTTGGATAATGGGTGTTCTTTACATGTGAAACTTAAATTTCTCTCATACGAAGTGAAAGACCATCGTATGGGAAAAGCCAAACGACCAAGAAACAAGTAATATATTCCTCTACTAACCCAGGGAGAAATATGAATTATAATGAGAGTTTATTTCAAAGATTGTAGTTTCCGCTAAACCATCTGGTGCAGCGCTAACCGCTACACCAGTAAGTTCTTTTTACACTTGCACATTTCCCACTTCCCTACTGACCTCTCATATATTAGTATCCTTGTTCCATTTGTCTCCACTGCTTTTGAAAATTTGTACATACTATAGTGCAGTAGATGTTTTCAAAACAAATAAGTAATAGCAGTGGTTTATATTATGTGTCTTTACTTATTGGTATACTGGTATACAGAGTAATCTTACACAATAAATTCTAATACTGGGTTTTACAGTATAAACGTATGAGGTACTGAATACCAGTAAAATGTAGTATTCTCTATACTTTCAAACTATTCCCTAAATATGAATAAGCGGGAGAAAAACAAAATACTCGTGTATGATATTTACTCGTATATGAAATTTGGTTACGTGCTAGAATGAACTTCAGGTATACCAACCACATTGTGCATATACCATCATCACAGCATTCTACTTCACAATTTACTTTCAAATACAACTGAACAAAATGACCTTTGAAATATGTCCGATCTAGTTCATCTTCACCATGTTGTAGATCACTAATGATAATATAATTGTGTCGATGTAATGGAAAGTTAATACAAATTAATGGTTTTATAACAGTTTTAGAACATGGTTTCGAGTAATATAAGTCAGATATCTGGAAGTATCTGGCAAATGTCTGGATCCATATCCAGACATTTGCCAGAAGTATATAGAAGTGTAAAGCATCTATACGTACTCAAACTTCGCTGAAAACTCGGTAGATGGCGTCATTGTTGGATAACACGTCTTATGGTGATAACGTAAGGGGGTTAGTCTCCTGTCTTTTGTGCACTGTGACTCCGACCCTGTCACAACAGGCCAGTTTCGTCCCGCGTCACCTCCTCTAAGATGAAACTCTTTCGCTTACGTGAATTACTTATTCAACTGCTTCGTTGCTGCTACCTATTACTCTATTTTGCACAGACGGTGCAGTGTGAAGATTAGTAAGCGTTTGAATATTTTCATATTTGGAAAAAGCTTGATGAAAATCTGGAAGTGGAGGGAACTTGCGGTACGAGTTCTAAGACAGTCTGCTCGTGCCCGTAAATATGAGTAAATCAAGCATAAGAGGTAGAAACATTTCGCTGACCTTCATCTATGAATATGGCAGGTTGCTAGAAAGTCGTTCTGATAGTGGTGATATGTATGTGCCTCCTGTAGGGTGTTGTGACGAGAGTGGTGCTTCTAGTGAAACTGGGGCGCTCAGCTTGGTCCAGGTCGACCTTTCTGTACTGATGACCACCATCGTAAATATCAATGGTGGAGAGAACACGACACAGCAGCTACCCCTTCCCCTACACCATCATCGTCATAAATCTATCTCATCGTCAGTGGAGAAGTTATTTCATTTCTCTATCATCATCATTGGGCGGTGTTCCTCATATCATCATCATCGCCTGTGGAGGAGTTTATTTATGTCTTCATCATCGTCAGTGGTGGGGTTTCCTCATGCCTTCATCATCGTCAGTGGTGGGGTTTCCTCATGTCTTCATCATCGTCAGTGGTGGGGTTTCCTCATGCCTTCATCATCGTCAGTGGTGGGGTTTCCTCATGTCTTCATCATCGTCAGTGGTGGGGTTTCCTCATGTCTTCATCATCGTCAGTGGTGGGGTTTCCTCATGTCTTCATCATCGTCAGTGGTGGGGTTTCCTCATGCCTTCATCATCGTCAGTGGTGGGGTTTCCTCATGCCTTCATCATCGTCAGTGGTGGGGTTTCCTCATGCCTTCATCATCGTCAGTGGTGGGGTTTCCTCATGCCTTCATCATCGTCAGTGGTGGGGTTTCCTCATGCCTTCATCATCGTCAGTGGTGGGGTTTCCTCATGCCTTCATCATCGTCAGTGGTGGGGTTTCCTCATGTCTTCATCATCGTCAGTGGTGGGGTTTCCTCATGTCTTCATCATCGTCAGTGGTGGGGTTTCCTCATGTCTTCATCATCGTCAGTGGAGAGGTTTCCTCATATCTTCATCATCGTCAGTGGAGAGGTTTCCTCATATCTTCATCATCGTCAGTGGAGGGGTTTCCTCATGTCTTCATCATCGTCAGTGGAGAAGTTTCCTCACATCCTCATCATCGCCAGTGGACGGGTTTATCTATGTCCTCATCATCAACCATAACTTGCAACACCATCGGGGTATCGCTAGGGTAAATGAAAGACTTATTGTCAATATCAATTTGATGTGTATAGACAGACATACGTACAGACAGACAACCGTAACAAACAGTCACCAATGACAGATAAACTTTTTGTATTCCATCTACTGTTTATAAGGTACGAAGATATTTCCTTCGCTTTAGCTTTCCCTGATGGAGAAAGTACATATAATACAAAAATGTGCAATACAGCATGAAGTACATGCAAGCAACGCAGAACTGTACTTTTTATAAGTTATGCAAATGATTTCCTGGCTTTATTTACTGAGAAAAGTAAAATATGCCAATGTCCAAAATTTGTGGATGAAATGTAATCCCATATATATATACATATTATCCCTGAGGATAGGGGAGAAAGAATACTTCCCACGCATTCCTCACGTGTCGTAGAAGGCGACTAAAGGGGACGGGAACGGGGGGCCAGAAATCCTCCCCTCCTTGTATTTTAACTTTCTAAAAGGGGAAACAGAAGAAGGAGTCACGCGAGGAGTGCTCATCCTCCTCGAAGGCTCAGATTGAGGTCTAAATGTGTGTGGATGTAACCAAGATGAGAAAAAGGAGAGATAGGTAATGTGTTTGAGGAAAGGAACCTGGATGTTTTGGCTCTGAGTGAAACGAAGCTCAAGGGTAAAGGGGAAGAGTGGTTTGGGAATGTCTTGGGAGTAAAGTCAGGGGTTAGTGAGAGGACAAGAGCAAGGGAAGGAGTACCACTACTCCTGAATCAAGAGTTGTGGGAGTATGTGATAGAGTGTAAGAAAGTAAATTCTAGATTGATATGGGTAAAACTGAAAGTTGATGGAGAGACATTGGTGATTATTGGTGCATATGCACCTGGGCATGAGAAGAAAGATCATGAGAGGCAAGTGTTTTGGGAGCAGCTGAATAAGTGTGTTAGTGGTTTTGATGCACAAGACCGGGTTATAGTGATGGGTGATTTGAATGCAAAGGTGAGTAATGTGGCAGTTGAGGGAATAATTGGTATACAGAGTTGTAAATGGAAATGGTGAAGAGCTTGTAGATTTATGTGCTGAAAAAGGATTGGTGATTGGGAATACGTGGTTTAAAAAGCGAAATATACATAAGTATACGTATGTAAGTAGGAGAGATGGCCAGAGAGCGTTATTGGATTACGTGTTAATTGATAGACGCATGAAAGAGAGACTTTTGGATGTTAATGTGCTGAGAGGTGCAACTGGAGGGATGTCTGATCATCTTCTGTAGGCGAAGGTGAAGATTTGTAGAGGTTTTCAGAAAAGAAGAGAGAATGTTGCGGTGAAGAGAGTGGTGAGAGTAAGTGAGCTGGGGAAGGAGAATTGTGTGAGGAAGTACCAGGAGAGACTGAGTGCAGAATGGAAAAAGGTGAGAACAAAGGAGGTAAGGGGAGTGAGGGAGGCATGGGATGTATTTAGGGAAGCAGTGATGGCTTGCGCAAAAGATGCTTGTGGCATGAGAAGCGTGGGAGGTGGGTTGATTAGAAAAGGTAGTGAGTGGTGGGATGAAGAAGTAAGATTATTAGTGAAACAGAAAAGAGAGGCATTTGGACGATATTTGCAGGGAAAAAATGCAAATGAGTGGGAGAGGTATAAAAGAAAGAGGCAGGAGGTCAAGAGAAAGGTGCAAGAGGTGAAAAAGAGGGCAAATGAGAGTTGGGGTGAGAGAGTATCATTAAATTTCAGGGAGAATAAAAATATGTTCTGGAAGGAGGTAAATAAAGTGCGTAATACAAGGGAGCAGATGGGAACTTCAGTGAAGGGGGCTAATGGGGAGGTGATAACAAGTAGTGGCGATGTGAGAAGGAGATGGAGTGAGTATTTTGAGGGTTTGTTGAATGTCTTTCATGATAGAGTGGCAGATACAGGGTGTTTTGGTCGAGGTGGTGTGCAAAGTGAGAGGGATAGGGAAAATGAGTTGGTAAATAGAGAAGAGGTAGTAAAAGCTTTACGGAAGATGAAAGCCGGCAAGGCAGCAGGTTTGGATGGTATTGCAGTGGAATTTATTAAAAAAGGGGGTGACTGCATTGTTGACTGGTTCGTAAGGTTATTTAATGTATGTATGATTCATGGTGAGGTGCCTGAGGATTGGCGGAATGCTTGCATAGTGCCATTGTACAAAGGCAAAGGGGTTAAGAGTGAGTGCTCAAATTACAGAGATATAAGTTTGTTGAGTATTCCTGGTAAATCATATGGGAGGGTATTGATTGAGAGGGTGAAGGTATGTACAGAGCATCAGATTGGGGAAGAGCAGTGTGGTTTCAGAAGTGGTAGAGGATGTGTGGATCAGGTGTTTGCTTTGAAGAATGTATATGAGAAATACTTAGAAAAACAAATGGATTTGTATGTAGCATTTATGGATCTGGAGAAGGCATATGATAGAGTTGATAGAGATACTCTGTGGAAGGTTTTAAGAATATATGGTGTGGGAGGCAAGTTGTTAGAAGCAGTGAAAAGTTTTTATCGAGGATGTAAGGCATGTGTACGTGTAGGAAGAGAGGAAAGTGATTGGTTCTCAGTAAATGTAGGTTTGCGGCAGGGGTGTGTGATGTCTCCATGGTTGTTTAATTTGTTTATTGATGGGGTTGTTAGGGAGGTGAATGCAAGAGTTTTGGAAAGAGGGGCAAGTATGCACTCTGTTGTGGATGAGAGAGCTTGGGAAGTGAGTCAGTTGTTGTTCGCTGATGATACAGCGCTGGTGGCTGATTCACGTAAGAAACTGCAGAAGCTGGTGACTGAGTTTGGTAAAGTGTGTGAAAGAAGAAAGTTAAGAGTAAATATGAATAAGAGTAAGGTTATTAGGTACAGTAGGGTTGAGGGTCAAGTCAATTGGGAGGTAGGTTTCAATGGGGAAAAAGTGGAGGAAGTAAAGTGATTTAGATATCTGGAAGTGGATGTGGCAGCGGATGGAACCATGGAAGCGGAAGTGAATCATAGGGTGGGGGAGGGGGCGAAAATTCTGGGAGCCTTGAAAAATGTTTGGAAGTCGAGAACATTATCTCGGAAAGCAAAAATGGGTATGTTTGAAGGAATAGTGGTTCCAACAATGTTGTATGGTTGCGAGGCGTGGGCTATGGATAGAGTTGTGCGCAGGAGGGTGGATGTGCTGGAAATGAGATGTTTGAGGACAATATGTGGTCTGAGGTGGTTTGATCGAGAAAGTAATGTAAGGGTAAGAGAGATGTGTGGAAATAAAAAGAGTGTGGTTGAGAGAGCAGAAGATTGTGTTTTGAAATTGTTTGGTCACATGGAGAGAATGAGTGAGGAAAGATTGACCTAGAGGATACATGTGTCGGAGGTGGAGGGAACGAGGAGAAGTGGGAGACCAAATTGGAGGTGGAAAGATGGAGTGAAAAAATTTTTGAGTGATCGGGGCCTGAACGTGCAGGAGGGTGAAAGGCGTGCAAGGAATAGAGTGAATTGGAGCGATGTTGTATACCGGGGTCGACGTGCTGTCAATGGATTGAACCAGGGCATGTGAAGCGTCTGGGGTAAACCATGGAAAGTTGTGTGGGGCCTGGATGTGGAATGGGAGCTGTGGTTTCGGTGAATTATTACAAGACAGCTAGAGACTGAGTGTGAACGAATGGGGCCTTTGGTGTCTTTTCCTAGCGCTACCTCGCACACATGAGGGGAGAGGGGGTTGTTATTCCATGTGTGGCGAGGTGGCGATGGAAACAAATAAAGGCAAACAGTATGAATTATGTACATGTGTATATATGTATATGTCTGTGTGTGTATATATATGTGTGTACATTGAGATGTATAGGTATGTATATATGCGTGTGTGGACGTGTATGTATATACATGTGTATGTGGGCGGGTTGGGCCATTCTTTCGTCTGTTTCCTTGCGCTACCTCGCTAATGCGGGAGACAGCGACAAAGCAAAATACTAACAATAATATATATATATATACATATATATATATATATATATATATATATATATACATATATATATAAATCCCTGGGGATAGGGGAGAAAGAATACTTCCCACGTATTCCCTGCGTGTCGTAGAAGGCGACTAAAAGGGGAGGGAGCGGGGGGCTGGAAATCCTCCCATCTCGTTTTTTTTTTAAATTTTCCAAAAGAATGAACAGAGAAGGGGGCAAGGTGAGGATATTCCCTAAAGGCCCAGTCCTCTGTTCTTAATGCAACCTCGCTAATGCGGGAAATGGCGAGTAGTTTGAAAAAAGAAAAAAAAAAAGAAAATATATATATATATATATATATATATATATATATATATATATATATATATATATATATATATATATATATATATATATATATATATTCCTTTTTATCTATCATACTTAATCACCGTCTCCCGCGCCAGCGAGGTAGCGCAAGGAAAGAGACGAGTAATGCCCCCCCCCACATACATAAGCTCCCGGACATGCACAATTACATACATATACATTTCAACGTATACATACCTATACATACACAGACGTATGCATATACACACATGTACATATTCATAATTCCTGCCTTCATCTATTCTTGTCGCCACCCCGCTACATGAAATGGCACCCACCCCCCCTTTTCATCCAGCGAGGTAGCGCCAGAAAAAGACAAGAAAGGCCACATTCGTTCACACTCACTCTCTAGTTGTCATGTGTAATGCACAGACCTTTCCATAGTTTACCCCAGACACTTCACATGCCCTGGTTCAATCCACTGACATCACTTCGACCTGGTATACCACATCGTTCTAATTCACTCTATTCCTTCACATCTCTCACCCTCTTGTATGTTCAGGCCCCGATCGCTCAAAATCCTTTTCACTCCATCCTTTCACTTCCAATTTGGTCCCTCACTTCTCCTTGTTCCCATGCACCTCTGACTCATATATCCTGTTTGTCAATCTTTCCTCATTCATTCTCTCCATATGTCCAAATCATTTCAATTCTCCCTCTTCTGCTCGCTCAACCATTCATATTTCCGCGCATCTCTCTTACCCTTTCATTACTTGCTCGATCAAACCACCTCATATCACATATTGTCCTCAATTATTTCATTTCCAGCACTTCCACCCTCCTCCGTACAAACCTATCTAAAGCCCATGCTTCGCAACCATATAACAACATTGCTGGAACTACTACCCATTTTTGCTCTCCGCGATTACGTCCTCTCCTTCCACACATTCTTCACCGCTCCCAGAACCTTCGCCCCCTCACCCACCCTGTGTCACACCCTACCCTTCCATCCACTGCCAAGTCTACTCCAAGATATCAAAAACACTTTATTTACTCCAGTTTTTCTCCATTCAAACTTACATCACAATTGACTTGTCCCTCTACCCTACTGAACCTAATAACCTTGCTCTTATTCACATCTACTCTCAATTTTCTCCATTCAATTACCTACAAACTCAATCACCATTCTCTGCAGTTTCTCACACGAATCAGCCATCAGAGCTGCATCATCGGCGAATAACTGAAACTTCCCAGGCCCTCTCATCCACAACAGACTGCATACACACCCCTCTCTCCTTCCCTAGTCACCCCATCCATAAACAAATCAAACATCCATGGGGACATCACACACCCCTGCCGCAGACCGACACTCACTGGGAACCAATGACTTTCCGCTCTTCCTACTCGTACACATGCCTTACATCCTTTTTAAAAACTTTTCACTACTTCTAGCAACTTACTCCCACACCATATACTCTTAAAACCTTCCACAAAGCATCCCTATCAAGCCTGTCATATGCCTTCTCCAGATCCATAAATGCTACATACAAATCCATGAGTTTTTGCAAGTATTTGTCACATACTATCTTCAAAGCAAACACCTGATCAATACATCCTCTATCACTTCTGAAACCACACTGTTCTCCCCCAGTCTGATGCTCTGTACATGCCTTCACCCTCCCAATCAATAGCCTCCCATATACTTTCCCAGGAATTCTCAACAAATTTATGCCTCTGTGGTTTGAGCACTCACCATTATTCCCTTTGTTTTTGTACAAAGGCACTATGCATGCATTTCGCCAATCCTCAGGCACTTCACCATGATCCATACATACACTGAATATCCTCACCAGCCAATCAACAACACAGTCACCCCCATTTTTTAATGAATTCCACTGAAATACCATCCAAACCCGCCGCCATGCCGGATATCATCTTCCGCAAAGCTTTCACCACCCCTTTTCTCCTTACCAAACCATTCTCCTTGACCCTCCCACTTCACACACCAACCTGACCAAAGCGCCCTATACCTGCCACTCTATCGTCAAAGACATTCAGCAAACATTCAAAATACTCACTCCATCTCCTTCTCACTTCTTTACTCCCTGTTATTACCTCTCCACTTGTCCCCTTCTCGCCCCTTTCTCTTGACCTCCTGCCGCTTTCTTTTATACATCTCCCAGTCATTTGCGCTACTTCCCTGAAAATATCGTCCAAGCACCCTCTATTCCTTTTTACTAACAACCTTACTTCCGCAACCCATCACTCACTTCTCTTTCTAATCAGCATAAACCATTATACAAGATTCTAGTTTCTTTAAGCTGGTAACTCTCGTCGCATTCGATCATACATCTCAATTCCCTCACTGTTGTTGCCGACCTCACTGATGCTCCACCATCACTGCTGTTTTACTGCTGTAGCTCCACAGGGAACATTCATATTTAAGTAATGTTACTCACTGGCGCCCCTCTACTAATTACTCCCCCCTCTTACTTGTACAAACTGGAATGCAAATCCGTCTCCCATCTGAATCATGACAAAAATGGTGCTACTCCTGACTGATGTCCTGATTGGGTGCTCGTCTGTGTGTGTGTGTGTGTGTGTGTGTGTGTGTGTGTGTATGCACTTGTACTGCACTGGGAGGGCCTCAGCTCTTGCTCTGTCTCTACCATCATTTCACATTTCAAACGTCTGTATGCCGTCCACACTGATAATGTCATCATCTAGTTTATTCATTTCATATACAACTCTTATAAAGGTCCTCTTTACATCTTTTCAAACAACCTTTTGCTTAACTTCGTGTTATGGTGTCTGGTTGTTCTATCCTTGCATTTTTCAAAGTACTATGCACTATCTACGTCATCAACCTGGTTTAGAAACTTGAAGGTATAAATCGGATTACCCTACTCTTCACATTTTTGTTCATCAAATCTAAGGCATTTAGCTTCTTTGTAACTCTTTTACCTTCATTATGGTTTCATTTTCGTTGTCCTCCGCTGGACTTTCTCAATTAGTCATCGCTAAGAGCGGTGACCAGCTTGAGAAGCATGATACAGTTTTGTTCTAATGTAAGAAATGAACAGTTTTCTTGAGTATATCCTGGTCTAAGCACTTGAATGCAGTTCTAATATTTGCCAGTAAACAGTTTGTCTCCTTTAGTATTCCCAAAAGTTTGAACTCTAGCGACAGTTTAGGGACGATGTCGACTCCGAAGTTTCTCTCAGATGATGAATCTTACAGCTAATATCGTTCAAGATTATATTCATATCAAGGATTTCTTTCACTGTGTCGCATCCTCATAACTTTACATATACTCGGGTTGATTTTCATTAAACGTATATTACCCCAACTTTGGAGCTTGTTTAGTTCTCATCTTAAGCTGTTATAGTCACCACTTTTTCTTATTTTCCGCATGACCTTGGCATCATTCACATACACATGAAGACAGATATCCAGTCTTCTGGCATGTGAACCACATAGGTAATGGTTCCCGAGCAGAACCTTCCAGCACTCCATTGAAGGCGCTAAGCGCTTTGAGAAGACTATGCTGATATGTTCTCTTTCTTTCCTTCCACTAAGATAATTATTTTCTGTCCATCGAAAGAGTCTCCTCATAATTGCAATTGAAACATCCAGCTTTTTTACCTTCCCCTTATGCTGGGTGAGTGTGAAATGTTTTCTGACAGGCCAGTTGCAAGATATCCTCCTGGACTTCTGATATCTTTTGGACAAAGCTTACTCTTCAAAGGAAGTGTTACGGGTTCTTTATTCCAGGAAGTTTTCCGTTTGCTTTCAGTTATCCTTTCTAATATCTTACAGACCATTCTCGTTTGAAAGACTGGTTTATAGTGAAGAGTATTTTCCCGATTATCTTTCTCGTCGATTGGTTTGAGGTTTACCTTCTTCCAGTCTCGCAAAATGGTGTCCAGTCTTTATTGCCTCCAGTCTGATAACACTCTTTGGCTTGCCGTTCTGTTTCTCGCATGTGTTTACATCGTCCTCTAACTTCCTTAGCCCAATTAGCCGCTCTTTATTCCAAGCAGATTTGTTGATAATTTGCCTCATGCCTTGTCCACAACATACCTTTTAGTTTCGGTGTTTCTCTTTTCTTATCCTACTTTAAATTTTCCTCACCTCCTTATGCCTCAAGAATGTTGGATGGCAACATATCTCGTGGCTCCTTTCTGACATTAATTCAACCTCTGCTTCCCCTTATTTACCATGTTTATCTGTATTTCAGGCGAAAGGTAACCATGTTCTAATTCCTCCGTTGTAAATTTGACAGAACTTTCACTTCACTGTCCTGGTTCTTGTTGATTTTCCACTTCTCAATTTTGTCTTCAGAGAAATCGTGAAGTTCTGCATCGTTTTCACAACAACAGTCCCATTTTGTGTTGTTTCACCTTTGCTCATTTTACATCCTTATGCAAAACAATAAAACTGAAGCATTGCATGATATTTCTTTGGAATTGCCGTAACATGTATAGCAATCTCAGTTTCCATGCCATTACGTTCGAAGATAAGATCTAATAATAATGGTATATCATTTCCTCTAATCCTTGTGTCTTCACTGACATAAGGACAGACATTTCCCTGTTCACGCCCGGAGTATGCTTGTTATTACGGCTCTCTATCTGTAAGAGAATCCAAATTCTCCTAGACCCTCTCTTTGTACCTGAAATCTCCCAACATCAAGACTCTGCCGTCTTTGAAAAGTGCATGATTTATAATTTCATGTGTTGTCCACATTTCTCCTTTCTTGATATCACTGTCTATTTGTTCCGGTTGGTCACAGAATTTTGAGAGTTTGTATATAATTACCAAAGTATGTGCTTTCATACGTACACGAATTCCCCACATCATTTTATAAAAGCTAGAGATGTCTCTCATTACGAGAGCCAGACCTCCTCCTTCTTTTGTCTCATTGTTCCCTCCTAGATATGATATATCTTTCTTGACACAATAGGTGAGATCTTATCTCTTATTAAGTATTGTTTCAAAAATACCAATATATCAGGAGCAGTTCGGTCATACAGTCCTCCAGTCCCAGCTCTTTACCATTTACCATAAATCCATATCCATTTTTGTACATTACTTTCGGTGTGATATGTCCATCATGTGGTGTATATGACCACTTCATGATACCGGAAGGGCTGTTCCATCCTCATGTCTCGCCGCTGATCTCTCCCGTTTCTTTACTAGTGATTGTATTATTTGCTTTTATCTCTTTCTCACCCCGGTTTACCATGCCTGATAAGGACCCTGTCTAAGTACCTCGTGGCTGCGTGTCTCCAAGTCTAACGTAGCCATTACTAGTCGTCGTCTTACATCTTGACCATATCGAAAAGTGCTCTCATTTCTTTTATCACAGAAACTGCGCCTGGCACGTTAATAGCCTACAGGAATCTTTTGATCAACATTCCTTCCGCATTCTTTTTTTCCTTTCTGTCTGGAATATGGACTTCTTTCAGTCCAATTATCAACAGTGATTTATTGGTTTGTCTATCAACCTTCTGCTTCTCTTATCTTCCTAATTTTATTGTCACCAACTTGTCTGCATAGTCCATTGTTGTTAATTCGACAACCTGTATGTCTCTGGTTGTATGGATTATTCTTTGTCTTTACCTGGCAGAATTCTTCTTTTTCACACTGTGTATTCTTAAATCTTTCATCTAACGGATCATAGATTCCTCCTTTTTTCTGTTTCTATCAGTACATGTTATTCTCTCTACAGCTTCCCTTCATCCCCTGTGTTCCTCTGTTTCAATGTCCTCAGGTCTATCCTCCACTGCCTCTGTCTTCACTCTCTGATTTTGCTTAACTGCACTTAGTCTCCCTCCTTACCCACAGTATTGATATCTTTTATATTCTGTGCAGTGGGCATTTAATTTTGTGAAAGAGTGCTTACGACTTCTAGTAATGACCTAGAATTTTTAACCCTTTTCAAGTTTCACTTGTTATCTATTGCACCTCCTGTCCTGTGGTTGCATTACTTCTGAATCTCATCATCTGATTTGATTCTGTGGTCGTACCCTGATCACAGTTTCCATAATCTTTTGTGCCATTCTCAAGTTCATAGACTTCCTCTAACTGAGTTCATCTCTGATTTTTCTTTTACATAATTTCACACAAATACCCAAAACTTTTAGTGTCATCCTTTCTTTCTTCCTTTAATTAAATTCTTGTGGATTTAGTCAAGACTAATTAGTCATGCTGCTTCCTTTATCTCTATCAGTTCCAGATTAAAACCAAATTGAAAGCTTAACGCAATCTGGTCTCATTGGTTGACACTGAGATCCTTGCCTTAGCTTATATTCAGATATTCTTTTCATAAACAATTATTCAGAATCGACTTTAATGAACGTGGCAAATCTACTTAGCATTTGATTTGAAATATATGATCGTTTTCCCCTCGCTGCTGTTTAGCACTTCACTCTACCACAGAAGTGTGTGTGTATGTGTGCGTGTGTGTGTGTGTGTGTGTGTGAGAAGCAATCTAGGAAGATGATACTTCATGAGTGAGGTATGGGAGGGCTCTGGAGTCCTTTATGTCACTCCTGAACACATGAACGACCACAGTCCCGACAAGTGGACGAACTGCCGGGGGTCCGATAATTGGACGACCGGGCGTCAGATCCGTGAACGACTCCAATACCTGGATGTGTGGACGACCGACTACCAGGAAGACTGGGTGCCTGATATCTAGAAGCACATATGTATGACACGTGCAGGACCAGGTGGCCAAACCATAAATGGTCCTGGCGAGAGTGAGCGCCAGTACGACTAATGAGCTGAGGTTATTGCTTCAGGTGGCGGGGCTGGTGATGGTGGTGGAGACGGTCGCTGGTGAGTGTTGGAGACCATGTCACTTGGCTGTGAATGTCTCACACTGCCTACTGCAGTTGCATTATTCAAGAGGACATTAGGAAGACAGAAGAAACTAAGATCATTTCTTTCCCTCCATGATCCTCAACCATCGTTATATTTACCATGAGAGAGCATTTTCAGCCAATTACAAGTAAACATTTTAACTTCAGGCGCTTGAGCATCATATTCCGATAATGATTTCACTTCCACAGATTCATCGCATAACTGAAAATGGGTAAGATTTCAACAACTTTTGTGGGGAAGATTTCAGTGTTCTGTATGACCTGACATGAAAATGACTCCATTAGAAAAAGGATCAACCCTCCTGCCTCTCTGTGACTTCCCAAGAACTGCTCATTGCTGCTTCAGATACACTCCGCTCTTAACTTATATATATATATATATATATATATATATATATATATATATATATATATATATATATATATATATATATATATATATATATATATATATATATATATATATATATATATATATATATATATATATATAGATATATATATATATATATATATATATATTCATTTTTTTTTTCATTCATTTCAAGCTAAAAGTTTGTTTCTAAATTGTTCTTACATTTTTCATATGTATATATATGTATGTGTGTGTGTGTGTGTGTATGTGCATATGTGTGTGTGTGTGTGTGTGTGTGTATGTATATATATATGTATATTATCCCTGGGGATAGGGGTGAAAGAATACTTCCCACGTATTCCTCGCGTGTCGTAGAAAGCGACTAGAGGGGACGGGAGCGGGGGGCCGGAAATCCTCCCCTCCTTGTATTAACTTTCTAAAATGGGAAACAGAAGAAGGAGTCACGCGGGGAGTGATCATCCTCCTCGAAGGCTCAGAGTGGGGTGCCTAAATGTGTGTGGATGTAACCAAGATGTGAAAAAAGGAGAGATAGGTAGTATGTTTGAGGAAAGGAACCTGGATGTTTTGGCTCTGAGTGAAACGAAGCTCAAGGGTAAAGGGGAAGAGTGGTTTGGAAATGTCTGGGGAGTGAAGTCAGGGGTTAGTGAGAGGACAAGAGCAAGGGAAGGAGTAGCAATACTCCTGAAACAGGAGTTGTGGGAGTATGTGATAGAATGTAAGAAAGTAAATTCTCGATTAATATGGGTAAAATTGAAAGTTGATGGAGAGAGGTGGGTGATTATTGGTGCATATGCACCTGGGCATGAGAAGAAAGATCATGAGAGGCAAGTGTTTTGGGAGCAGCTAAATGAGTGTGTTAGCGGTTTTGATGCACGAGACCGGGTTATAGTGATGGGTGATTTGAATGCAAAGGTGAGTAATGTGGCAGTTGAGGGAATAATTGGTATGCATGGGGTGTTCAGTGTTGTAAATGGAAATGGTGAAGAGCTTGTAGATTTATGTGCTGAAAAAGGACTGATGATTGGGAATACCTGGTTTAAAAAGCGAGATATACATAAGTATACTTATGTAAGTAGGAGAGATGGCCAGAGAGCGTTATTGGATTACGTGTTAATTGACAGGCGTGCGAAAGAGAGACTTTTGGATGTTAATGTGCTGAGAGGTGCAACTGGAGGGATGTCTGATCATTATCTTGTGGAGGCTAAGGTGAAGATTAGTATGGGTTTTCAGAAAAGAGGAGTGAATGTTGGGGTGAAGAAGGTGGTGAGAGTAAGTGAGCTGGGGAAGGAGACCTGTGTGGGGAAGTACCAGGAGAGACTGAGTACAGAATGGAAAAAGGTGAGAACAATGGAAGTAAGGGGAGTCGGGGAGGAATGGGATGTATTTAGGGAATCAGTGATGGATTGCGCAAAAGATGCTTGTGGCATGAGAAGAGTGGGAGGTGGGCTGTTTAGAAAGGGTAGTGAGTGGTGGGATGAAGAAGTAAGAGTATTAGTGAAAGAGAAGAGAGAGGCATTTGGACGATTTTTGCAGGGAAAAAAATGCAATTGAGTGGGAGAAGTATAAAAGAAAGAGACAGGAGGTCAAGAGAAAGGTGCAAGAGGTGAAAAAAAGGGCAAATGAGAGTTGGGGTGAGAGACTATCAGTAAATTTTAGGGAGAATAAAAAGATGTTCTGGAAGGAGGTAAATAGGGTGCGTAAGACAAGGGAGCAAATGGGAACTTCAGTGAAGGGCGTAAATGGGGAGGTGATAACAAGTAGCGGTGATGTGAGAAGGAGATGGAATGAGTATTTTGAAGGTTTGTTGAATGTGTCTGATGACAGAGTGGCAGATATAGGGTGTTTTGGTCGAGGTGGTGTGCAAAGTGAGAGGGTTAGGGAAAATGATTTGATAAACAGAGAAGAGGTAGTAAAAGCTTTGCGGAAGATGAAAGCCGGCAAGGCAGCAGGTTTGGATGGTATTGCAGTGGAATTTATTAAGAAAGGGGGTGACTGTATTGTTGACTGGTTGGTAAGGTTATTTAATGTATGTATGACTCATGGTGAGGTGCCTGAGGATTGGCGGAATGCGTGCATAGTGCCATTGTACAAAGGCAAAGGGGATAAGAGTGAGTGCTCAAATTACAGAGGTATAAGTTTGTTGAGTATTCCTGGTAAATTATATGGGAGGGTATTGATTGAGAGGGTGAAGGCATGTACAGAGCATCAGATTGGGGAAGAGCAGTGCGTTTTCAGAAGTGGTAGAGGATGTGTGGATCAGGTGTTTGCTTTGAAGAATGTATGTGAGAAATACTTAGAAAAGCAAATGGATTTGTATGTAGCATTTATGGATCTGGAGAAGGCATATGATAGAGTTGATAGAGATGCTCTGTGGAAGGTATTAAGAATATATGGTGTGGGAGGCAAGTTGTTAGAAGCAGTGAAAAGTTTTTATCGAGGATGTAAGGCATGTGTACGTGTAGGAAGAGAGGAAAGTGATTGGTTCTCAGTGAATGTAGGTTTGCGGCAGGGGTGTGTGATGTCTCCATGGTTGTTTAATTTGTTTATGGATGGGGTTGTAAAGGAGGTGAATGCAAGAGTCTGGAAAGAGGGGCAAGTATGAAGTCTGTTGGGGATGAGAGAGCTTGGGAAGTGAGTCAATTGTTGTTCGCTGATGATACAGCGCTGGTGGCTGATTCATGTGAGAAACTGCAGAAGCTGGTGACTGAGTTTGGTAAAGTGTGTGGAAGAAGAAAGTTGAGAGTAAATGTGAATAAGAGCAAGGTTATTAGGTACAGTAGGGGTGAGGGTCAAGTCAATTGGGAGGTGAGTTTGAATGGAGAAAAACTGGAGGAAGTGAAGTGTTTTAGATATCTGGGAGTGGATCTGTCAGCGGATGGAACCATGGAAGCGGAAGTGGATCATAGGGTGGGGGAGGGGGCGAAAATTTTGGGAGCCTTGAAAAATGTGTGGAAGTCGAGAACATTATCTCGGAAAGCAAAAATGGGTATGTTTGAGGAATAGTGGTTCCAACAATGCTGTATGGTTGCGAGGCGTGGGCTATGGATAGAGATGTGCGCAGGAGGATGGATGTGCTGGAAATGAGATGTTTGAGGACAATGTGTGGTGTGAGGTGGTTTGATCGAGTAAGTAACGTAAGGGTAAGAGAGATGTGTGGAAATAAAAAGAGCGTGGTCGAGAGAGCAGAAGAGGGTGTTTTGAAATGGTTTGGGCACATGGAGAGAATGAGTGAGGAGAGATTGACCAAGAGGATATATGTGTCGGAGGTGGAGGGAACGAGGAGAAGAGGGAGACCAAATTGGAGGTGGAAAGATGGAGTGAAAAAGATTTTGTGTGATCGGGGCCTGAACATGCAGGAGGGTGAAAGGAGGGCAAGAAATAGAGTGAATTGGAGTCATGTGGTATACAGGGGTTGACGTGCTGTCAGTGGATTGAAGCAAGGCATGTGAAGCGTCTGGGGTAAACCATGGAAAGCTGTGTAGGTATGTATATTTGCGTGTCTGGACGTGTGTATGTACATGTGTATGGGGGGGGGGGTTGGGCCATTTCTTTCGTCTGTTTCCTTGCGCTACCTCGCAAACGCGGGAGACAGCGACAAAGTATAAAAAAAAAAAAAAAAAAAAAAAAAAAATATATATATATATATATATATATATATATATATATATATATATATATATATATATATATATATATATATATATATATATATATATTTTTTTTTTTTTTTTTTTTCTTTGTCGCTGTCTCCCGCGATTGCGAGGTAGCGCAAGGAAACAGACGAAAGAAATGGCCCAACCCACCCCCATACACATGTATTTACATACGTCCACACACGCAAATATACATACCTACACAGCTTTCCATGGTTTACCCCAGACGCTTCACATGCCTTGATTCAATCCACTGACAGCACGTCAACCCCGGTATACCACATCGCTCCAATTCACTCTATTCCTTGCCCTCCTTTCACCCTCCTGCATGTTCAGGCCCCGATCACACAAAATCTTTTTCACTCCATCTTTCCACCTCCAATTTGGTCTCCCTCTTCTCCTCGTTCCATCCACCTCCGACACATATATCCTCTTGGTCAATCTTTCCTCACTCATTCTCTCCATGTGCCCAAACCATTTCAAAACACCCTCTTCTGCTCTCTCAACCACGCTCTTTTTATTTCCACACATCTCTCATACCCTTACGTTACTTACTCGATCAAACCACCTCACACCACACATTGTCCTCAAACATCTCATTTCCAGCACATCCATCCTCCTGCGCACAACTCTATCCATAGCCCACGCCTCGCAACCATACAACATTGTTGGAACCACTATTCCTTCAAACATACCCATTTTTGCTTTCCGAGATAATGTTCTCGACTTCCACACATTCTTCAAGGCTCCAAGATTTTCGCCCCCTCCCCCACCCTATGATCCACTTCCGCTTCCATGGTTCCATCCGCTGCCAGATCCACTCCAGATATCTAAAACACTTCACTTCCTCCAGTTTTTCTCCATTCAAACTCACCTCCCAATTGACTTGACCCTCAACCCTACTGTACCTAATAACCTTCCTCTTATTCACATTTACTCTTAACTTTCTTCTTTCACATACTTTACCAAACTCAGTCACCAGCTTCTGCAGTTTCTCACATGAATCAGCCACCAGCGCTGTATCATCAGCGAACAACAACTGACTCACTTCCCAAGCTCTCTCATCCCCAACAGACTTCATACTTGCCCCTCTTTCCAAAACTCTTGCATTCACCTCCCTAACAACCCCATCCATAAACAAATTAAACAACCATGGAGACATCACACACCCCTGCCGCAAACCTACATTCACTGAGAACCAATCACTTTCCTCTCTTCCTACACGTACACATGCCTTACATCCGCGATAAAAACTTTTCACTGCTTCTAACAACTTGCCTCCCACACCATATATTCTTAATACCTTCCACAGAGCATCTCTATCAACTCTATCATATGCCTTCTCCAGATCCATAAATGCTACATACAAATCCATTTGCTTTTCTAAGTATTTCTCACATACATTCTTCAAAGCAAACACCGGATCCACACATCCTCTACCACTTCTGAAACCACACTGCTCTTCCCCAATCTGATGCTCTGTATATGCCTTCACCCTCTCAATCAATACCCTCCCATATAATTTGCCAGGAATACTCAACAAACTTATACCTCTGAAAAGAAGAGTGAATGTTGGGGTGAAGAGGGTGGTGAGAGTAAGTGAGCTTCGGAAGGAGACTTGTGTGAGGAAGTACCAGGAGAGACTGAGTACAGAATGGAAAAAGGTGAGAACAATGGAAGTAAGGGGAGTGGGGGAGGAATGGGTTGTATTTAGGGAATCAGTGATGGATTGCGCAAAAGGTGGTTATGGCATGAGAAGAGTGGGAGGTGGGTTGATTAGAAAGGGTAGTGAGTGGTGGGATGAAGAAGTAAGAGTATTAGTGAAAGAGAAGAGAGAGGCATTTGGACGATTTTTGCAGGGAAAAAATGCAATTGAGTGGGAGACGTATAAAAGAAAGAGACAGGAGGTCAAGAGAAAGGTGCAAGAGGTGAAAAAAAGGGCAAATGAGAGTAGGGGTGACAGAGTATCATTAAATTTTAGGGAGAATAAAAAGATGTTCTGGAAGTAGGTAAATAAAGTGCGTAAGACAAGGGAGCAAATGGGAACTTCAGTGAAGGGCGCAAATGGGGAGGTGATAACAAGTAGTGGTGATGTGAGAAGGAGATGGAGTGAGTATTTTGAAGGTTTGTTGAACGTGTTTGATGATAGAGTGGCAGATATAGGGTGTTTTGGTCGAGGTGGTGTGCAAAGTGCGAGGGTTAGGGAAAATGATTTGGTAAACAGAGAAGTGGTAGTAAAAGCTTTGCGGAAGATGAAAGCCGGCAAGGCAGCAGGTTTGGATGGTATTGCAGTGGAATTTATTAAAAAAGGGGGTGACTGTATTATTGACTGGTTGGTAAGGTTATTTAATGTATGTATGACTCATGGTGAGGTGCCTGAGGATTGGCGGAATGCGTGCATAGTGCCATTGTACAAAGGCAAAGGGGATAAGAGTGAGTGCTCAAATTACATATATATATATATATATATATATATATATATATATATATATATATATATATATATATATATATATATATATATATATATATATATATATATATATATATACAGTCAGGTTCGGTAAAACGCTATCAGCTGGCTATGTGTTCTGTTCGGAAACAACCGATAGACCCCGTTGCTCACCATTGTGAGACGAAGGGTATTCGAGTACTTAGTATTTCGAATAGTTGTTTCCTATTATACAGTCCCTTAGCCTAGCGGTTAGCATGCCTGCCTCTTGCACAAAGGGTCCCAGGTTCGATCCTGGCTGTTGGAGCTTTGTATGTTATATGATATGTATATATATGTATATATATATATATATATATATATATATATATATATATATATACATATATATATACATATATATATATATATATATATATATATATATATATATATATATATATATATATATATATATATATATATATATATATATATTCCTATGAGTCCACGGGGAAAATGAAACACAAAAAGTTCCCAATTGCACTTTCGTGTAAGATCACATCATCAGGGGAGACACAAGAGAGAAATATAAAAGTCAGTTGATATACATCGAAGAGACGAAGCTAGGACGCCACTTGGTAAACATGTTTACCAAATGGCGTCCTAGCTTCGTCTCTTCGATGTATATCAAACTGATTGTTATATTTCTCTCTTGTGTGTCCCCTGATGATGTGATCATTACACGAAAATACACTTGGGAACTCTTCGTGTTTCATTTTCCCCGTGGGGTTATAGGAATATCTTGATCACGCGCAAAATTGTGATTCTTTCCACTAATTTATATATATATATATATATATATATATATATATATATTTATTTATTTTGTTGATTTATTTTGCTTTGTCGCTGTCTCCCGCGTTTGCGAGGTAGCACAAGGAAACAGACGAAAGAAATGGCCCTTCCCAACCCATACACATGTATATACATACACGTCCCCGCACGCAAATATACATACCCATACATCTCAATGTACACATATATATACACACACAGACATATACATATACACATGTACACAATGCACACTGTCTGCCTTTATTCATTCCCATCACCACCTATACAACATGATATAACATCCCCCTCCCTCCTCATGTGGGCGAGGTAGCACTATGAAAAGACAACAAAGGCCACATTCGTTCACACTCAGTCTCTAGCTGTCATGCAATAATGCCCGAAACCACAGCTCCCTTTCCACATCCAGGCCCACAGAACTTTCCATGGTTTACCCCAGACGCTTCACATGCCCTGATTCAATCCATTGACAGCACGTTGACCCCGGTATACCACATCGATCCAATTCACTCTATTCCTTGCCTGCCTTTGACCCTCCTGCATGTTCAGGCCTCGATCACTCAAAATCTTTTTCACTCCATCTTTCCACCTCCAATTTGGTCTCCCACTTCTCGTTCCCTCCACCTCCGAAACATATATCCTCTTGGTCAATCTTTCCTCACTCATTCTCTCCATGTGCCCAAACCATTTCAAAACACCAGCTTCTGCTCTTTCAACCACGCTCTTATTTCCACATTTCTCTCTTACCCTTACATTCCTTACTCAATCAAACCACCTCACACCACATATTGTCTTAAAACATCTCATTTCCAGCACATCCATCCTCCTGCGCATAATTCTATCCATAGCACACGGATCGCAACCATACAACATTGTTGGAATCACTATTCCTTCAAACATAGCCATTTTTGCTTTCGGAGATAATGTTCTCGACTTCCACACATTCTTCAAGGCTTCCAGGATTTTTGCCCCCTCCCCCACCCCATTATTCACTTCCGCTTCCATGGTTCCATATATATATATATATATATATATATATATATATATATATATATATATATATATATATATATATATATATATATATATATATATATATATATATATATATATATTTATTTCTTTTGCTTTCTCGCTGTCTCCCGCGTTTGCGAGGTAACGCAAGGAAACTGACGAAAGAAATGGCCCAACCCACCCCCATACACATGTATATACATCCACGTCCACACACGCAAATATACATACCTATACATCTCAATGTACACATATATATACACACATAGACACATACATATATACCCATGCACACAATTCACACTGTCTGCCTTTATTCATTCCCATCGCCACCTCGCCACACATGAAATAACATCCCCCTCCCCCCTCATGTGTGCGAGGTAGCGCTAGGAAAAGACAACAAAGGCCCCATTCGTTCACACTCAGTCTCTAGCTGTCATGCAATAATGCCCGAAACCACAGATCCCTTTCCACATACAGGTCCCACAGAACATTCCATGGTTTACCCCAGACGCTTCACATGCCCTGATTCAATCCATGGACAGCACGTCGACCCCCGTATACAACATCGATCCAATTCACTCTATTCCTTGCCCTCCTTTCACCTCCCGTATGTTCAGGCCCCGATCACTTGAAATCTTTTTCACTCCATCTGTCCATCTCCAATTTGGTCTCCCACTTCACCTCGTTCCCTCAATCTCCGACACATATATCCCCTTGGTCAAAATTTCCTCACTCATTCTCTCCATGTGCCCAAACCATTTCAACACACCCTCTTCTGCTCACTCAACCACGCTCTTTTTATTTCCACACATC
Organism: Panulirus ornatus; assembly: GCF_036320965.1. Taxonomy (NCBI): domain Eukaryota; kingdom Metazoa; phylum Arthropoda; class Malacostraca; order Decapoda; family Palinuridae; genus Panulirus; species Panulirus ornatus. Next base: position 60,236,106 of record NC_092226.1, read on the forward strand.
TCTCTTACCCTTACATTACTTACTCGATCAAACCACTTCACACCACACATTGTCCTGAAACATCTCATTTCAAGCACATCCACCCTCCTGCGCACAACTCTATCCATAGCCCACGCCTCGCAACCATACAACATTGTTGGAACTACTATTCCCTCAAACATAGCCATTTTTGCTTTCGGAGATAATGTTTTCGACTTCCACACATTCCTCAAGGCTACCAGGATTTTCGCCCCCTCCCCCACCATATATATATATATATATATATATATATATATATATATATATATATATATATATATATATATATATATATATATATATATATATATATATATATATATATATATATATATATTCAAAGTTATGTTTGTTGAGTATTCCAGGGAAATTATATGCAAGGGTATTGATTGAGAGGGTGAAGGCATGTACAGAGCATCAGACTGGGGAAGAGCAGTGTAGTTTCAGAAGTGGTAGAGGATCAGGTGTTTGCTTTGAAGAATGTATATGAGAAATACTTAGAAAAGCAAATGGATTTGTATGTAGCATATATGGATCTGGAGAAGTCATATGATAGAGTTGATAGAGATGCTTTGTGGAAGGTATTGAGAATATATGGTGTGTAGGGCAAGTTGTTAGAAGCAGTGAAAAGTTTTTATCGAGGATGTAAGGCATGTGTACGTGTAGGAAGAGAGGTAAGTGATTGGTTCTCAATGAATGTAGGTTTGCGGCAGGGGTGTGTGATGTCTCCATGGTTGTTTAATTTGTTTATTGATGAGGTTGTTAGGGAGGTGAATGCAATAGTTTTGGAAAGAGGGGCAAGTATGCAGTCTGTTGTGGATGAGAGAGCTTGGGAAGTGAGTCAGTTGTTGTTCGTTGATGATACAGCGCTAGTGGCTGATTCATGTGAGAAACTGCAGAAGCTAGTGACTGAGTTTTGTAAGGTGTGTGAAAGAAGAAAGTTAAGTGTAAATGTGAATAAGAGCAAGGTTATTAGGTACAGTAGGGTTGAGGGTCAAGTCAATTAGGAGGTAAGTTTGAATGGAGAAAAACTGGAGGAAGTAAAGTGTTTTAGATATCTGGGAGTGGATCTGGTAGCGGATGGAATCATGGAAGGGGAAGTGAATCATAGGGTGGGGGAGGCGGCGAAAATTCTGGGAGCCTTGAAGAATGTTTGGAAGCCGAGAACATTGTCTCGGAAAGCAATAATGGGTATGTTTGAAGTAATAGTGGTTCCAATAATGTTGTATGGCTTCGAGGCGTGGGCTATGGATAGAGTTGTGCGCAGGGGGGTGGATGTGCTTGAAATGAGATGTTTGAGGACAATATGTGTTGTGAAGTGTTTTGATCGAGTATGTAGTATAAGGGTAAGAGAGATGTGTGGAAATAAAAAGAGCGTGGATGAGAGAGCAGAAGAGGGTGTGTTGAAATGGTTTGGGCACATGGAGAGAATGAGTGAGGAAAGATTGACCAAGAGGATATATGTGTCAGAGGTGGAGGGAACGAGAAGTGGGAGACCAAATTGGAGGTGGAAAGATGGAGTGAAAAAGATTTTGAGTGATTGGGGCCTGAACATGCAGGAGGGTGAAAGGCGTGCAAGGAATACAGTGAATTAAAAGGATGTGGTATACTGGGGTCGACGTGATGTCAATGGATGGATCCAGGGCATGTGAAGCGTCTGGGGTAAACCATGGAAAGTTCTGTCGGGCCTGGATGTGGAAAGGGAGCTCTGGTTTCGGTGCATTATTACATGACAGCTAGAGACTGAGTGTCAACGAATGGGGCCTTTGTTGTATTTTTCTAGCGCTACCTCGCACACATGAAGGGGGAGGGTGTGTTATTCCATGTGTGGCGAGATGGCGATGGGAATAAAGAAAGGCAGACAGTATGAACTATGTACATGTGTGTGTGTATATATATATATATATATATATATATATATATATATATATATATATATATATATATATATATATATATATATATATATATATATATATATATATATATATATATATTTTCTTTCTTTCAAACTATTCGCCATTTCCCGCATTAGCGAGGTAGCGTTAAGAACAGAGGGCTGGGCCTTTGAGGGAATACCCTCACCTGGCCCAATTCTCTGTTCCTTCTTTTGGAAAATTAAAAAAAAAACGACAGGGGAGGATTTCCAGCCCCCCGCTCCCTCCCCTTTTAGTCGCCTTCTACGACACGCAGGGAATACGTGGGAAGTATTCTTTCTCCCCTATCCCCAGGGATAATATATATATATATATATATATATATATATATATATATATATATATATATATATATATATATATATATATATATATATATATATATATATATATATTCTTTCTTTTCTTTCAAACTATTCGCCATTTCCCGCATTAGCGAGGTAGCGTTAAGAACAGAGGACTGGGCCTTTGAGGGACTACCCTCACCTGGCCCAATTCTCTGTTCCTTCTTTTGGAAAATCAAAAAAAAAAAAAAAAAAAGAAAAAAAAAAAATACGCGGGAGAGAGCGACAAAAAAAAAAAAAAAATATATATATATATATATATATATATATATATATGTATATATATATATATATATATATATATATATATATATATATATATATATATATATATATATATATGTCTGTGTGTGTATATATTTGTGTACATTGAGATGTATAGGTATGTATATTTGCGTGTGTGGACGTGTATGTATATATATGTGTATGTGGGTGGGTTGGGCCATTCTTTCGTCTGTTTCCTTGCGCTACCTCGCTAACCCGGGAGACAGCGACAAAGCAAAATGAATAATAAATTAATATATAATAAGTATATCACTGATATACTTATTATATATTACATATGATATACTTATTATATATTACATATGTAATATGTAATGTGTACATCATTGTCTTTCTTTACTAAAGCGGATAAGGTTAACACTGTTGTGATTATGGACAAAAGCAACTATTTATCTAAAATGAATGATATTATGAATTATGACACAACATATTCTAAACTCAGTAATAATCCCTTAAAAGCAGTTAATTCCCATTTCAATAAAGAACTGAAGATGTTGTTGAAAGGTAATGGTTCTCTTATGAAACGTTTGTCATCTTTGTCCCCTTCATTGCCATATATGTATGGAGTTTTCCAGCAAGACCTATAGTGGGTTCGGTAGGCCCCATCACATATGAATTGTCAAAATGGTTAGTTTGTTTATCAAGTCCTTTAATGGGTTAGATATCAAAATCTAATACCATGAACAATAGATATTTAGTTAACAAGCTTAACAATATCAATGTTAATTTCGAATTCAAACTTGTTAGTTTTGATGTTTCCTCAATTTTCACAAAAGTTCCAGTTGGCCTTTAGAATATTCATTTGATATCATGGATGATATTCATTTACCTGATTCAAAGTCTGTTTTCAGTGAACTCATAGAATTGTGTATGAAAGACAGTATATTTCAATTCGAGGGAGATTATTATGATCAGAAATTTGGTATGGAAATGGGTAACCAATAATCTTTATATGGAGTTTTTCTAAAAAAAAATTATTAAAGGATATCTTACCTTCTAATTCAATTTCGTTTAGGTATGTAGATGATGCTCTTTGTGCTTGGCCAACAAGTGAAAATTTACTAGTATTTCTCCTTTAATTAACAATTTAGTACCTCTCATCGAATTTACTGTAGAAAATGAAAATATTGGTATGTAACCACTTTCAGATTGCATGATCCATAGGCAAGGAAACAAGTTTAAGTTTAGCATATACAGAAAACCTACCATAATATGCTCATATATCCAATATTACTCATCTCAACATGACAGAGTTAGATTATCATCATTTCCATCTGTGTTCCTTAGGCATTCCGTATTTGCAGTCCAGAGTATATTGATGATGAGTTTTAGAAGATTTATTCTATTGGATCTAAGTTAAAGTACCATAGATCTTTCATTGATAAATCCCTTAAGTTAGCAAAGAAATCATTTAATAGAGTTGACACTAAGAATCATTTAGTTCTCCCTTTTGATGGCAATTTTACTTTACTTCCCAAGTTGCTTAAATCCTATAATGTATATGTTGCCTTCAGCAAAAATGATACTGTAATGAATGTCTTAATCAGAAATTCACCAGAAAATTCTCCTGGGTGCATCTATAAAGTGCCATGTAGTAATTGTGATAAGTTTTATGTTGGCCAGACTAGCAAGGATCTTTCTGTTAGAATTAAACAACATGAATAGAGTATAAAAACGGAACAAGAATCAAATGCCTTGTTTAATCACGTTAAATTCTATGATCATTGTAATGACTGGAGTAATGCCATCTCAGTTATTACCTCTAACACTATCACAACGAGAAATATCATTGAATCTTCTATTATTGAATAAACAAAGAATTATAATGTTACTATAAGTGATGTTTTATACAAATTGGATAACCTTATTGTTGATAAAACTTGTAAAATAATAAATTCACGATACGCTCGTTGTCTATCTTGGACAATCCCATGTTTACCAGATGGCGTCCTAGCTACGTCTCTTGATTGTACATCAACTGACAATTATATTTCTCTCTTGTGTCTCCCCTAATGATATGATTATCAAACGAAAGTGCACTTGAGAACTTAACGTGTTTCATTTTCCACGTGGATTCTTAAGAATATATATATATATATATATATATATATATATATATATATATATATATATATATATATATATATATATATATATATATATATATATATATATACGTACAAAAAAAATAAAAAATTTATTTTCATATAGGTTTGAACGTAATTCATCAGTTTGAAAAAACATTTTGCTCAATCTATGCTCTAATTACTAGCATGTACCTAAGCATTTATTTGCGGTTTTGATAAATATATGCCAAATGTAATTCCTTATGCATTGTTCCCACCAGAATTTGAAACTGGTCAACCTGGCCCCTTTTTTTTTTTTTTTTTTAACTCTGATGGACTTTATAAAACATGAGACCCTCCATGTTGCATCTGCTTCACCTTTTAAACCTCCTTTTTGAATAATACCAACTGACCATTTCTGGCTGCCTTTCATTATCATCTTTGATGATGCAGATGTGGCTTTTCTCAAAGACATATTGAAACTGGATACTACTGTTTTACAGGATTCATTGTAGTAGTGTTGTCATGCGCCATGCAGTTTTACTTTGACAAGTAAATTAATGCTCAAGAAGTCAGCCACATCCATAAACCATCGGCTAGGACAGCGGATTATGAACAGTGATGTGTCTATCTGGGTAGAGTACGTGCTGAGTTGCATTTGAGCAAGTGGCATCCTATATGTTGGAATGATGTTTGTTATGCTGAAAAAATGGGTATTCTCCATAGAACAGACATGCTAGTGTGACTCAATTTATCGTATGAGTGCAGCAGTTTCATATGGGTGTGTGACTGATGAAATGGATTCCAAGATTGAGTTGGAGGACAGTTGTGTTATATTTGTCGGATCATTTAAATGTTGGAGTGTGTTTTGTAAGTGTGGTGTTTGCTGGGGGTATTCTGTTCGTACAGGTGGCTGAAGTATGAGGGTGGGACAAGCTTTTTATCTTTGTTTGAATGTTGGTGGGAGCTTATGAAGCTTGTTAAAGTCACGTTGTATTATCTTTGTTTCGCTGTACAAGTGTTAAATTTTACTGGCTATTATGCAGATGATTGTCCTGAATGACCTGACAGGAAGAGCATAGTTTAGAGTAGTGTAAACATATTGTTGATAGAGGATACAGTGCTTAGGGATTCCATGATTGGTACTAGTGAGTGTTCTCAGGGAATTTATTTTGTATGTGGACTGCACACTGATGTCTGTGATGTGGAAGTTAAAGGTCACAAGTGTTTTTAGTTTCTTGTTTTGTATGAACAACTATGTGTTGGTGATGTTCCTCTTTTTTTATACTTAGATGAATATCCCACCTTAATAACATAGGGGATAGGGGAGAAAGAATACTTCCCACGTATTCCCTGCGTGTCGTAAAAGACGACTAAAAGGGGAGGGAGCGGGGGGCTGGAAATCCTCCCCCTCTTGTTTTTTTAATTTTCCAAAAGAAGGAACACAGAAGGGGACCAGTTGAGGATATTCCCTCAGAGGCCCAGTCCTCTGTTCTTAACGCTACCTTGCTAACGCGGGAAATGGCGAACAGTTTAGAAAAAAAAAATATATATATATATATATATATATATATTTATATATATATATATATATATATATATATATATATATATATTGAGGGAATAATTGGTATACATAGGGTGTTCAGTGTTGTAAATGGAAATGGTGAAGAGCTTGTAGATTTATGTGCTGAAAAAGGACTGATGATTGGGAATACCTGGTTTAAAAAGCGAGATATACATAAGTATACTTATGTAAGTAGGAGAGATGGCCAGAGAGCGTTATTGGATTACGTGTTAATTGACAGGCGTGCGAAAGAGAGACTTTTGGATGTTAATGTGCTGAGAGGTGCAACTGGAGGGATGTCTGATCATTATCTTGTGGAGGCTAAGGTGAAGATTTGTATGGGTTTTCAGAAAAGAAGAGTGAATGTTGGGGTGAAGAGGGTGGTGAGAGTAAGTGAGCTTGAGAAGGAGACCTGTGTGAGGAAGTACCAGGAGAGACTGAGTACAGAATGGAAAAAGGTGAGAACAATGGAAGCAAGGGGAGTGGGGGAGGAATGGGATGAATTTAGGGAATCAGTGATGGAGTGCGCAAAAGATGCTTGTGGCATGAGAAGAGTGGGAGGTGGGTTGATTAGAAAGGGTAGTGAGTGGTGGGATGAAGAAGTAAGAATATTAGTGAAAGAGAAGAGAGAGGCATTTGGACGATTTTTGCAGGGAAAAAATGCAGTTGAGTGGGAGATGTATAAAAGAAAGAGACAGGAGGTCAAAAGAAAGGTGCAAGAGGTGAAAAAAAGGGCAAATAAGAGTTGGGGTGAGAGAGTATCATTAAATTTTAGGGAGAATAAAAAGATGTTCTGGAAGGAGGTAAATAAAGTGCGTAAGACAAGGGAGCAAATGGGAACTTCAGTGAAGGGCGCAAATGGGGAGGTGATAACAAGTAGTGGTGATGTGAGAAGGAGATGGAGTGAATATTTTGAAGGTTTGTTGAATGTGTTTGATGATAGAGTGGCAGACATAGGGTGTTTTAGTCGAGGTGGTGTGCAAAGTGAGAGGGTTAGGGTAAATGATTTGGTAAACAGAGAAGAGGTAGTGAAAGCTTTGCGGAAGATGAAAGCCGGCAAGGCAGCAGGTTTGGATGGTATTGCAGTGGAATTTATTAAAAAAGGGGGTGACTGTATTGTTGACTGGTTGGTAAGGTTATTTAATGTATGTATGACTCATGGTGAGGTGCCTGATGATTGGCGGAATGCGTGCATAGTGCCATTGTACAAAGGCAAAGGGGATAAGAGTGAGTGCTCAAATTACAGAGGTATAAGTTTGTTGAGTATTCCTGATAAATTATATGGGAGGGCATTGATTGAGAGGGTGAAGGCATGTACAGAGCATCAGATTGGGGAAGAGCAGTGTGGTTTCCGAAGTGGTAGAGGATGTGTGGATCAGGTGTTTGCTTTGAAGAATGTATGTGAGAAATACTTAGAAAAGCAAATGGATTTGTATGTAGCATTTATGGATCTGGAGAAGGCATATGATAGAGTTGATAGAGATGCTCTGTGGAAGGTATTAAGAATATATGGTGTGGGAGGAAAGTTGTTAGAAGCAGTGAAAAGTTTTTATCGAGGATGTAAGGCATGTGTACGTGTAGGAAGAGAGGAAAGTGATTGGTTCTCAGTGAATGTAGGTTTGCGGCAGGGGTGTGTGATGTCTCCATGGTTGTTTAATTTGTTTATGGATGGGGTTGTTAAGGAGGTAAATGCAAGAGTTTTGGAAAGAGGGGCAAGTATGAAGTCTGTTGGGGATGAGAGAGCTTGGGAAGTGAGTTAGTTGTTGTTCGCTGATGATACAGCGCTGGTGGCTGATTCATGTGAGAAACTGCAGAAGCTGGTGACTGAGTTTGGTAAAGTGTGTGGAAGAAGAAAGTTAAGAGTAAATGTGAATAAGAGCAAGGTTATTATGTACAGTAGGGTTGAGGGTCAAGTCAATTGGGAGGTGAGTTTGAATGGAGAAAAACTGGAGGAAGTGAAGTGTTTTAGATATCTGGGAGTGGATCTGGCAGCGGATGGAACCATGGAAGCGGAAGTGGATCATAGGGTGAGGGAGGGGGCGAAAATTCTGGGGGCCTTGAAGAATGTGTGGAAGTCGAGAACATTATCTCGGAAAGCAAAAATGGGTATGTTTGAAGGAATAGTGGTTCCAACAATGTTGTATGGTTGCGAGGCGTGGGCTATGGATAGAGTTGTGCGCAGGAGGATGGATGTGCTGGAAATGAGATGTTTGAGGACAATGTGTGGTGTGAGGTGGTTTGATCGAGTGAGTAACGTAAGGGTAAGAGAGATGTGTGGAAATAAAAAGAGCGTGGTTGAGAGAGCAGAAGAGGGTGTTTTGATGTGGTTTGGGCACATGGAGAGAATGAGTGAGGAAAGATTGACCAAGAGGATATATGTGTCGGAGGTGGAGGGAACGAGGAGAAGAGGGAGACCAAATTGGAGGTGGAAAGATGGAGTGAAAAAGATTTTCTGTGATCGGGGCCTGAACATGCAGGAGGGTGAAAGGAGGGCAAGGAATAGAGTGAATTGGATCGATGTGGTATACCGGGGTTGACGTGCTGTCAGTGGATTGAAGCAGGGCATGTGAAGCGTCTGGGGTAAACCATGGAAAGCTGTGTAGGTATGTATATTTGCGTGTGTGGACGTATGTATATACATGTGTATGGGGGGGGGGGGGTTGGGCCATTTCTTTCGTCTGTTTCCTTGCGCTACCTCGCAAACGCGGGAGACAGAGACAAAGTATAAAAAAAAAAAATATATATATATATATATATATATATATATATATATATATATATATATATATATATATATATATATATATATATATATATATATATATGTATATTATTCCTGGGGATAGGGGATTAAGAATACTTCCCACGTATTCCCTGCGTGTCGTAGAAGGCGACTAAAAGGGGAGGGAGCGGGGGACTGTAAATCCTCCCCTCTCGTTTTTTTTTTTTAGTTTTCCAAAAGAAGGAACAGAGGGGGCAGGTGAGGATATTCAAAAAAAGGCCCAGTCCTCTGTTCTTAACGCTACCTCGCTAACGCGGGAAATGGCAAATAGTTTAAAAGAAAAAGAAAGATATATATATATATATATATATATATATATATATATATATATATATATATATATATATATATATATATATATATATATATATATTATCCCTGGGGATAGGGGAGAAAGAATACTTCCCACGTATTCCCTGCATGTCGTAGAAGGCGACTAAAAGGGGAGGGAGCGGGGGGCTGGAAATCCTCCCCGCTCGTTTTTTTTTAATTTTCCAAAAGAAGGAACAGAGAAGGGGGCCAGGTGAGGATGTTCCCTCTAAGGCCCAGTCCTCTGTTCTTAGCGCTACCTCGCTATCGCGGAAAATGGCGAATGGTATTAGAAAAAAAAAAAAAAAAAAAAAAATATATATATATATATATATATATATATATATATATATATATATATATATATATATATATATATATATATATATATATATATATATATATATATATGGGAGGGAAGTAATGGCATAAACGACGACCCGTATGGACGACTCACAAATTAGGACTGGGACGTCTCACAAGACGGAGAGTGAACAGTGAGGAAGACAACGCCAATTAAGGATGATATTAACCAATTAAGGATGATATATTCCAAGAAAAAGGAATGCTGCTCACAACCATGGTTACAGCTTAAGCGTCGCGTCATGAGAAGAACCATCATAATGGAGTTGCACGGACTGTGATCCTTGCTGTAGTTACAAGAATGTTCTTCCGCCCACCAGTGATGCTACTACGTTTGTGAATCAAGAACCATTGTAACACAAACCTCGCCAGGTGGTAGAGTGTCCCGCAGTGTATCGAGACAGACTTCCCCAGAACTTTTTTAAAGGGGAAGTAAATGTTTATAGTTGTGTTAATGGAGTGATAGTTTTCATACATGATGCTTTGACGGGAAAATAGTGAAATTGGAAAAAATGTAGCTTAGACATTGAAGCTTATTGATACAGCGGTTAAATTGATGAGAACTACTATTGACGTTTGTGTAAATAAATTATACATTTCCCTTTTCCATAGCCAGAGGTTGAACCATTATGTGACATTCATTTTTTCATTTCAAGCAAGAAGGTTCAGTTTTCTAAATTATTTCTTACATTTTTCATATGTATATATATGTGTATGTGTGTGTGTGTGTGTGTGTATATGTGCGTATATATGTGTATGTATGTATATATGTATATATATATGTATATATATATATATATATATATATATATATATATATATATATATATATATATATATATATATATATATATATATATATATATATATATATATATATATATATATATATATATATATATATATATTATCCCTGGGGATAGGGGTGAAAGAATACTTCCCACGCGTTCCTCGTGTGTCGTAGAAGGCGACTAGAGGGGACGGGAGCGGGGGGCCAGAATTCCTCCCCTCCTTGTATTTTTTAATTTTCTTAAATGGGAAACAGAAGATGGAGTCACGCGGGGAGTGCTCATCCTCCTCGAAGGCTCAGACTGGGGTGTCTAAATGTGTGTGGATGTAACCAAGATGTGAAAAAAGGAGAGATAGGTAGTATGTTTGAGGAAAGGAACCTGGATGTTTTGGCTCTTAGTGAAACGAAGCTCAAGGGTAAAGGGGAAGAGTGGTTTGGGAATGTCTTGGGAGTAAAGTCAGGGGTTAGTGAGAGGACAAGAGCAAGGGAAGGAGTAGCAGTACTCCTGAAACAGGAGTTGTGGGAGTATGTGATATATGTAAGAAAGTAAATTCTCGATTAATATGGGTAAAACTGAAAGTTGATGGAGAGAGATGGGTGATTATTGGTGCATATGCACCTGGGCATGAGAAGAAAGATCATGAGAGGCAAGTGTTTTGGGAGCAGCTGAATGAGTGTGTTAGTGGTTTTGATGCACGAGACCGGGTTATAGTGATGGGTGATTTGAATGCAAAGGTGAGTAATGTGGCAGTTGAGGGAATAAGTGGTATACATGGGATGTTCAGTGTTGTAAATGGAAATGGTGAAGAGCTTGTAGATTTATGTGCTGAAAAAGGACTGATGATTGGGAATACCTGGTTTAAAAAGCGAGATATACATAAGTATACGTATGTAAGTAGGAGAGATGGCCAGAGAGCGTTATTGGATTACGTGTTAATTGACAGGCGCGCGAAAGAGAGACTTTTGGATGTTAATGTGCTAAGAGGTGCAACTGGAGGGATGTCTGATCATTATTTTGTGGAGGCTAAGGCTGAAGATTTGTCTGGGTTTTCAGAAAAGAAGAGTGACTGTTGGGGTGAAGAGGGTGGTGAGAGTAAGTGAGCTTGGGAAGGAGACTTGTGTGAGGAAGTACCAGGAGTGACTGAGTATAGAATGGAAAAAGGTGACAACAATGGAAGTAAGGGGAGTGGGGGAGGAATGGGATGTATTTAGGGAATCAGTGATGGATTGCGCAAAAGATGCTTGTGGCATGAGAAGAGTGGGAGGTGGGTTGATTAGAAAGGGTAGTGAGTGGTGGGATGAAGAAGTAAGATTATTAGTGAAAGCGAAGAGAGAGGCAATTGGACGATTTTTGCAGGGAAAAAATGCAATTGAGTGGGAGATGTATAAAAGAAAGAGACAGGAGGTCAAGAGAAAGGTGCAAGAGGTGAAAAAGAGGGCAAATAAGAGTTGGGGTGAGAGAGTATCATTAAATTTTAGGGAGAATAAAAAGATGTTCTGGAAGGAGGTAAATAAAGTGCGTAAGACAAGGGAGCAAATGGGAACTTCAGTGAAGGGCGCAAATGGGGAGGTGATATGGAGTGAGTATTTTGAAGGTTTGTTGAATGTGTTTGATGATAGAGTGGCAGATATAGGGTGTTTTGGTCGAGGTGGTGTGCAAAGTGAGAGGGTTAGGGAAAATGATTTGGTAAACAGAGAAGAGGTAGTAAAAGCTTTGCGGAAGATGATAGCGGGCAAGGCAGAAGGTTTGGATGGTGTTGCAGTGGAATTTATTAAAAAGGGGGTAACTGTATTATTGCCTGGTTGGTAAGGTTATTTAATGTATGTATGACTCTTGGTGAGGTGCCTGAGGATTGGCGGAATGCGTGCATAGTGCCATTGTACAAAGGTAAAGGGGATAAGAGTGAGTGCTCAAATTACAGAGGTATAAGTTTGTTGAGTATTCCTGGTAAATTATATGGGAGGGTATTGATTTCCACCTTCAATTTGGTCTCCCACTTCTCCTCGTTCCCTCCACCTCCGATACATATATCCTCTTGGTCAATCTTTCCTCACTCATTCTCTCTATGTGTCCAAACCATTTCAAAACACCCTCTTCTGCTCTCTCAACCACGCTCTTTTTATTTCCACACATCTCTCTTACCCATACATTACTTACTCGATCAAACCACCTCACACCACATATTGTCCTCAGACATCTCATTTCTAGCACATCCACCCTCCTGCGCACAACTCTATCCATAGCCCACGCCTCGCAACCATACAAAATTGTTGGAACCACTATTCCTTCAAACATACCAATTTTTGCTTTCGAGATAATGTTCTCGACTTCCACACATTCTTCAAGGCTCCCAGGATTTTTGCCCCCTCCCCCACCCTATGATCCACTTCCGCTTCCATGGTTCCATCCGCTGCCAGATCCACTCCAGATATCTAAAACACTTTACTTCCTCCAGTTTTTCTCCATTCAAAATTACCTCCCAGTTGACTTGACCCTCAACCCTACTGTACCTAATAACCTTGCTCTTATTCACATTTATTCATAACTTTCTTCTTTCACACACTTTACCAAACTCAGTCACCAGCTTCTGCAGTTTTTTCACATGAATCAGCCACCAGCGCTGTATCATCAGCGAACAACAACTGACTCACTTCCCAAGCTCTCTCATCTACAACAGACTTCATACTTGTCCCTCTTTCCAAAACTCTTGCATTCACCTCCCTAACAACCCCATCCATAGACAAATTAAACAACCATGGAGACATCACACACCCCTGCCGCAAACCTACATTCACTGAGAACCAATCACTTTCCTCTCTTCCTACACGTACACGTGAGTTACATCCTCGATGAAAACTTTTCACTGCTTCTAATAACTTGCCTCACACACCATATATTCTTAATACCTTCCACAGAGCATCTCTATCAACTCTATCATATGCCTTCTCCAGATCCATAAATGCTACATACAAATCCATTTGCTTTTCTAAGTATTTCTCACATACATTCTTCAAAGCAAACACCTGATCCACACATCCTCTACCACTTCTGAAACCACACTGCTCTTCCCCAATCTGATGCTCTGTACACGCTTTCACCCTCTCAATCAATACCCTCCCATATAATTTACCAGGAATACTCAACAAACTTATACCTCTGAAATTTGAGCACTCACTCTTATCCCCTTTGCCTTTGTACAATGGCACTATGCACACATTCCGCCAATCCTCAGGCACCTCACCATGAATCATACATATATATATATATATATATATATATATATATATATATATATATATATATATATATATATATATATATATATATATATATATATATATATATATATGTTGGAAAGGATCACAATTTTGCGCGTGATCAAGATATTCCTATGAGTCCACGGGGAAAATGAAACACGAAATGTTCCCAAGTGCACTTTCGTGTAATAATCACATCATCAGGGGAGACACAAGAGAGGAATATAACAGTCAGTTGATATACATCGAAGAGACGAAGCTTGGACGCCATTTGGTAAACATGTGATTGTCCAAAACATACAACGAGCGTTCATAAACTTATCATTTTACAAATCTTATCAACAATAAAGTTATCTAATTTGTACAGACCATCACTAATATTAAGATCATAATTCTTTGTGTATCTAATAATAGAAGATTCAATGATATTTCTCTTGGTAATAGAGTTAGAGTTAACAACTGAGATGGCGTTACTCCAGTCAATACAATGATCATAGTTTTTAACATGATTAAACAAGGCATTTGATTCCTGTCCCGTTCTTATACTATATCTATGTTGCTTAAGTCTAACAGAAAGATCCTTACCAGTCTGACCAACATAAAATTTATCACAGTTTCCACAAGGAACTTTATAGGTGCAACCAAGAGAATTTTCTGGTGAATTCCTGATTAAGATATTCTTTATAGTATTATTGTTGCTAAAGGCAACATTTACATTAAAAGATTTAAGCAACATGGGAAGCAAAGTGAAATTATTATTAAAAGGGAGAACTAAAAGATTCTTGGTGTTAATGGGAGGTTTGGGCTCAACTCTATAAAATGATTTCTTTGCTAACTTAAGGGATTTATCAATGAAAGATCTAGGGTACTTTAACTCAGATCCAATAGAATATATCTTCTCAAACTCATCATCAATAAACTCTGGACTGCAAATACGTAATGCCCTTAGGAACATAGATTGAAATATTGATAATTTAACTCTGTCATGTTGAGAGGAGTAATAATGGATATATGAGCATACATTGATGGGTTTTCTGTATATGCTAAACTTAAACTTGTTTCCTTGTCTATGGATCATGCAATCTAAAAATGGTAACATACCATTATTTTCATTTTCTACAGTAAATTTGATGGAAGGTACAAAATTGTTAAGTAAGGGGAGAAATATTTGTAAATTTTCATTTGTTGGCCAAGCACAAAGAACATCATCTACATACCTAAACCAAATTGCATTAGAAGGTAAGATATCCTTTAGTAATTTTGTTTCATAAAATTCCATATAAAGATTGCTAAGTACAGGTGAAAGAGGGTTACCCATTGCCATACCAAATTTTTGAACATAATGATCTCCATTAAATTGAAATACACAGTCTTTTATACACAATTTTAGCAGTTCAATAAAATTAGACTTTGAAACAGGTAATTGAATATCATCCAAGACATCAAATAAATATTCTAAAAGGTCATCAACTGGAACTTTAGTGAAAAGTGAGGAAACATCAAAGCTAACTAGTTTGAAATCAAAATTAATGTTGATATTGTTTAGCTTGTTGACTAAATCTACATTGTTCATGATATTAGAACTTGATACCTTACGTACTAAAGGGCTTAATAAGGAAACTAACCATTTCGATAATTCATATGTGATGGAGCCTACTGAACTCACTATAGGTCTTGCTGGAAAATTTTGTTTATGTGTTTTGATAAGTCCATACATATATGGCAATGAAGGGGACAAAGATGACAAATTTTTGATAAGAGAAATGTTACCTTTCAACAACAACTTCATTTCTTTATTGATGTGAGAATTAACTGCCTCTAATGGATTTTTACTAAGTTTAGAATATGTTGTGTTATTATTTAGATCATTCATTTTAGATAAATAGTTACTTTTGTCTAAAATCATTTTCCCCGTGGACTCATAGGAATATATGTATATATATATATATATATATATATATATATATATATATATATATATATATATATATATATATATATATATATATATATATATATCATTTATTTTGCTTTGTTGTTGTCTCCCACGTTAGCGAGGTAGCGCAGGGGAACAGACGAAAGAATGGCCCAACCCGCCCACATACACACGCATATATACATGCCCATACATCTCAATGTACACATATATATACACACACAGACATATACATATATACACATGTACATAATTCATACTGTCTGCCTTTATTTGATCCCATCGCCACCTCGCCACACATGGAATAACAACCCCCTTCCCCCTCACGTGTGCGAGGTAGCGCTAGGAAAAGACACCAAAGGCCCCATTCGATCACACTCAGTCTCTAGCTGTCATGTAATAATGCAACCAAACCACAGCTCCCTTTCCACATCCAGGCCCCACACAACTTTGCATGGTTTACCCCAGACACTTCACATGCCCTGGTTCAATCCATTAACAGCACGTCGACCACGGTATACCACATCGTTCCAATTCACTCTATTCCTTGCACGCCTTTCACCCTCCTGCATGTTCAGGCCCCGATCACTCAAAATCTTTTTCACTCCATCTTTCCACCTCCAATTTGGTATCCCACTTCTCATCGTTCCCTCCACCTCTCACAAATATATCCTCTTGGTCAATCTTTCCTCACTCATTCTCTCCATGTGACCAAACCATTTCAAAACACACTCTTCTGCTGTCTCAACCATGCTCTTTTTATTTCCACACATCTCTTTTACCATTACATTACTTACTCGATCAAACCACCTCACACCACATATTGTCCTCAAACATCTCATTTCCAGCACATCCACCCACCTGCGCATAACTCTATCCATAGCCCACGCCTTGCAACCATACAACATTGTTGGAACCACTATTCCTTCAAACATACCCATTTTTCCTATCCGAGACAATGTTCTCGACTTCCAAACATTCTTCAAGGCTCCCAGAATTTTCGCCCCCTTCCCCCACCCAATGATTCACTTCCGCTTCCATGGTTCCATCCGCTGCCAGATCCACTCCCAGATATCTAAAACACTTTACTTCCTCCAGTTTTTCTCCATTCAAAATTACCTCCCAGTTGACTTGACCCTCAACCCTACTGTACCTAATAACCTTGCTCTAATTCAAATTTACTCTTAACTTTCTTCTTTCACACACTTACCAAACTCAGACAGCAGCTTCTGCAGTTTCTCACATGAATCAGCCACCAGCGCTGTATCATCAGCGAACAACAACTGACTCACTTCCCAAGCTCTCTCATCCACAACAGACTTCATACTTGCCCCTCTTTCCAAAACTCTTGCATTCACCTCTCTAATAACCCCATCCATAAACAAATTAAAAAACCATGTAGACATCACACACCCCTGCCGCAAAGCTACATTCACTGAGAACCAATCACTTTCCTCTCTTCCTACACGTACACATGCCTTACATCCTCGATAAAAACTTTTCACTGCTTCTAACAACCTGCCTCCACACCATATATTCTTAAAACCTTCCACAGAGCATCTCTATCAACTCTATCATACGCCTTCTCCAGATCCATAAATGCTACATACAAATCCATTTGTTTTTCCAAGTATTTCTCACATACAATCTTCAAAGCAAACACCTGATCCACACATCCTCTACCACTTCTGACACCACACTGATCTTCCCCAATCTGATGCTCTGTACATGCCTTCACCCTCTCAATCAATACCCTCCCATATAATTTACCAGGAATACTCAACAGACTTATACCTCTGTAATTTGAGCACTCACTCTTATCCCCTTTGCCTTTGTACAATGGCACTATGCAAGCATTCCGCCAATCCTCAGGCACCTCACCATGAATCATACATACATTAAATAACCTTACCAACCAGTCAACAATACAGTCACACCTTTTTTTAATAAATTCCACTGCAATACCATCCAAACCTGCTGCCTTGCCGGCTTTCATCTTCCGTAAAGCTTTTACTACCTCTTCTCTGTTTACGAAATCATTTTCCCTCACCCTCTCACTTTGCACACCACCTCGACCAAAACACCATATATCTGCCACTCTATCATCAAACACATTCAACAAACCTTCAAAATACTCACTCCACATCCTTCTCACATCACCACTACTTGTTATCACCACCCCATTAACCCCCTTTACTGAAGTTACCATTTGCTCCCTTATCTTACGCACTTTATTTACCTAATTCCAAAACATCTTTTTATTCTCCCTGAAATTTAATGATACTCTCTCACCCCAACTCTCATTTGCATTCTTTTTCACCTCTTGCACCTTTTTCTTGACCTCCTGCCTCTTTCTTTTATACCTCTCCCACTCATTTGCATTTTTTCCCTGCAAAAATCGTCCAAATGCCTGTCTCTTCTCCTTCACTAATAATCTTACTTCTTCATCCCACCACTCACTACCCTTTCTAATCAACCCACCTCCCACGCTTCTCATGCCACAAGCATCTTTTGCGCAAGCCATCACTGCTTCCCTAAATACATCCCATTCCTCCCCCACTACTCTTACCTCCTTTGTTCTCACCTTTTTAAATTCTGTACTCAGTCTCTCCTGGTACTTCCTCACACAAGTCTCCTTCCCAAGCTCACTTACTCTCACCATTCTCTTCACCCAAACATTCTCTCTTCTTTTCTGAAAACCCCCACAAATCTTCACCTTCGCCTACGGAAGACAATGATCAGACATCCCTCCAGTTTCACCTCTCAGCACATTAACATCCAAAAGTCTCTCTTTCGTGCGTCAATCAATTAACACGTAATCCAATAACGCTCTGTGGCCATCTCTCCTACTTACATACGTATACTTATGTATATCTCGCTTTTTAAACCACGTATTCCCAATCACCAGTCCTTTTTCAGCACATAAATCTACAAGCTCTTCACCATTTCCATTTACAACACTGAACACTCCATGTATACCAATCATTCCCTCAACTGCCACATTACTCACCTTTGCATTGAAGTCACCCATCACTCTAACCCGGTCTCATGTATCAAAACCACTAACACACTCATTCAGCTGCTCCCAAAACACTTGCCCCTCATGATCTTTCTTCTCATGCCCAGGTGCATTTGCACCAATGATCACCCATCTCTCTCCATCAACTTTCAGTTTTACCCATATCAATCTAGAATTTACTTTCTTACACTCCATCACATACTCCCACAACTGATTCAGGAGTAGTGCTACTTCCCTTGCTCTTGTCCTCTCACTAAGCCCTGACTTTACTCCCAAGACATTCCCAAACTACTCTTCCCCTTTACCGTTGAACTTCGTTTCACTCAGAGCCAAAACATCCAGGTTCCTTTCCTCAAACATACTACCTATCTCTCCTTTTTTCTCATCTTGGTTACATCCACACACATTTAGACACCCCAATCTGAGCCTTCGAGGAGGATGAGCACTCGTCGCGTGACTCCTTCTTCTGTTTCCCCTTTTAGAAAGTTAAAATACAAGGATGGGAGGGTTTTTGGCCCCCCGCTCCCGTCCCCTTTAGTCGCCTTGTACGACACGTGAGGAATGCGTGGGAAGTATTCTTTCTCCCCTATCCCCAGGGATATATATATATATATATATATATATATATATATATATATATATATATATATATATATATATATAAATTCATTTATTCATTTTTATATATATATATATATATATATATATATATATATATATATATATATATATAAATTCATTTATTTATTTTGCTTTGTCGCTGTCTCCTGCGTTTGCGAGGTAGCGCAAGGAAAGAGACGAAATACACATACCCATACACATGTATATACATACACGTCCACACACGCAAATATACATACCCATACATCTCAATGTACTCATATAAATACACACAGAGACACATACATATATACACATGCGCACAATTCACACTGTCTGCCTTTATTCATTCCCATCGCCACCTCGCCACACATGGAATAACATCCCCATCCCCCCTCATGTGTGCGATGCAGCGCTAAGGAAAGACAACAAAGGCCACATTCGTTCACCCTCAGTCTCTAGCTGTCATGCAATAATGCCCGAAACAACAGCTCCCTTTCCACATTCAGGCCCCACACAACTTTCCATGGTTTACCCCAGACGCTTCACATTCCCTGATTCAATCCATTGACAGCACGTCGACCACGGTATACCACATCGACCCAATTCACTCTATTCCTTGCCCGCCTTTTACCCTCCTGCATGTTCAGGCCCCGATCACTCAAAATCTTTTTCACTCCATCTTTCCACCTCCAATTTGGTCTCCCACTTCTCCTCGTTCCCTCCACCTCACACACATATATCCTCTTGGTCAATCTTTCCTCACTCATTCTCTCCATGTGCCCAAACCCTTTCAAAACACCCTCCTCTGCTCTCTCAACTACGCTCTTTTTATTTCCACACATCTCTCTTACCATTACATTACTTACTCGATCAAACCACCTCACACCACATATTGTCCTCAAACATCTGATTTCCAGCATATCCATCCTCCTGCGCACAACTCTATCCATAGCCCACGCATCGCAACCATACAACATTGTTGGAACCACTATTCCTTCAAACATAGCCATTTTTGCTTTCCGAGATAATGTTCTCGACCTCCACACATTCTTCAAGGCTCCCAGGATTTTCGCCCCTTCCCCCACCCTATGATTCATTTCCGCTTCCATGGTTCCATCCGCTGCCAGATTCACTCCCAGATATCTAAAACACTTTACTTCCTCCAGTTTTTCTCCATTCAAACCTACCTCCCAATTGACTTGACCCTCAACCCTACTGTACCTAATAACCTTGCTCTTATTTACATTTACCCTTAACTTTCTTCTTTCACACAATTTACCAAACTCAGTCACCTGCTTCTGCAGTTTCACACATGAATCAGCCACCAGCGCTGTATCATCAGCGAACAACAACTGACTCACTTCCCAAGCTCTCTCATCCACAACAGACTTCATACTTGCCCCCTTTCCAAAACTCTTGCATTCACCACCCTAAAAACCCCATCCATAAACATTAAACAACCATAGAGACATCACACACCCCTGCCGCAAACGTACATTCACTGAGACCCAATCACTTTCCTCTCTTCCTACACGTACACATGCCTTACATCCTCGATAAAAACTTTTCACTGCTTCTAACAACTTGCCTCCCACAAAATATATTCTTAGTACCTTCCACAGAGCATCTCTATCAACTCTATCATATGCCTTCTCCAGATCCATAAATGCTACATACAAATCCATTTGCTTTTCTAAGTATTTCTTACATTCTTCAAACAAACACCTGATCCACACATCCTCTGCCACTTCTGAAACCACACTGCTCTTCCCCAATCTGATGCTCTGTACATGCCTTCACCCTCTGAATCAATACCCTCCCATATAATTTCCCTGGAATACTCAACAAACTTATACCTCTGTAAGTTGAGCACTCACTCTTATCCCCTTTGCCTTTGTACAATGGCACTATGCACGCATTCCGCCAATCCTCAGGCACCTCACAATGAATCATACATAAATTAAATAACCTTACCAACCAGTCAACAATACAGTCACCCCATTTCTTAATAAATTCCACTGCAATACCATCCAAACCTGCTGCCTTGCCGGCTTTCATCTTCCGCAAAGCTTTTACTACCTCTTCTCTGTTTACCAAATCATTTTCCCTAACCCTCTCTCTTTGCACACCACCTCGACCAAAACACCCTATATCTGCCACTCTATCGTCAAACACATTCAACAAACCTTCAAAATACTCACTCCATCTCCTTCTCACATCACCACTATATATATATATATATATATATATATATATATATATATATATATATATATATATATATATATATATATATATATATATTTTTTTTTTCTTTTTTCTTAAACTATTCGCCATTTCCCGCGTTAGCGAGGTAGCGTTAAGAACAGAGGACTGGGTCTTTTTTGGAATATCCTCACCTGGCCCCCTCTGTTCCTTCTTTTGGAAAATTAAAAAAAAAAAAACGAGAGGGGAGGTTTTCCAGCCCCCCTCTCCGTCTCCTTTTAGTCGCCTTCTACGACACGCAGGGAAGACGTGGGAAGTATTCTTAATCCCCTATCCCCAGGGATATATATACATATACATATCATTCCTGGGGATTGGGGAGAATACTTCCCACGTATTACCTGCGTGTCGTAGAAGGCGACTAAAAGGAGAGAAAGCGGGTGGCTGGAAATCCTCCCCTCCAATTCATTTTTTTTTAAATTTTTCAAAAGAAGGAACAGAGACGGGGGCCTTGTGAGGATATTCCCTCAAAGGCCCAGCTTGTGTTCTTAACGCTACCTTGCTAACGCGGGAATTGGCGAATAGTATGAAAGAAAAGCTTGGGAAGGAGACTTGTGTAAGGAGTACCAGGAGATACTGAATACAGAATGGAAAAAGGTGAGAAAATAGCACGTAACGGGAGTGGTTGAGGAATGGGATGTATTTAGGGAAGCACAAAAGGTGCTTGTGGCATGAGAAGCGTGGGAGGTAGGCAGATTAGAAAGAGCAGTGAGTGATGGGATGAAGATGTAAGATTATTAAAGAAAGAGAAGAAGGAGGCATTTGGACGATTTTTACAGGGAAATAATGCAAATGACTGGGAGACTTATAAGAGAAAGAGGCAGGAGGTCAAGAGAAAGGTGCAATAGGTAAAAAAGAGGGCAAATAAGAGTAGGGGTGAGAGGGTATCATTAGATTTTAGGTAGAATAAAAAAGATTTCTTGGAAGGAGGTAAATAGGAGTGCGTAAGACAAGGGAACAAATGGGAACATTATTGAAAGGGGCCTATGGGGAGATGAAAACAAGCAGTGGTGATATGAGAAGATGGAATGAGTATTTTGAAGGTTTGATGAATGTGGTTGATGATAGAGTGGCAGATATAGTGTGATTTGGTCGAGGTGGTGTGCAAAGTGAGAGGGTTAGGGAAAATGATTTGGTAAACAGAGAAGAGGTAGTAAAAGCTTGCGGAAGATGAAAGCCTGCAAGGCAGAGGGTTTGGATGGTATTGCAGTGGGATTTATTAAAAAAAGGGGTGACTGTATTGTTGGCTGGTTCGTAAGGTTATTTAATGCATGTATGACTCATGTTGAGGTGCCTGAGGATTGGCAGAATGCTTGCATAGTACCATTATACAAAGGCAAAGGGGATAAAAGTGAGTGCTCAAATTATAGAGGTATAAGTTTGTTAAGTATTCCTGGAAAATTATATGAGAGGGTGAAGGCATGTACAGAGCATCAGATTGAGGAAGAGCAGTGTGGTTTCAGAAGTGGTAGAGGATGCATGGATCAGGTATTTGATTTGAAGAACGTATATGAGAAATACTCAGAATGGCAAATGGATTTCTATGTAGCATTCATGGATCTGGAGAAGATATATGATAGAGTTGATAGAAATGCTTTGTGGAAGATATTAAGAATATATGGTCAGGGAGGCAAGTTGTCGGTAGCAGTGAAATGTTTTTATCGAGGATGTAAGGTATGAGTAGAGTAGGAAGAGAGGAAAGTGATTCCTACTCAGTGAATGTTGGTTTACAACAGGGGTGCGTGATGTCTCTATTACTTAATTTGTTTATGGATGGGGTTGTTAGGGAGGTGAATGCAAGAGTATTTGCAGTGGAATTCATTAAAAAAGGGGGTGACTGTATTGTTGACTGGTTGGTAAGGTTATTTAATGTATGTATGATTCATAGTGAGGTGCCTGAGGATTGGCGGAATGCTTGCATAGTGCCATTGTACAAAGGCAAAGGGGGTAAGCGTGAGTGCTCAAATTACAGAGGTAGGTTTGCGGCAGGGGTGTGTGATGTCTCCATGGTTGTTTAATTTGTTTATGGATGGGGTTGTTAGGGAGGTGAATGCAAGAGTTTTGGAAAGAGGGGCAAGTATGAAGTCTGTTGGGGATGAGAGAGCTTGGGAAGTGAGTGAGTTGTTGTTCGCTGATGATACAGCGCTGGTGGCTGATTCATGTGAGAAACTGCAGAAGCTGGTGACTGAGTTTGGTAAAGTGTGTGGAAGAAGAAAGTTAAGAGTAAATGTGAATAAGAGCAAGGTTATTAGGTACAGTAGGGTTGAGGGTCAAGTCAATTGGGAGGTGAGTTTGAATGGAGAAAAACTGGAGGAAGTGAAGTGTTTTAGATATCTGGGAGTGGATCTGGCAGCGGATGGAACCATGGATGCGAATGTGGATCATAGGGTGGGGGAGGGGGCGAAAATTCTGGGAGCCTTGAAGAATGTGTGGAAGTCGAGAACATTATCTCGGAAAGCAAAAATGGGTATGTTTGAAGGAATAGTGGTTCCAACAATGTTGTATGGCTGCGAGGCGTGGGCTATGGATAGAGTTGTGCGCAGGAGGATGGATGTGCTGGAAATGAGATGTTTGAGGACAATGTGTGGTGTGAGGTGGTTTGATCGAGTAAGTAACGTAAGGGTAAGAGAGATGTGTGGAAATAAAAAGAGCGTGGTTGAGAGAGCAGAAGAGGGTGTTTTGAAATGGTTTGGGCACATGGAGAGAACGAGTGAGGAAAGATTGACCAAGAGGATGTATGTGTCGGAGGTGGAGGGAACGAGGAGAAGAGGGAGACCAAATTGGAGGTGGAAAGATGGAGTGAAAAAGATTTTGTGTGATCGGGGCCTGAACATGCAAGAGGGTGAAAGGAGGGCAAGGAATAGAGTGAATTGGAGCGATGTGGTATACCGGGGTTGACGTGCTGTCAGTGGATTGAATCAAGGCATGTGAAGCGTCTGGGGTAAACCATGGAAAGCTGTGTAGGTATGTATATTTGCGTGTGTGGACGTATGTATATACATGTGTATGGGGGTGGGTTGGGCCATTTCTTTCGTCTGTTTCCTTGCGCTACCTCGCAAACGCGGGAGACAGCGACAAAGCAAAAAAAAAAAAAAAAAAATTTGATGAGTATTCCTGGTAAATTATATGGGAGGGTAATGATTGAGAGGGTGAAGGCATGTAAGGAGCATCAGATTGGGGAAAAGCAGTGTTATTTCAGAAGTTGTAGAGATGTGTAGATCAGGTGTTTGCTTTGAAGAATGTATGTGAGAAATACTTAGAAAAACAAATGGATTTGTATGTAGCATTTATGGATCTAGAGAAGGCATATGATAGAGTTGATAGAGATGCTCTGTGGAAGGTTTTAAGAATATATGGTGTGGGAGGCAAGTTGTTAGAAGCAGTGAAAAGTTTTTTTCGAGGATGTAAGGCATGTGTGCGTGTAGGAAGAGAGGAAAGTGATTGGTTCTCAGTGAATGTAGGTTTGCGGCAGGGGTGTGTGATGTCTCCATGGTTGTTTAATTTGTTTATGGATGGGGTTGTTAGGGAGGTGAATGCAAGAGTTTGGGAAAGAGGGGCAAGTATGCAGTCTGTTGTGGATAAGAGATCTTTGGAAGTGAGTCAGTTGTTGTTGGCTGTTGATACAGCGCTGGTAGCTGATTCGGGTGAGAAACTGCAGAAGCTGGTGACTGAGTTTGGTAAAGTGTGTGAAAGAAGAAAGCTGAGGGTAGATGTGAATAAGAGCAACGATATTAGGTGCAGTAGGGTTGAGGGACAAGTCAACTGGGAGGTAAGTTTGAATGGAGAAAAACTGGAGGAAGTGAAGTGTGCTGGAAATGAGATGTTTAAGGACAGTATGTGGTGTGAGGTGATTTGATCAAGTAACGATAGGGTAAGAGAGATGTGTGGTAATAAAAAGAGTGTGTTTGAGGGAGCAGAAGAGGGTGTTTTGAAATAGTTTGGTCACATGGAGATAATGAGTGAGCAATGATTGACAAAAAAGATATATGTGTCAGAGGTGGAGAGATGTGGGAGACCAAATTGAAGGTGGAAAGATGGAGTGAAAAAGATTTTGAGTGATCGGGGCCTGAACATGCAGGAGGGTGAAAGGCATGCAAGAATAGAGTGAATTGGAACGATGTGGTATACCGGGGTCGACATGCTGTCAATGGATTGAACGAGGGTATGTGAAGCGTCAGGGGTAATCTATTGCAATTTCTGTGGGGCCTGGATGTGGAAAGGGAGCTGTGGTTTCTGTGCATTAGACATGACAGCTAGAGACTGAGTGTGAACGAATGTGGCCTTTGTTGTCTTTTCCTAGCGCTACCTCCCGCCCATGGTGGGGAGGGGGTTGTTATTTCATATGTGGTAGGGTGGCGATGGAAATGTATAAGGGCAGACAGTATGAATTATGTACATATGTATGTATGTATATGTCTGTCTGTGTATATATATGTATACGTTGAGATGTATAGGTATGGATATGTGCGCGTGTGGACGTATATGTATATACATGTGTATGTGGTGGGTTGGGCCATTTTTCGAGTACTTAGTATTTCGAATAGTTGTTTCCTATTATACAGACCCTTAGCCTAGCGGTTAGCATGCCTGCCTCTTGCACAAGGGGTCCCAGGTTCGATCCTGGCTGTTGGAGCTTTGTATGATATATATATATATTTCTTTCTTTCTTTTAAACTATTCGCCATTTCCCGCGTTAGCGAGGTAGCATTAAGAACAGAGGACTGGGCCTTTGAGGGAATACCCTCACCTGGCCCAATTTTCTGTTCCTTCTTTTGGAAAAAAAAAAAAAAAAAAAAAAAAAAACGAGAGGGGAGGATTTCCAGCCCCCCGCTCCCTCCCCTTTTAGTCGCCTTCTACGACACGCAGGGAATACGTGGGAAGTATTCTTAATCCCCTATCCCCAGGGATAGTATATATATATATATATATATATATATATATATATATATATATATATATATATATATATATATATATTTTTTTTCATACTATTCGCTATTTCCCGCGATAGCGAGGTAGCGTTAAGAACAGAGGACTGGGCCTTTGAGGGAATATCCTCACCTGGCCCTCTTCTCTGTTCCTTCTTTTGGGAAAAAAAAAAAAAAAAAAAAAAAAATGAAACACGATAAGTTCCCCACTGCGCTTTCGTGTAATAATCACATCGCCAGGGGAGAAACATAAGTCAGTTGATATACGTCGAAGAGGAAAAGCTAGGACGCCATTTGGTAAATATCCGATTGTCCAAAACATACAACGAGCGTTCATAAGCTTATTATTTCATAAATTTTATCAACAATAAAGTTATCTAATTTGTATACACCACCTTTAATATTAAGATTATAATTCTTTGTGTACTTACTAATAGAAGATTAAATGATACTACTTGTGGTAATGGAGTTAATAACAGAGATGGCATTACTCCTGTCAATGCAATGATCACAGCTTTTAACGTGATTATACAAGGCATTTGATTCTTATCCCGTTCTTATACTATGCATATATTGCTTAAGTCTAACAGAAAGATCATTACCAGTTTGACCAACATGAAATTTATCAAAGTATCTACATGGCACTTTATAGATGTATCCAAGAAGATTTTTTGGTGAATTCCTGATTGAGATATTGTGTATGGTATTATTGTTGCTAAAGGCAACATTTACATTAAAGGATTTAAGCAACATGGCCAGTAAAGTGAAATTATTATTAAAAGGGAGAACTAAAAGATTCTTGGTGTCAAAGGGAGGTTTGGGCTCAACTCTATAAAATGATTTCTTTGCCAACTTAAGGGATTTATTAATGAAAGATCTATGGTACTTTAACTTAGATCCAATAGAATCTATCTTCTCAAACTCTGGACTAGAAATACGTAATGCCCTGAGGAACATAGATCGAAATGATAATTTAACTCTGTCATGTTGAAATGAGTAATAATGGATATATGAGCATACATTAGTAGGTTTTCTGTATATGCTAAACTTAAACTTGTTTCCTTGCCTATGGATCATGCAATCTAGAATTGGTAACATACCATTATTTTCAATTTCTACAGTAAATTTGATGGAAGGTATTAAATTGTTAAGTAAGGGGAGTAACATTTGTAAATTTTCATTTATTGGCCAAACACAAAGAACATCATCTACATACCTAAACCAAATTGCATTAGAAGGTAAGATATCCTTTAGTAATTTTGTTTAAAAAAGTTCCATATAAAGATCAATTAGTATAGGTGAAAGACGGTTACCCATTGCCATACCAAATTTTTGAGCATAATAATCTCCATGAATTGAAATACACAGTCTTTTATACACAATTTTATCAGTTCAGTGAAAACAGACTTTGAAACAAGTAAATGAATATTTTCCAAGACATCAAATAGATATTCTCAAAGGCCATCAACTGGAACTTTAGTGAAAAGTGAGGAAACATCAAAGCTAACTAGTTTGAAATCAAAATTAACATTGACATTGTTTAGCTTGTTGACTAAATCTACATTGTTCATAACATTAGAGTTTGATATCTTACCCCTATGTTTTGGACAAGCGCATGTTTACTAAATGGTGTCCTAGCTTCGTCTCTTCGATGTATACCAACTGACTTATAATTCTCTGTTGTTCTCCCCTGATGATGTGATTATTACACGAAAGTACGTTCATGTAGTACGAAGGGATGACCACAAAAATGCGATCGCTCATGTTTTCATGAAAATGATCACCACATAGATCTTGCGAATCCCGATATTCTATATCCTTCCGCTGATCATGCCACACGCAACGTCATTGAATCTTTCTTATTTGCTAATACTGTGAACATTAGTTTGTTCACCTTTAACTTTAAAAGCCATCCTAACATTAACCAAATCATTACGAAACAAATGACATAACACGAAAACATTAGATAAAATTGTTCAAGACATACCCAGCTATCCAGGTCAACCCCCGCCACGTGACCCTCTGAATCACTCTCCCGTTTAACGGTTACTGCTGGTCATAGCAGACAGTGGTTTGTTTGTACATTTTGGTGCTATTCGGCGGTACCCCGATGTGATGAAGTGGATTTTTCCCAAGAATTATGTCGTGCCACATGTATAGAAAATTACATGTCAGATAGAATTATATGAACTACTGAAGTGCGATTTCAACTTCATATATTTGTATGTATTTATGTATGGGAGGCGGAGCTGAGTTGCCTTCTGTACATATTCCTCTCTTGAATATGCAATGTACACGAAAGTGCACTCGGGACTTATCATGTTTCATTTTTCCTCAAGGCTATCAGCAAGTAGTAGATCACGGGTATCACGGTGAACTTAATGTAACATGGATACCGAGCTTATCTTCCACTACTCTGCAAGTTCGCCTAGGCTTTCCCTTTCGTTGCGGCTCACGCTACATCCTTAATCAAGGCCTACAAACTGAATTTATGAATGGAATTCCTTCCGAGATACCTACATGAAAAAAATCTTCATAGATCCATCCTTTCGCAATGCGTGTCGGTGATGTCTGGTTGGCCGTTCGATGAATTTCAACGAATCATTTTCAAGAAACATACTGAATTAACGAAGATTGATATGGCGAGACCTTCCGCATTTCAAGAGAGAAGAAACATGACTCCCAAATGGTTATAACTACAAAGTAAAACAACTGTATGTTGGATTACTGCTATGACTATTTAGGAAGTAAACGGAATAGTCTTCAAAGAAAAGTGAATCGGAAGTTAACAAAACCTTTTGAAAATAGTGAGTGGACTAAAAGCATCCCCGTCCTCTCATGATGAACTTTTCTGATAAACATCTCGACAAAGATACTTTGTGTATCCTAGGGTCATGGTATTGGTATTGTTTGCTCAAACAAGGAAGTCGATTGTATTGTTATTGCAATATAGCTCTTAACTTGGAAACATACAGTGAATTGTCTAAGGATGAAGTGAACATTTGTAAAGGTATAAACTAGAATGTCAGGCCAGCTGTTCCAAATTCTCCAAAAAAAAAACTTCAGTGACATTAACATTTTAAAGAAAGATAGTGTACTACATATAGGTAAAGCAGATAAGAGTAGTGCAGTTGTTGATATGAACGAAGTTAATCATCTTTCAAAAATGAATGGTCTTTTATGTGATGCTACAAGATACTTTAAACTTGATAGAAATCCACTAGACACTGTTAACTCTCGCTTTAACAAACAACTAAAGTTGCTATTGAAAGGTAATGACTCTATCATCAAGATGTTTACATTATTGTCCACTTCATTAACATGTATGTACGGACCTACTTAAACACATAAGCCAAAAACTATCCAGCAAGACCCATGAAGATCTCAGTAGGCTCAGTCACGTACAAGTCATCAAAATGATTAGTTTCTTTATTAGGCCCACTGGTTGGCAATGCATTGAATTCTAACATCATGAATAATCAAGTTGGCTAATTAGCTTATTAATGTTCAAGTACCTTTCGATTTTCATACTTTAAGCTTGATGAGTCATCCCTCTTCACGAATATTTCAGTTGATGACCTATGAGAATATCTGGTGGATGCTGTGGATAATCTTGACTTGTCTGTTTCAAATTCTGATATTCTTGAACGGATAAAGCTGTGTATCAAAGACGGTGTATTTTAAATGAGTAGATAATCTTATGACCAAAAGTTAAGTAATTCATATATGGAAGTTCTTGAAGCAGAATTGCTAAGGAATATTCTACCCTCTCACGCAATCTGTTTCAGGTATGTATATGATGTTTTTGTTGTCTAGCCAAGTGTAAATCTACAAAGATTTTTCTCTTTGTTTAACAGTTTAGTACCTTTAGTCATATTACTGTCGTTAAAAAAAATGATTTTATGTAACAATTTTTAGATTGCTTGATTCATGGGGTTGGTAACATGTTAAAGCTCAAAATCTAAAGAAAACCCACCAAGGTTAGTTCATATATTCCTTATTACTTGAGACATGACAAAATTTGATGGTCAACGTTCCTGTTGAATTTTTCTCCCATGGGTATCGCTATATGTTGTCCAGAATTCATTGTTGAAGAGCGTGAGAAGGTATATGATACTGAATGCAAGTTAAGATATCCTAGATCTTAATTTGGCAAAGAAATCATTTCACAGAATTAACTTAAAACCTTCCCATGATACCAAGAATCTTTTAGTATTTAGATTTAGTGATAGTTTCTCTTTAGTTCCTCACCTACTCAGTCCCTGTAATGTGAATGTAGCCTTCAGCAATACCAATACTATTAGGAATATTTTGATTTGAGATTCATCGGAAAATACCACGGTCTGTGTTTAGAGAAAGCACTGCACAAGCTGTAATGTCTTTCATATAGAACACACTGATAAGGATCTCTTTGTTAGACTTAAGCAACATGAATGTTGCATCTGAACAGGCCAGGTTTCCAATGCCTTGTCTGTTCACATTAGAGATTTTGACCACCTTCTGGATTGGACCTATGCTACTTCAGTTAACATTTGTATTTCTCTGATCAAGAAAAATGTTATTGAATTTTTCCTTACTAAAGACACAAAGAATTGCAAAATGAATATTGGTGAAGGTCTATACAAACCGAACCGCTCTGTCGTAAGCAATGTCTGTAAACGGTTTAATCTGTCTTGGCCACATAATACAATTCTATGACAGGCATGATGCCAGACCCAAATACCGTAAACCTCACACACACATGTGAAGGGGGACAGCAGGATGCCGCCTCCTGCGAACAACACGCAGAATTTTCTGCTGAGTTTTCGATTGAAGTATTCTTAATAGGACTTTTATTTCTGTAGGCTACGTTCACATGAAATACCTTAAGCAGGTACGGAACCATCGCAGAATTATCACTAGAAGACAAGATTAAATAATTCTTGGAATCACTAGGAAGTTTGGGGTTAGCTCCATATAATGATTTATTTGCCTAATCAAGAGATTTATCAGTGAAAGATCTAGGATATGTTTGCTTGGATCCAATACCATATATGCTCTCAACATTCGCGAAAAAATACCCGAATTTGTACTCGCAAGTTTTAATGATATTCCCATTGCTCTTGACAGGCAAATCTGGGATGTAATAATCAATGAAAACATGAACTTAGCTTGGAAATCCCTCAGAAAATCTTCAAAGCGGTAAAAAATAAGCAAACGTTCCAACGCGTGGCACTAAGTCCATTTCTAAGATATAGCCAAGGCGTTCGAACAGTGAAATGAATTAGCGCCTGTTGTCTAAGAAAGCAGCTCGTAAGACACAAAGAGACCAATAACCGGCATGATAGAACAAGGTATATAAGCCTGCATAGAGAATCGAAGGAATTTTACGGCAAAGTAAATATCCGTATGAAGAGCATATTGTCGAAAATAGCAAAAGAACCCATAAGAAGTTTCATGTTCATGTTAGAAGCAAGATAGTCATGACCTTAGTTGAAGAAAGCAAAGCCATGTCAAAACTCTTAAATCAATTTCTTTGCCTCTGTATTTACGATCGAAGTCACCATTCAAATCCCAAATACTTTTACTGATACGAGGGAAGGACGTTGTGCATTAGACTGACATCAAAGATGAATAAACTGAATGAAAATATATGAAACGGCAGGTCCTGATAAGTTTCATCTGAGGACAATGGAAGAGGCGAAAAATGAAATAGTTTAGTCCTTGACTGCTGTTTTCAAAAAGTCATTTGCTATGGGGAAAGTTCTAGATATATGGGAGTTTGTTAATTTTCATAAATGGTAAAAAGTCACTGACTGAAAATCATCGCCCAATAAGCTTAACGTCTGTAGTTGAAAAACTTATGGAAACCATTATTCGAGACAAAATTGTAAACCATTTAGAGGACCACCATTTAGTAACATTTCTCAGCATGGTTTTCAACGAGATCGTTTATGTCTGACAAATCTGCTTGATTTCTTGTGCTGTATAATCAACATGAATGATTAAGTAAAACAGTTGATGTCATTTGTTTAGATTAACAGAAATCAAACGTTACCAGCAAAAATTAAGTCACATGGTATTCACTGATATAGTTGTGCTTCTGTGGATACGAAATTAGTTGACTGGCCGTAAACAAAGGGATGTGATTAATTGTCAAGCCTGAGATCGGTTAGACGTAACAAGTGGAGTGCCACAAGGATCAGTCTTTGGTGTGTTTCTCTTTCTCATATATATCAATGATATTGATAATGGGCCGCATTGTACGATATTAAAATTCACTGGTGATGCTAAGTTGCGAAATAAGTCTAAAGATGAACTTGGACATTTTCTCGGATTTAGAGTTAGAACCTTCGATTTTAGATTTAGGGAAATCATCCCTACTCTTTGCGGCTCATTTGTTTGTCTCCCTCCCCCCCTGTGCAGTTTTGGTCAGCCTAACAAAAATAAGACATAGACAGAATGGAGAGAGTGTAGCTTCGAGCTGACTAGATGATTCCCAGTCCGAGAAACAAATCCTATGAAAGGAGACTAAACGACTTAAATCTATTTCCCTTAATGAAGAGAGATTAAGAACTGATCTTATACAAGTAATAAGACTTTTCAAAAGTTTTGATAATCATAATCTTACAAGATACTCGAAGACTTGATTCGTCTGACTCCAATTGCAGTAATGGATATAAACTCGTGGGCAAACGTTTTACTTCGAAGAAGACGAAGTACTTTTTCTTCAATGGGATTATTAACACACGGAATGATTTACCAATTAGAGCGGTTGAAAGCAGAGCGATTGATACGTTTAAGAACATACGTGATACATATTTCTCTTCAAGTTCAAGATATACATTATTTGCACCCCCTTAGTCACATTGATAAACTGTAAGTTTATCTTTGAATCATCTGTATATCTACTAACTTTTACCTCACTAATCTTTGAGCTTCTGATATCTTCCACTATCACAAAAAGTCTCGCAGACCTAACGGTCTGTTGCTATTCTAACCCCTTTGTACTTCTTTATATTTCCAGATCCAAGAGAACCATTCTTTTCAAGACTGACATTTTTGGTAATTAGTAAACTCCTCATCCTATTACGTAGAATTATGGCTCTGCTGGAGGTAATTTATTTACATTACCGATCTCTCTCTCTCTCTCTCTCTCTCTCTCTCTCTCTCTCTCTCTCTCTCTCTCTCTCTCTCTCTCTCTCTCTCTCTTCCTTTATGTCTTTATATTATTTGGTATATACTCCTCAGGATGTTTGAAGACGTTTTTCATATGCTGCTAAATGAAAAGCCAAACTTGACTTTTCCTAACCAACTGTAACTCACAGGACGTCCGTCCCAGTCTCACATATCTTTGGAATACTAAAGTTAAGGAACATGTATCCTTCTGATCCTAGAAGATTCGAGTCTAGGCTAGCTCAGAATATCAGTGTAACATTCTGCCAAGCTGTACATGTGGGGCTCATCGCTCTAGCAGACACAAGCATATTAGGCCTTACTGTGTGACTAGCATGCATCAGATGGGACTCGGAGTCAGCCCCGCAGCTGACGTATGACAAAACCCTCTAGTCAACAGGAGATTATATAGCAAAGCTCTCGTTCTGTAGCAGATTAACGGAACTGACATGGTGAATCCACCTCAGGATTCTTTCTCACGTCCAGACCTGTCTACGGGAAAAGTCCGTACTCATAGTACATGAATGGAGTGTCCTTTGTATCTGCAGACTTCACCAGAACTGTCGGGTTGAATGACGGTCGACTGGACACATAATGATTCACCAACCATCCAACACCATGATAGGCCTGCTATTCCACCACCATGCTGGACTACCATACGCGAAAATGAACTTAGACCATTTCATCTTTCATTTCCTTTAGCAAATTCAACAATTTCAGACACCGGTCTGAAACATATCTACAGGCACATACATTTACATAAACTTAATTATATGGACAAAATGAAATCAGTATTCCACTCCCCTGAGCTTCGTGATAAAATGAAGACGGATGGTATTTTGAGGGAAATGGACACAGAGCCGTTTGATCCTGTTGTTGACAGGCACTTGGGAGGGGAAACAGAGGAACGCCGTGGAAGGTACGCAGGGTTTAGGGGGTGTGGAGAACTTTTTTATTTAAAGAAGTTATGGCTAAAAATCATCTATTTTTCCCCTTCTGTCATATACAGCAGCAGAGTCAGGATCTTCCCACCTCTTACGAAATATATAGCAAGTTTATCTCGTTAAACACAACTAGTTATGTATCTTAAACAACATCCTGTAATTGAAAACATCACATCTGAATCATTAACGAGAATATTGATATCCTCACATGCATCATTAACCCCACTGATATACTCTATGACTCATACAGTTCTTATCAGAAGAAAATATGTTAACGTTTTCATAAAGTTATCAATATAAAGTTTCCAGGTTGTCCTGAGCTGGTGGTATCAAACTAACTACTACGAACATGATTCTTGATAACAAACGTCTCTGTGATCATTTAGGAATTATAAAGTCTCCATCTTTATGTAAAAAAACATTCATATTCTAATTTCTTATTTTCTCCTCCATCAGTGACCATCCTAACTCTGGTATACTGAAGAAACATAGTTGTACTGAAAATATGTCTGACGTGACGCTTACGGATCAGTTCCTCAGCATCTTATCCATATACCGGTGGTTCCGAGGATGTAATGAAAATGGATGAAGTGAAGATAGGATTTCTGCTTAATCTCTGGCAGTGACCAGACGTCCTAAAGGCCTGGTCCGCATTTGAAATTGACAAAGGATCTCGCGTTACCTCAAGTGACCTGGGAAAACACACGTGTCATGGGTTAGGTACCACAAAAAGTGGACAGTTTTGACCTTGAAAACGGCAGGAGACGTATTGAGACTTACCCTAATCAACGTTCTTCCTTAATCTCCAAGGGACCTGCCATCAGTGACTTGGCTGCCACACTCACACAATCAATGCCATCTGGCTCACAAATACCCGGGATGCAACGACGTACAGAGGTCAGGCAGTCACATCGTCCCTGGTACTGAGACAATGATGCTCTATCGCCACCTGGAAACCTTCACCATGTGACTTCATCGACAGGAACATATGGGGCTATTTCCATTGTCACTAGCATTTGAGTAGATGAATAACTCCTTTCCTAGTTGACGAGGTTCCCATCGGACCTCGCTGTCGCCCGTGTCCTGCAGCAACTACAGAAACCCAGCCAAGCCATCTTCCACCCCTAGCACAACTCTACCACAACAACTTCCAGACTATGGTAAATTGGCTATACCTTATCCCTCTTGCTGTGCTGGTAGCACAGCTACAGTACCTCGGTAACATCTTACTCTGGCTACACAACCTTGAGACTTCGGCTGTCTCACCTTTGTTCCTCATTAACTCCAAAAATAAAACAAGTAAAACATCATTTCTCCCATGGAACACTTGCTTCACCGAACTTACTCCTGTACTGCCACCGTGGTAGCCCTCCCTTGCCTCTTTCACATCAGCAGCTCACTTCCCTTCCTGCTCCTGCACCAGCAATAGCAGGTAACCATGAGCTACGTCACTTCTGTGTTTACGATAATTATTACGTTTTCCCCGTTTTTTTCTTTTCTTTTCTCTTATCTACCTCTCAGTCAATCCCTATTAAAAGTAGAGAAATTAACTGATAAGTATACTCGCTAAAAAGCCTTCAAACTTACCCGTACGGGCAGGTCAAGGGCCAGTGATATTGAGAGTTTAGTGAAAACATGGGTATAGTGAAGGTGAGGGTGCTGAGGAGACGGCCTTTGAAATAACCTGTAGAGGTAAGTTAAAACGGCTAGTGGTATCAAGAACACGATGAAAATGAAATTGTCGTAGAGTGAGCCTTTGACCTGACCCATAACGGTTATGGCAAAGGCCAGTGGTATCAAAATAACATTCAAAATAAGAGTGTAGTGCAATGAAGATGAAAGTTTGATGGATATGAGAATAGAGTTAAGTTTCTGGTGTTGCGAAGATGGCCTTTGACCTAACTTAGTGATGTCAAACTCATTTGCTATGGCGAACCAAAAGTTATGTAAATAAAAGACAAAACCCTTGTCATTTTACAATATATATGTGTATACTTAGATTATTAAATGATATTATGATAGATTATGATGCTGTGATATATCATAAGAATAAGAGAAAAATCAAGTCTACAACTACTAGCGATCAACAATGAAATGTCAGTGACTAAAAAGCTTATTTTACCGAGCATTACTGCTGCTAATGGACACCTGCCACTTCTTAACATGGAGCAATGTATCAAAGTTTGGAGCAATTGAAGGTGTTACGTCAACTGTGAACGAGTTCTTGAGTTGCTAATGCTCATTACAAGGAAGAGCTGTTCAACGACGTAAATTGTACAAAATATGAACAAAATATTTGAGGGAAAACACTTTAGCTTGGGATGACTTGGTCCTAAATACTCATAAACTGCTCCAATAACAACGCTTGAAAGATTATTTTTGAAGCAACCACCCGAAAACCAATTATTTGCAGCTGAAGTTCCCCTGTGCCTCCTGATCACTGACGAAAATACAGTTTTCGAAAGTTGCAGTTTTCACAAGGTTCTTGAGGTAAGAAAATCTTAACTCGGAATTTATTCCTTAACTCAGGAATCTTACCGTTGTACTTTTCATTATGAATATCACAAACAAACTCAGCTGTGTTATGCAGGGACTTTAAGGTTGGAATATATGTCAAATTATTCTTTGAAAGCTGACCTTCCCAAAGCTGAAGTTTCATCTGGAAGGCACGGATACGGTCATGAAATTTAGCCATCATTGTATTGCACCCCTGTGTCCTTGTGTTCAGATTAATAATCAACCATGAAAACTAGATCTTGAAGTCAATCATTAGCTTGTAACTTCAGCACAGTTCTCCCTCTCTGACCCATAAACTTCTGAATTTCTTCATGCATTTCATAAAAATGTTTCGCTACAGCTCCCAACTTAATCAGTGGACATAACTAAATTATGGCAGCTCATGTGGGTTAATACTTTACTCGAGAAGACATTTGAACAACCTGTAATTTGTACGGTGAAGGAGTTGTATACTTGTGGGACACCATTTCTTGAACATCCTCTACTCTCATACAACTTCTTCAATCTATGTATGCTGTCTGCATGCACTATGTCCTCAGTCACTGTTCCAATCAGCAGCCACTCTTATACTATAAAAGTACTTCATTAGATTTTGTTTTAACAAGTAAAGGTTCCATGATCATATCAAACTAACGATGTAAAACGCAATACGTATTATGAAACTGATGATCTGAATTCATGATGAGCAATCTTTCCATTAACTATTGTGGCTACTCTTGGTTCTCTTCCGACCATTCGTGAGGCTTCATCTGTGATCAGTCATTACCTAACTTACCCAAAACTTCCACTAAACTATTGAAGATGTCGCTCCCTGTTATTTTGTTCCAATGAAACCATTTCCAAACTCTCGTTTGTTCTCTACGTATTTTCATTAACGCCAGGAATGAAAATTGAAAATTGTTCTCACATTCTTATAGTACATTATTTTATAATCTATTATAATATCATATGATATTCTAGGCATAAACATATATTGTGAAATGCCAGTGGTTTCGTTTTGTATTCATATAATTTTTGTTGCTTAAAGTCCGAATGAAGTACATTTAAAATAAATATGGTCCGCCATATTAATGAGTGAGACACCCCTGAGTTACTGTCAAAGGCCATCTTTGCAAAACTCTTAACTTCACTATATCCTCATATCCTTTAAATTTACACTTTGATTACACCCCTCATCTTTAATACATTCCTATTTTCATCAACTGCAAAAGGAAATACTACAAATGCCCAGCATTAATAGTTTCTCATAAATCAAAGACTCTCTCTGCAGCGGTGTTTCCTAAGAGGCTTATGATTGCAGAAGCTTGATGTTTATCTGGGTATATCATTCCTGGAGCCATTGTCTTCATAAAACCGTTTTGATGACAGATATTTTGTGGGCAATCATGCATTTGCCCAACTGCTGCGTCATTTACAAAAGGTAAACACAGCAACAGACCACTGATTCTTTACGAGGCTGTTTGTCCTTGCAGATGTCAGGAGCTCACAAATTAGTATGGTAGCAGTAGAAAGGCATACGAATGCTTCAAAAATGAGATACCTGCGAAGTTTTCATGTAATTAAAGAGGCGCAGATAATACTAATCATGGAGTTGAAGCGAAATAGCTATCTAGTCTATTCTCAAAACGTAGCTATGGAACTGTTTTCATTCACTGTATTTGGAAACTCATTATATAAGAACACAGTCCCGTTGAAAAAGATGTACTTTAAGTAGCTGTTTAGATTATCAAAACCTTTGATTATTCTGAATACCTGTATTAAAATACCTCTCAACCTTTCTTTTAAACGAAATAGATTTAAGTCGTTTAGTTGGCCCTCAGGATTTGTTTCTCAATCTGGGAATCATCTTGGTAGACCGATTCGTACTATTCTGTCTGTGTTTAATCAGGTACGGTGACCAATATCGAACAATACTGAGGTCGCACCAATGAGTGAGGATAATTTCCCTAGACAAATTCACAGCTGTGAGCCCAGTCTATGAATTTGTCTTTGTCAGTTTGGAGCTGCGGATGTTCAGTTTTAGCAGTAGACATATTCTAATTTAGGAGTATCAGGGAATTTCATATACTGTGTAACATTAATGTATATAAGAATGAAAATCAGTCCCAAAACTGATTCTTGTGGCACGCTACTTTGTTACATCTAACCATTCAAGGGCTTGACCATTAATCACTACTCATTTCTCCCGGTCAGTCAACCAAATCCCTTATTGACAAAGTACTACCCAATCCTATCTATATCATGTGAAAACATTCGTTAGTAACCTTTGATGCGGAACATTATCGAAAACTTGAAAATCTGAAAGATAACTGAAATACTGACTGCTGGTTTTCAAAGACTACTATAATTCAGCAACTTTGTCCCCTCGTATTGCAGTGGAATTTATTAAAAAAGGGGTGACTGTACTGTTGACTGGTTGGTAAGGTCATTTAATGTATGTATAACTCATGGTGAGGTGCCTGAGGATTGGCGGAATGGTTGCATAGTGCATTTTACAAAGGCAAAGGGGACAAAGGTGAGTGCTCAAATTACAGAGGTATAAGTTTGTTGAGTATTCCTGGGAAATTATATGGGAGGGTATTGATTTAGAGGGTGAAGGCATGTACAGAGCATCAGATTGGGGAAGAGCAGTGTGGTTTCAGAAGTGGTAGAGGATGTGTGGATCAAGTGTTTGCTTTGGAGAATGTATGTGAGAAATACTTAGAAAAGCAAATTGATTTGTATGTAGCATTTATGGATCTGGAGAAGGCATATGATAGAGTTGATAAAGATGCTCTGTGGAAGGTACTAAGAATATATGGTGTGGGAGGCAAGTTGTTAGAAACAGTGAAAAGTTTTTATCGAGGATGTAAGGCATGTGTACGTGTAGGAAGAGAGGAAAGTTAATTGTTCTTAGTGAATGTAGGTTTGCGGCAGGGATGTGTGATGTCTCCATGGTTGTTTAATTTGTTTATGGATAGGGTTGTTAGGGAGGTGAATGCAAGAGTTTTGGAAAGAGGGGCAAGTGTGCAGTCTGTTGTGGATGAGAGAGCTTGGGAAGTGAGTCAGTTGTTGATCGCTGATGATACAGCGCTGGTGGCTGATTCATGTGAGAAACTGTAGAAGCTGGTGACTGAGTTTGGTAAAATGCGTGAAGAAGAAAGTTGAGAGTAAATGTGAATAAGAGCAAGGTTATTAGGTACAGCAGGGTTGAGGGTCAAGTCAGTTGGGAGGTAAGTTTGAATGGAGAAAAACCGGAGGAAGTGAAGTGTTTTAGATATCTGGAAGTGGATTTAGCAGCGGATGGAACCATGGAAGCGGAAGTGAATCATAGGGTGGGGAGGGGGCGACAATTCTGGGAGCCTTGAAAAATGTGTGGAAGTCGAAATCATTATCTCGGAGAGCAAAATTGGGTATGTTTGAAGGAATAGTGGTTCCAACAATGTTGTATGGTTGCGAGGCGTGGGCTATGGATAGAGTTGTGCGGAGGAGGGTGGATGTGCTGGAAATGAGATGTTTGAGGACAATATGTGGTGTGAGGTGGTTTGATCGAGTAAGTAATAATAGGTAAGTAATTAAGTGTAAGAGGGATGTGTGGTAATAAAAAGAGTGTGGTTGAGAGAACAGAAGTGGGTGTTTTGAAATGGTTTGCACACATGGAGAGAATGAGTGAGGAAAGATTGACGAAGAGGATATATGTGTCAGAGGTGAGGGATCGGGGCCTCAACATGCAGGAGGGTGAAACACGTGCAAGGAGTAGAGTGAATTAGAACGATGTAGTATACCAGGGTCGACGTGCTGTCAATGGATTGAACCAGGGCATGTGAAGCGTCTGGGGTAAACCATGGAAAGTTCTGTGGGGCCTGGATGTGGAAAGGGAGCTGTGGTTTGGTTGCATTATTACATGACAGCTGGAGACTGAGTGTGAACGAATGTGGCCTTTGTTGTCTTTTCCTAGCGCTACCTCGCACACAAGAGGGGGGGAGGGGGTTGTTATTTCATGTGTGGCGAGGTGGCGATGGGAATGAATAAAGGTAGACAGTATGAATTATGTGCATGTGTATATATGTATATGTCTGTGTGAGTATATATATGTATACATTGAGATGTATAGGTATGTATATTTGCGTGTGTGGACGTGTATGTATATGCATGTGTATGTGGGTGGGTTGGGCCATTCTTTCGTCTGTTTCCTTGCGCTACCTCGCTAACGCGGGAGACATCGACAAAGGAAAATAAGAATATAATATATATATATATATATATATTTTTTTTTTTTTTTTTTTTTTTTATACTTTGTCGCTGTCTCCCGCGTTTGCGAGGTAGCGCAAGGAAACAGACGAAAGAAATGGCCCAACCCCCCCCCATACACATGTACATACACACGTCCACACACGCAAATATACATACCTACACAGCTTTCCATGGTTTACCCCGGACGCTTCACATGCCTTGATTCAATCCACTGACAGCACGTCAACCCCTGTATACCACATCGCTCCAATTCACTCTATTCCTTGCCCTCCTTTCACCCTCCTGCATGTTCAGGCCCCGATCACACAAAATCCTTTTCACTCCATCTTTCCACCTCCAATTTGGTCTCCCTCTTCTCCTCGTTCCCTCCACCTCCGACACATATATCCTCTTGGTCAATCTTTCCTCACTCATTCTCTCCATGTGCCCAAACCATTTCAAAACACCCTCTTCTGCTCTCTCAACCACGCTCTTTTTATTTCCACACATCTCTCTTACCCTTACGTTACTTACTCGATCAAACCACCTCACACCACACATTGTCCTCAAACATCTCATTTCCAGCACATCCATCCTCCTGCGCACAACTCTATCCATATCCCACGCCTCGCAACCATACAACATTGTTGGAACTACTATTCCTTCAAACATACCCATTTTTGCTTTCCGGGATAATGTTCTCGACTTCCACACATTTTTCAAGGCTCCCAAAATTTTCGCCCCCTCCCCCACCCTATGATCCACTTCCGCTTCCATGGTTCCATCCGCTGACAGATCCACTTCCAGATATCTAAAACACTTCACTTCCTCCAGTTTTTCTCCATTCAAACTCACCTCCCAATTGACTTGACCCTCAACCCTACTGTACCTAATAACCTTGCTCTTATTCACATTTACTCTTAACTTTCTTCTTCCACACACTTTACCAAACTCCGTCACCAGCTTCTGCAGTTTCTCACATGAATCCGCCACCAGCGCTGTATCATCAGCAAACAACAACTGACTCACTTCCCAAGCTCTCTCATCCCCAACAGACTTCATACTTGCCCCTCTTTCCAAGACTCTTGCATTTACCTCCCTAACAACCCCATCCATAAACAAATTAAACAACCATGGAGACATCACACACCCCTGCCGCAAACCTACATTCACTGAGAACCAATCACTTTCCTCTCTTCCTACACGTACACATGCCTTGCATCCTCGATAAAAACTTTTCACTGCTTCTAACAACTTTCCTCCCACACCATATATTCTTAATACCTTCCACAGAGCATCTCTATCAACTCTATCATATGCCTTCTCCAGATCCATAAATGCTAGATACAAATCCATTTGCTTTTCTAAGTATTTCTCACATACATTCTTCAAAGCAAACACCTGATCCACACATCCTCTACCACTTCTGAAACCACACTGCTCTTCCCCAATCTGATGCTCTGTACATGCCTTCACCCTCTCAATCAATACTCTCCCATATAATTTACCAGGAATACTCAACAAACTTATACCTCTGTAATTTGAGCACTCACTCTTATCCCCTTTGCCTTTGTACAATGGCACTATGCACGCATTCCGCCAATCCTCAGGCACCTCACCATGAGTCATACATACATTAAATAACCTTACCAACCAGTCAACAATACAGTCACCCCCTTTTTTAATAAATTCCACTGCAATACCATCCAAACCTGCTGCCTTGCCGGCTTTCATCTTCCGCAAAGCTTTTACTACCTCTTCTCTGTTTACCAAATCATTTTCCCTAACCCTCTCACTTTGCACACCACCTCGACCCAAACACCCTATATCTGCCACTCTGTCATCAGACACATTCAACAAACCTTCAAAATACTCATTCCATCTCCTTCTCACATCACTACTACTTGTTATCACCTCCCCATTTACGCCCTTCACTGAAGTTCCCATTTGCTCCCTTGTCTTACGCACCCTATTTACCTCCTTCCAGAACATCTTTTTATTCTCCCTAAAATTTACTGATAGTCTCTCACCCCAACTCTCATTTGC
Organism: Panulirus ornatus; assembly: GCF_036320965.1. Classification (NCBI taxonomy): domain Eukaryota; kingdom Metazoa; phylum Arthropoda; class Malacostraca; order Decapoda; family Palinuridae; genus Panulirus; species Panulirus ornatus. The sequence goes on from NC_092226.1 coordinate 60,279,450, forward strand.
CCTTTTTTTCACCTCTTGCACCTTTCTCTTGACCTCCTGTCTCTTTCTTTTATACTTCTCCAACTCAATTGCATTTTTTCCCTGCAAAAATCGTCCAAATGCCTCTCTCTTCTCTTTCACTAATACTCTTACTTCTTCATCCCACCACTCACTACCCTTTCTAATCAACCCACCTCCCACTCTTCTCATGCCACAAGCATCTTTTGCGCAATCCATCACTGATTCCCTAAATACATCCCATTCCTCCCCCACTCCCCTTACTTCCATTGTTCTCACCTTTTTCCATTCTGTAATCAGTCTCTCCTGATACTTCTTCACACAGGTCTCCTTCCCAAGCTCACTCACTCTCACCACCTTCTTCACCCCAACATTCACTCTTCTTTTCTGAAAACCCATACTAATCTTCACCTTAGCCTCCACAAGATAATGATCAGACATCCCTCCAGTTGCACCTCTCAGCACATTGACATCCAAAAGTCTCTCTTTCGCACGCCTGTCAATTAACACGTAATCCAATAACGCTCTCTGGCCATCTCTCCTACTTACATAAGCATACTTATGTATATCTCGCTTTTTAAACCAGGTATTCCCAATCATCAGTCCTTTTTCAGCACATAAATCTACAAGCTCTTCACCATTTCCATTTACAACACTGAACACCCCATGCATACCAATTATTCCCTCAACTGCCACATTACTCACCTCTGCATTCAAATCACCCATCACTATAACCCGGTCTCGTGCATCAAAACCGCTAACACACTCATTCAGCTGCTCCCAAAACACTTGCCTCTCATGATCTTTCTTCTCATGCCCAGGTGCATATGCACCAATAACCACCCACCTCTCTCCATCAATATATATATATATATATATATATATATATATATATATATATATATATATATATATATATATATATATATATATATATATATATATATATATATATATATATATATATATATATATATATAAATATATATATATATACATATCTATATATATATGTATTTATATATATATATATATATATATATATATATATATATATATATATATATATATATATATATATATATATATATATATATACATATATATATATATATATATATATATATATATATATATATATATATATATATATATATATATATATATATAGGTATATATAGATATATATATTGGGGAAGAGCAGTGTGGTTTCAGAAGTGGTAGAGGATGTGTGGATCAGGTGTTTGTTTTGAAGAATGTATATGAGAAATACTTAGAAAAGCAAATGGATTTGTATGTAGCATTTATGGATCTGGAGAAGGCATATGATAGAGTTGATAGAGATGCTCTGTGGAAGGTATTAAGAATATATGGTGTGGGAGGAAAGTTGTTAGAAGCAGTGAAAAGTTTTTATCGAGGATGTAAGGCATGTGTACGTGTAGGAAGAGAGGAAAGTGATTGGTTCTCAGTGAATGTAGGTTTGCGGCAGGGGTGTGTGATGTCTCCACGGTTGTTTAATTTGTTTATGGATGGGGTTGTTAGGGAGGTAAATGCAAGAGTTTTGGAAAGAGGGGCAAGTATGAAGTCTGTTGGGGATGAGAGAGCTTGGGAAGTGAGTCAGTTGTTGTTCGCTGATGATACATCGCTGGTGGCTGATTCATGTAAGAAACTGCAGAAGCTGGTGACTGAGTTTGGTAAAGTGTGTGGAAGAAGAAAGTTAAGAGTAAATGTGAATAAGAGCAAGGTTATTAGGTACAGTAGGGTTGAGGGTCAAGTCAAGTGGGAGGTGAGTTTGAATGGAGAAAAACTGGAGGAAGTGAAGTGTTTTAGATATCTGGGAGTGGATCTGGCAGCGGATGGAACCATGGAAGCGGAAGTGGATCATAGGGTGGGGGAGGGGGCGAAAATTCTGGGGGCCTTGAAGAATGTGTGGAAGTCGAGAACATTATCTCGGAAAGCAAAAATGGGTATGTTTGAAGGAATAGTGGTTCCAACAATGTTGTATGGTTGCGAGGCGTGGGCTATGGATAGAGTTGTGCGCAGGAGGATGGATGTGCTGGAAATGAGATGTTTGAGGACAATGTGTGGTGTGAGGTGGTTTGATCGAGTGAGTAACGTAAGGGTAAGAGAGATGTGTGGAAATAAAAAGAGCGTGGTTGAGAGAGCAGAAGAGAGTGTTTTGAAATGGTTTGGGCACATGGAGAGGATGAGTGAGGAAAGATTGACCAAGAGGATATATGTGTCGGAGGTGGAGGGAGCTAGGAGAAGAGGGAGACCAAATTGGAGGTGGAAAGATGGAGTGAAAAAGATTTTGTGTGATCGGGGCCTGAACATGCAGGAGGGTGAAAGGAGGGCAAGGAATAGAGTGAATTGGAGCGATGTGGTATACCGGGGTTGACGTGCTGTCAGTGGATTGAATCAAGGCATGTGAAGCGTCTGGGGTAAACCATGGAAAGCTGTGTAGGTATGTATATTTGCGTGTGTGGACGTATGTATATACATGTGTATGGGGGGGGTTGGGCCATTTCTTTCGTCTGTTTCCTTGCGCCACCTCGCAAACGCGGGAGACAGCGACAAAGTATAAAAAAAAAAAAAAAAATATATATATATATATATATATTGTCATTGTCCAATATAGACTTCTTTTCTCACTAATTTCGTGCCTATAATGCTTATAATTGGTCTTAACATCAATAGCTTTGCCGACCGTAAGTCTTTCTGATTGGCTTCCCTTTACCAGCAACTGATCTCCGGCAAAGAGTGAAAGGAATTAATCCTTCAGAGCAAACTTTTTGTTCCTAGGTTAGATGTTTACATAAGAAACACGCGGAGAATGAGCTAGTAAAGACAGGAATCTTGGCAGGATATAGTCGTTCCCAGAGCCTGGAGGGTACTGGAAGGTTGACATGGGATATCCTACGTAATGTGATATCATCAAGCTTGTAGCCCCGTGCTTCGCTACCCAATTACTAGACAATTGAGCCGTCGACAGCTGAGGGGATTGTCGAGAGAGAGAGAGAGAGAGAGAGAGAGAGAGAGAGAGAGAGAGAGAGAGAGAGAGAGAGAGAGAGAGAGAGAGAGAGAGAGAGAGAGAGAGAGAGAGCGTGTGTGTGTGTGTGTATGTGTGTGTGTGTGTGTCAGTGTGTGTGTGTGTGTCTGTTTGTACCTACGAAGAGACTTTGCCTGAGGTAGGGTTAGCGCGCAGCACTCACCTAGAGAGAGACAAAGAGAGAGAACCCCTTCAAAGTTCTCTGTATGAGAGCCATACTAATCATGCGGGTAAACGCTTTAACGTTGACAGAGTTTCCAAGCAAATACAGGAATGGGAAAAGGAAATTCTGATTTCCTTTATCCTGTTCAGACTGGAGGCTATTGAATAGCTAAGTGTTGAGGCAACAGACTCCCTCATGACCTTGCAAAGGTAATGGCCTTGCGAGAACAACTATTGCCCCAACCTCACGACCCGCAGCATGGAAGATGGTGACGCTGCCATACCCACAGCAGGGGATGTGGCCTTACCACAAGATCCAGCACTGCTGCCTTGCTGCACCCGTTTCTATACTAGTCAAGGACTAACGAAGCAGTAACGTTGTAAATCTAAAATTTCATCTTAATGACAAACTGCAAGTTATGCAGTATCTTATTTTGACACCTTCAGAGTTTATTTTTTCGAAATCCCTTATCTTGACGAGGGAATTTCTACGGAAAATCTCCCAGAGGACCGGAAGTTTATCAATGTAGCAACGATCTTGAAAAAAATCGTAATATATCACCGCACGAAAATCATGGTCCAATTAGCTTAACGTCCGTCATCTGGGATAGAACTGTAAATCATTTGAGGACCACTACTTAATGAACGATTCTCAGCATAGTTTTCCTCGACAGTGTTCTTGTCTTTTAAACCTTCTCGATTATTTTTGTGATATGATGAACCTGGACAATGAAAGTAAACCAGCTGATGTCATCTTTATATTTCTCAAAAGCTTTCGATAAAGTTTTACATCAAAGGTGACCGGCAAAAGTTAAGTTCCATGATAATGATGAACTCGTACTTCGATGACTAGGACTGTGGCTGATTGCCCGTAGACAAAGGCTAATGATCAATGATCAGGCTCCGTAGTGGTGAGGAGTAATAAGTGGAGCAACACAGGCGCCATTCTTGGGATCGGTTCCATTTATTATATATGTTAACAACGTTGATAATGAGCTATAGTGTAAGACATCAAATGAAACAACGCTGGGAAATAAATCTGCAACAGAAACTGAATCAAACTGGGCTCAGTGGTGGCAAATGAATTTCAACTTTAATATCTGTAATGGAAAAAAAAAACGGCAGTAAGATTTTGTTGAGCTGCAAGAGATGACCGAGGAAAAAGATTTTGGTAGTATAATTTTTGGAGAATTAAATCAAGTAAACAGCTCAGAGAAGAAGTACAAAAAGACGAAAAATCTTAGATTCAGAGGAGGGGCTTTGGAGTATATGTCGAGAATAATCATTCTCACTCTTTACTGGTGCGTCCCAATTTGGTCACTTGAGAAAAGATATAGAACGGAAAGAGTACAGAGACGACCAACAAATATGACACTCAGCTTGAGGATAAAACGATGAGAACCAAGATAACGACTTGAATCAATTTAGTTTAGAAGATAGAAGTTGAAGGGGTGATCTAGAGCGGTATTTAGACTTATCAAAGCTTCGACAATCTCGATCTAACAGTCTACTGAAAGATGAATTCGTCTGATTTCACGAGAAGCAATGGTTACAGACTCGTAGGAAAACGTTTTACCTCGAATGAGAATTCTTTTTCTTCAACAGTATTGTTGACATGTTACGATCAACCAGTTGGGGTAGCTGAATAACACTGATACTTTTATGCATAGACTTGACAAGAATTTCAGATCCACGTATTACATAATTTGCACATCATTAGCTGTACAAAAAGGCTTTTGAAAAATCTGTACGTATGACTGTTCTTAACCACTTTAATCCGTAAGTTTTGATCTCTTCCACCATCACAAATAGCCTCGTTAGGACCTAATGGTCTCTTGCTGCTTGAATTACCTTGTAATCCTTTGTATTTTTTGCCCAAATAGCAAAAGATTTGACGGAGTTATATAATGTATTGATTTTCACCTTCATACTGCCTTTCTTCGTGATATGCGATACTCTGTCCTGGTAGAAGAATGCAATATTCTGTCCCGGTAGAAGAATGCAATATTCTGTCCGGGTAGAAGAATGCAATATTCTGTCCCGGTAGAAGAATGCAATATTCTGTCCGGGTAGAAGAATGAAATATTCTGTCCGGGTAGAAGAATGAAATATTCTGTCTTTGTAGAAGATAAATATTCTCTCCTGGCAGAAGAATGTAATATTCTGTCCTGGTAGAAGAATGTAATATTCTGTCCTGGTAGAAGAATGCAATATTCTGTCCTAGTAAAAGTTTGCAATAATCTGTCCTAATAGAAGAAATCTCACTTATCAGAGCAATTAACCTCAACCTTATAGGATAAGCTGCCTAGCAGGGAAGCTGCTGCAGTATTTTGCTTTCCCGCATCAAGGCCGAATAAGACATTTATGTTCCATTGGATTACTAAGTTTGTGACTAATTTTTGTTGTTGTTGTTGTGTGATTATTATTTGTGTGTTCCGGGGAGAGAGTTTTACACTCGTGTTGTCCCGTCTGTTAAATTTGTATGTACGTGCTAAATCTGTATGCCAGGTAACCACTTAATAGACCAGCCCATAGGAAAGGATGAATAGAAGGGTGGACTGTGGAACAGCTGCCGCGACCAGGATTCGAACCTATGAGGATTTGACCCTAGGCCGTCCGTGCATAGTGACGGTCAGCAACGCTAACCGCATAGACCACGGAAGTTCGTGTGTGTGTGTGTGAGTAATTACGTACTTGTAGTGCATGGAGAGAGAGAGAGAGAGAGAGAGAGAGAGAGAGAGAGAGAGAGAGAGAGAGAGAGAGAGAGAGAGAGAGAGAGAGAGAGAGAGAGAGAGATGCAATGATTCTAGAAATTATATGCTGAGATGAAAATAACAATAAAATGACTAGAACACTTCTAGAGGCTCAGAATGTATATATGAAACTTAACTGAGGATCCGGAGCATTTGTGAACATATGGTAGTATGTCAAAAGTGTTGAGTTCTCTTCATTTATTCCACTGGTTGTGTCAGTAGGATCAGGGCGTATCTGCAAAACATCATGCAGGAAAAGTCTTTTAACATGGCAGGTGTGGCGAGATGTCCCGATGTCCTGGATGTTGACTTTGATGTGTGACCATTGTCTCTGTATGAGGCTGACTATTTGCTATTCACAAAGGAAGTTCCAAGGTCGTGCGGGTGAGCACAGGATTTCCCATCATAAATCATCTGTTCAAAAAACGTCTCTTCCATTTTGTAAAAGGCTTCACCTGTGAGGAGCGAATCTGACTAAGCGTGATGGTGAGGTCAAACACGCTCTAAGTTGTAGTTATTCTGACGCTTCCTGCATTCCTCCTCTCAGGTTCCTGTACGACTGTAATCAAGGTTTTAACGATGTAAAGTGAAGGGAAGTAGAGTCTGATAAGTTCAAAGAAACTGCTTTCCTCTGGCGTTAAGTTCTCATGTGTTATCAATTTTACGAGACAAAGTCATGATCAACATAGAAAAACATTATTATATTGTTAAAAACGTAAAAATGATAGATGTCGAAAAATAGCACAATGTTAGATGTCGAAAAATAGCACGATGTTAGATGTCACAAAAAAGTACAGTGATATATATCATCAAACCACACATTGATAGATGTCATAAAAAAGCACTGTGTCAGATGTCATAAAAAGACACAATGATATATGTCATAAAAAGCACAAGGCTAAATGTCATAAGAGGTGAAATGATAGATACCAAAAGCACAATGCTATGTCATAAAAAGCACAAACCTTCATGTCATATAAAAGGAAAATGCTAGATTTCATAAAAAAGTTCAATGTTAGAGGTCATAAAAAAGTGCAGTAATAAATGTTACAATAATGCACATTTCTAGGTATCATAATAATGCACAGTGCTAGATCATAAAAGAAACGAAGTGCTAGATGTCGTGAATAGCACAACGTTAGATGTCATAATTAGCACAATGTTAGATGTCATGAATAGCACAACGTTAGATGTCATGATTAGCACAATGTTAGATGTCATGAATAGCACAACGTTAGATGTCATAATTAGCATAATGTTAGATGTCATAATTAGTACAATGTTAGATTTCATAATTAGCACAATGTTAGATGTCATGAATAGCACAATGTTAGATGTTATAAATAGCACAATGTTGGATGTCATGAATAGCACAATGTTGGATGTCATAAATAGCACAAAGTTAGATGTCATACATAGCACAACGTTAGATGTCATAAATAGCACAATGTTAGATGTCGTGATTAGCACAATGTTAGATGTCATACTCTGCACAATCTTAGATGTTATTAATAGCACAATGTTAGATGTCATAAATAGCACAATGTTAGATGTCATAATTTGCACAATCTTAGATGTCATTAATAGCACAATGTTAGATGTCATAAATAGCACAATGTTAGATGTCATAAATAGCACAATGTTAGATGTCATAAATAGCACAACGTCAGATGTCATAAATAGCACAATGTTAGATGTCATAAATAGCACAATGTTAGATGTCATAAAATAGCAGAACGTCAGATGTCATAAATAGCGCAACGTTAGATGTAATAAATAACACAATGTTAGATGTCATAAAAAGCACAATGTTAGATGTCATAAGAAGCACGATGTTAGATGTAATAAAAAACACAACGTTAGATGTCATAAAAAGCACTTTGAAATATGTTATAATAAAGCACATATCTAGGTGTCATGAAAATGCAGTGCTAGATTTCATAAAAGAGCTAAATGCTAGATGTCATAAAAAGTAAAATGTTAGATGTGTTAGAAAGCACATTGCTAGGTGTCATAAAAAGCACAATGCTAGGTGTTATAAAAAGCACATTGCTAGGTGTCAGAAAAAGCACATTGCTAGGTGTCAGAAAAAGCACATTGCTTGGTGTAGTAAAAAGCGCATCGCTAGGTGTCATAAAAAGCACATTGCTAGGTGTCAGAAAAAGCACATTGCTAGGTGTCAGAAAAAGTACATTGCTAGGTTTCATAAAAAGCACAATGCTTGAAGCACATTGCTAAATGTCATAAAGTGTTAAATGATACATGTTATAAAAATCAGGATAGGTATCAAAAAAACAATGATAATTGTCAAAAAAGCACAATTATAGATATCAAAAGGAAAATGCTAGATAACATAAAATAGCAGTGTTAGATGTCATAGAAAAGCCCATTGCTATGTGTTATAGAATGGCATAGTGAGAAATGTCATAAGAACACAAAGCTATATATCGAAGAAATACGATCTTAGATGTTATAAAGAAGCACAATGAAGAATGTCATAAAAAGCACAATGTTAGATGTCATGAAAAAGCATAATGTATTATATCATAAAAACACAATATTAGATCTAATAAAAGCTCTCAATGTTATGCCATAAATAAGACAATACTAGGTATCATGAAAGCATTATTTGTAGTTATCATAAAAAACACAATGTCAGAAATAATAAAAAGCACAATGTTAGATGTCATAAGTACACTGCGAGGTATCATAAAAAGAGAATAATTGTAGTTGTCCTCAAAAAACACATCGCGACACGTCATAAACATACAATGCTACACGTCATAGAAACCATAAAAAGAACAGTGTTTGGTGACATAAACAAACAATGCTAGACGTTATATAATAACAATTGCAGAAGTCATAAAAGTCTACAGTGCTAGATGTCATGATATGCAGTGATGTATGTCATAAAACAGCAGAGTGATAAATGTCATAAAAAATAATGCTAGACGTCATTAAACGCACAATGATAGATATCATAAAAAAGCACAATGGTAAACGTCATTAAGGAAAGCATGAGGGCAGATGTCATAAAAATTTCAGGAAAGTTAACAGGATTTTTTTCATATTTTTTTAGTTTGTCTAGAAAGTATCAGCGGGTCTGTGTTGCCTAGTGCATACCTATCTCCCATGAGAAAAGATTCTAGTTAAAACCGCCGCAAGATATAACCAGGAGTCTTGCTTACTTTTCTAGGAACATGTGGATCGATGAAGCTGGTATTTGTGACTTGCATTGTTTCTGAACTCACCAGTTGGCTGTAAACCCACACCATGAAATTATGAAACGTTTGGAGAAAACTTCAAGATGCTCGGAGGCCATAAAAAGTGTCATAGAAGTTTGTAAAGAGAAAATGGTAAAGACTAAATCAAGTCGTCCTTGTGTCCACGCTATTTCTGACAGTGTGTGTGTGTGTGTGTGTGTGTGTGTGTGTGTGTGTGTGTGCTTTCTTATTTGCACATTAAGGAGATATGGTTGTACACTCGTGGTGCCCCATCTCTAGAACTCTTTACACATCAAATCGCCTTTTAAGCCAGCGTAGACTGCCGAATATCACCTTGCTTAGTCTACTACCCATTCACCACCTTTGCAATAAAATACTACTGTTTTTTTTACCTCCTTTCTGGCCAGTTTCGTGCCTGGCTTTTTGTCGTATCCAATGACGACTCAGCAACAGCATCTCATGAAATACTGACTGTCATTTGTCAACATAGTCCAGCTTAATTGGATCCTTGAAGACTGTAATTAGGTTCCTCTCCCCCCTTCTCTCTCTCTCTCTCTCTCTCTCTCTCTCTCTCTCTCTCTCTCTCTCTCTCTCTCTCTCTCTCTCTCTCTCTCTCTCTCTCTCTCTCTCTCTCTCTCTCTCTCATGGTTGACAGCTTTGTGGTCCTCAGCCTTTCAATGTAGGTCAGTACTCGAAATTCAGTTACTATTTACTGTAAGTTACTCATTTCTTGGGCCTGTCAATCAGATCTCTGTGCTTCTTTAGGTGTGGTGACCAAACCTGAAAGGCGTGATTCAGTTAAACTCTGATAAATGTGAACAGCTTACCAAGTATTTCATTATCCATATACTTGACTGCGATTATGATGTTTGCCATCAGCCAGTTTGCCCTTTTCACAGTTCTCCTGATGTGCAGCTCAGTGAAAGATTAGACAGACTGTCGACTTTCTGCTGTGTAATAAAGGCAACGAAGCCTTTATGAATGAACACAAAGGAAATCAAACAGTAGCAGACTATTGGAACCTTTCTTGGCTCTTTGTGATAATGGAAGAGATCATGGACTCAGATAGTGGTATGTAAGACTTAAAAGGCATACGCGTAACTTAAGGAAAGAATACCTCTCAACTTTACTTTTTATAGAAAAGATCTAGATATTGTCAGTCTTGGACTAAAAGCGAAGTAATCATCAAATCTATTCCTTAGCGCATATATGGTGTATCTTTGAACTTCTCGAATTGGTAAATCATCCCACATGTTAACTGTCCTGTTCAAGAAATAGTACTTTACTTCACTCAGTAGAATATAAAGGAATACAAAGGAATTCCAAGAGCAATTTTTGAGGCTATTTGAGTGAAAAAATCATGTCAGGAATGAGTCTAGCAAGAGGAGAAAAACTTATAGATGATATAAAGAGAAATAAGTAAGCTTTACATGAAAATAAGGAAGCACAAATAATATCAATCATTAACATATTGCGAAGTATTCAAGTCTATTCTTAAACGCATCTATGGTACTCCTTTCCACTTCTTTAATCATTCCATGTCTTACTAATTAAGAAACGGAAAATGAGTATTTCGCCTCATTAAAAATAACAGCTCTCTTGTCTACTGGTTTGTATCCAAGTAAAAACAGAGTTCTTAGACTAAGAGCATCAAAGCCTTTGGTAATTTTCAATACCTGCACTAAATCACCCCTTAATCTTTTCTTTAATGAACGAAATGAATTAAAGTTGTTTAGCCGGCTGTCGTAGGATTTGTTTCTCAGTCCATGAATCATCTTGGTTGCTCGCATCTGTACTGTCTTCACTCTGTTTATATCTTTATTCTGGCATAGTGACCCAAACGCAGGAAAACTTTCGAGATGTAGACGCATAAGTGATATGCGTAAGGAAGGATAATTTCCTTACACAAACCCGAAAGCCCTACTTATGAGTCCAAGAATTCTTTTTTTCGACCTTTTTCTACAGCCCCTGTGCACTGCTTATTTGACTTTGGGACGACAAAAATTACTACACCCAAGGCTTTTCCCTATCTACCTTTGTAGGTCAAAATGATTTATACTCTATCTTGCCTTCTCGTTTTACGACAGATGTGTAAAATTTTGTATAGATGAATATGAAAATTCATTGGAAACCTGTGAGCCTAGCCCAACAGTGTGTCCTTGTCAGTTGTAGATTTACGTCCCGTCTCATTCACTTACTACGCACCCATTATCAATGTCATTTATGCATATGAGAAAGAAGACAGATCCCAAGACTTGTCTTTATGGCAAACCACTTGTTACGTTTTACCATTCTGAGACTTGACCACCAAAATCTACTCTTTGTTTGTTGCCAGTCAACTGAATTTCTAACTACCTAAGGGTCATTTAATTTTTGTTGGTAATCATTGACGTGGAAGATATTCGAATGCTTTCCGAAAATCTGAAATGATACTATCAGTCGCTCAATTTTCATCATGTTTGTAGAAAGAGTCACGAAAGACATCAAACAAATCGTTGGATATGGATGATTTTGGTCAACAATGATGAAAATCGTATATTGATAGGTGGTCCTTTAAACACTTTGCGATCTTTTTAGTATGATGGTTTCCATTAGATTACCAGCTACAGACATCAAACTAATTGGACGATTATTCTCGGATGGAGACTTATAACCTTTTTTGAATATATATGTATCATATTTTCAAATTCCTAATCCTCAGAAGTTTTCCTTATATCAACTGTGGTAGTAGGTGACATCTGCTGCTGCCACTGTTCTGTAGCAACAGTAGCATGAGAAGCATGTAGCCACCTGGCTCAAAATTCCAATACCTTTTATCATCTAGTTTTTGTGTTTCATTTACTATCTGCCCCCCTCCCACACACACACACACACACACACACACACACACACACGCACGAAACTCTTCCAACTATGTAAAATTCTTCGACTATTTGATTTCTTGCCATGAAGCTTTGCTCTCTTCACATCCACGAACTGAGGTCTTATATGCAGGGGATTTCAGTGTACACCACAAGGATTGGTTAGGCGCAAACAAGAACGATTCTGGTGGAGCCAAGACCTTTCCTTTTTCTCTTCTTAATGATCTGGAAAAAAATAATGAAACGCCCTACCTGAGTTCCAGACCTTCACAACAGCACCTCTAACACGACCTCGATTTTACTTCTGAACCTTCCCAGTATTCATACACCATTTCCATCCCCCTGGGGTCCTCTGACCACAATATCATTTCTATAACTTCTAATTGGACACGCTCATCCTCTATCCGCCCTTGATACGACAACTTTGACACTTTGGGGAAGCTTTTTGGTTATCTTAGTTCTCCTTCTTTATTGACTATCTCTGGGATTGGTACTGCTCCTATGTTACCTGTTGCATTAGGAATGGTCCATGCCAGACTATGAAACCTTCCTTCTCCATAAAGCCATTCTGCTTTCAGATCTGCTCGGAATCATTTAAAGCTGTTCTGTGGAGAGCCATGAGCACTTTCATAAAAGGAAAGTGTGCTGTCTTGACTTCTGCCAACAGATCTTTTTGGTCCTTCGCCAAAAGCACCTCCAACGACATCTGTAATTAACCTCTCCTTCTCCTCTCGACCTGATCAATCTATTGCTGACTCTCCAACCGATAAACCCTCCCTTATTTCATTTTTTCTCTAACTGACATTTGCATAAGTCAGATTCTAATCCTCTACCCTATCTCCTCGCACTGAATCTACACCATCTCATGTACTCTCCTTGGGCAGAGTCTTCCAGGTACTCTCCCAACTCCAGTTGGAGAAGGCGCATTGTTCATATGGCATTCCTCCTCATGATCTTAGAGTGTTTCTCGAGCTAGCACCAGTCATTGTTTGCCTATTTCCTTTCTATTGACCCCCCCCCCCTTCCGCTTGGAAGCACGCATTGGGTCAGCCTATCCTTCAGAGAGGGGACTGCTCTAACCACCCCAAAATATCACTCTATCCTCTCACTTCTGCAGTCCCAAAAGTCTTTGAAACTCTCCTTAACTCACTTTCTCAAACGCTTGAAATCCCATTCCCTTCTTTCACATCACCAGTATGGATTTCGTAGAGCTAGGTTTACCACTGATCTGTCCTATGTGACTCACCACTGGTCTTCCTCTCTCAGGAATTTTGATGAAACTTTTGCCATAGCCTCGGCATTCCCAAAGCATTTGAGAAGATATGGCACGATTCCTTGCAGTCTGAAGTTTCTTCCTTTGCTTTCACTGTTTCTCTCTGTTCTCAGACCCACAATTTATTCTCTGGTTGTTCCATTGCGAGAATTTGATATGTAGTCAGGGCCTACAGCAGGAGAGCTCTTTAAGGTTCTAATTGCATTGCTTGTATCAGTGAGGATGAAGGGTCTGCCGGCAGTTGTTTCTGGATGGATTTTGTGTAGGTGCTCATGACTTTCCAGTTCAGTTGTGAACTTGAGTTATGGCTGAATTTTAGGTGGGGTTTCATGAGTGTGTCTGTGTGTTCTTTGGTAGAAGCGGTGTCGTTGATCCGGGTCAGGAGTGCTTCATGAGTGGAGGCTGGACTGGTCCGGTAAGAGAGGTTCTTCTTGAACGTATGCCAGAAATAGTTGCTGTGGGTGTTGTGGCTCATTGTGTTAGGGAGTGAGCGCCTGTTTTCAGGACTGCCTTTTAATAATTCAGATAGTGATGGTGTTATTCAGAGTTTGTTAAAGTTCGTTAAATTTGTTCTTTGATTTCTGTTGATGATGAATGGTTTTGTCTGGTATCATTATCTTGTGTGTAGCGTGTAGGGAGAGTTTCGGCTTGAATTTCTTTCTTTGCCTTTGCGGTGTGTGGTTTTCGCTACCTTTGTTGATCTTAATGAAATATGAGGCTGCAAGATCTAGGAATAGGAAGTCACCTTCGTATATTGAAGTCTTTGAACTTTGTTTCTGTGCATTGTGTGAAGGCTGGCTTTTTTGTCGTATGTGTTTGCATTTTTGATGATTGTTTTATTATCACGATGGGAAGATGGTCAGAGGACGGACAGTTCGTGTTCACGTAACGTTCTCAGGCGGTCCGTGTGTGTGTGTGTGTGTGTGTGTGTGTGTGTGTGTGTGTGTGTGTGTGTGTGTGTGTAAGGTCGGCTGCTTGAGGTGATGGGTCGGGAGTCCAGTTGGTTGATTGTGTGGGTTTAGGATAATAACAGGTTGCATTTGGTTTAAGAATAGTTCAACTTGGGGATCTTTGGTCAGAATGTTGAAGAATGATAGGCACTGAAATCTTCTTCACAGATATCAATGTTAGGTGTGCTGGTCAGATTTTGCAGTTGGAGAAAAACATGGGGGGGGCATTTGAAAGGGGAGGTATGTAGATGTTGATTATGTTTCAGTGTGCTGTGATGTTTTATCATTAAGGATTGTATTTCAAGGGTGTTTATGTTGTCTGTTTATTGGACAGGATTGTGTGCTCTAGGCTACGGATTAAGTTTTGTGTGCTCTAACAGGGAAGCCGGCTGTGTTGATGTCACAAATTCTTTCTGTAATTTGAAGAAATACATTAAATCATAATTTTCTAATGATGAAATTAACATCTGCAAATGTTTAGTGTTTGCCAGTTTGTCAAAACCAGTGGATCCTAATTACCCTAAAAGGTTTACAAGAGCTATCAACACTTTAAGAAAAGACAATGATGCACATATTGCTAAAGCAGATAGGGCTAACACAGTTGTGGTTATGGAAAAATGTAATTGTTTATCTAAGATGAATGATCTTTTAAGGGATGACACAATATCATTTAAACTCAGTAAGATTTCCGTAGAAGCACTTAATTCTCATTTCAATAAAGAACTGAAGTTGTTGTTGAAAGGTAACGGTTCTCTTATCAAAAGTTTTTCATCTTTGTCCCCTTCATTGCCATATATGTATTGACTTATCAAAAACATAAACAAAATTTTCCAGCAAGGCCTGTGTTGGGTTCAGTGGGCTCCATAACATATAAATTGTCAAAATGGTTAGTTTCCTTATAGCCCATTAGTGGGTATGATATCAAATTCTAATATCATGAACAATGTAGATTTAGTTAACAAGCTTAATGATATCAGTGTTAATTTTGATTTCAAACTGGTTAGCTTTAATGTTTCATTTCTGTTCACAAAAGTTCCAGTTGATGACTTCTCAGAATATTCATTTGATATTCTGGATGATATTCATTTACATGTTTCAAAGTCTGTTTTTATTGAACTGATAAAACTGTATAAAAGACAGTGTATTTCAATTTGATGGAGAGTATTATTCTCAAAAATCTGGTAAGGCAATGGGTAGCCATCTTTCACACGTAATAAGTAACCTTTACATGGAATTCTTTGCAACAAAGCTACTAAAGGATATCTTACCTTCTAATGCAATTTGGTTTAGGAATGTAGATGATGGTCTTTGTGTTTGGCTAACAAAGGAAAATTTGCAAATATTTTCTCTTACTTAACAATCTAGTACCTTTCATCAATTTTAGTGTAGAAAATTAAAATAATGGTATGATACCATTTTTAGATTGCATGATCCATATGGATGGAAACAAGTTTAAGCTTAGTATATGCAGAAAACCTACCAGTGAATGCTCATGTATCCATTATTACTCAACTCAACATGACAGTTGAATTATCATCGTTCCAGTCATCACTTATTTGCAGTCCAGAGTGCTGGACACGGCGTTTGGTCCTAAACCCAACACAGGTGTTCATCCTCCTCTTGGGGCTGGTCGGTTAATGGTTACCTGGTTTAGGATGATACATACACATATAGAAGTAAAGACCTGGTCTGTATACACAAGGCTAATAGATGGGACTGCACGAGCGCAAAACTCTCTCTCTGTACCACACAAATGACTTTTACAAATAGTAATCTGTCACACACACACACACACACACACACACACACACACACACACACACACACACACACACACACACACACACACACACACACGCACACATCAAGAATGTAAACATAAAGTTTTCTTTTTTTCTCTGATCTCCGAACAAGCACATAGTAATACTTTTACCTCATTTTTCATAGCGAACGACATGGTCGTGTTGATGGAATGAAAAAAGTGAAAGAAAATAATATCAGAAATGACTCAGGGCTCCACAGATGTTTGTTGACCCGACTCTTAAAGGAAGAATGGTTATACAAGAGAATGAAGAGAAAGACGTAGGCCAGCTGTTCGAGGGAGGAAGGAGGCATCATGACAGCCAGTCAGTGGGATTTAACAGGAGAAAATATGAATGACGCAGTCCATGGCCACTTTACGGTTTTCAAGGTGATTAGGTTAGTTTTTCTTAGCGCTAGACTGAGCATGAACGTCACCAGAATATTGCCTATGCTGATAAGCAAGTTTAGTAGATAGCAGGGTGTGGCCGATAGAGGTATATATATCTTTTAATACCTTTTACAACATCTCGTGACCAGGAGGTAGAAACAGCTGGGAGACGTGAGTCTGAAGATGAGGGTAACAGAGTAAGTTATCAGGTGATGGTATATTCTCCTGTTGTCCCGCCGGATCTTTAGTTGTCCACAATTTACCCTATACAATACGGGAGGAAAAACTCCAGGTCCTTACCGCAAGTGGTATAAGGGAATCTAATGCTAAACACCACCATCTGAACTTTTCATTTTAAAGTCAACATGAAATATTATATATTTTTCTTAAACGCACTCTCGCAGAACATGGCAGTTTGGATTTACTGATGAAGCTTTGTATACCCATAGCACAGTAAATCAACTACCTCTCCTGGATATCATAAGGTTAATGCTGATCATACGAGTACATGTCTTCATATAAGTCTACTTACAATTCATACCTATATCTAAGTTAGTCTCACCTCCAAAGTTACCGTTCACCAATTTGAAATGTCAGTTATCAATCTCTTTAACAGATATATTCATACAGAGTCTTTGTTTTTGTTTTTGTGTGTTAGTTTAGCTCATAAAGACAAAACGTTCATCCACCATTAGAGATTGGACGATAAATGTTGAAAAATTAGCCTCCCAATTATTTTCAGGTTCTATCATTAGTACCACCATTAGACCTTCGTTATGGTTGCTAAAGGACAATGCTG
The DNA here is from genome assembly GCF_036320965.1 of Panulirus ornatus. Lineage (NCBI taxonomy): Eukaryota > Metazoa > Arthropoda > Malacostraca > Decapoda > Palinuridae > Panulirus > Panulirus ornatus. The sequence goes on from NC_092226.1 coordinate 60,296,709, forward strand.
GCTCAAACAGTCTTCTCTTGTTCAAGAATCGTAAACACTACATCATTTTGATCACAAGTCATTCTTCGGTGACACCGTATCAGTTAATGAAACGGTCATTAGAGAAGACCTGCAGAGTTAGATATTTCCTGGTTATGGTGAGTTTACTCATCTTTGACCTTGACGACAACACGTCAGTGAAGTACGTCAGCCGAAAAGGTGATCAAGAGTCAATTGATCTGTCATTATTTTCTGTCTTTATCCATAAAGGCATCAGCTTTATGTCAAGGTAAATAAATGCACTGTAAGAACATGTGATTTATACGTCAACCACAGCCTGTGCACCAGTCAAGGTGGACTCTAAACTCCCACAGGAAACTGCATTTCCTATTGTCAGGAAGCAATGCGTTGCAGTCTAGATTGACTCAGAATTTACAGTAAATTCGATTGTTTTCAGTTAGAAAATAGGGAAAAGAAGGAAGATAAGCACATAGGAAGAAAGCCAGGAATTTACTGCTGTAGAGGTTTGTTCAAGATTTGAGAGATTAACATATAGAAGACCTGACGGTCCACGATGCGGTCATTTCTTGGCGGTCAGGAGTAGTATGTGAAACTTCTGATCTAGAGTAGGAGTGTTATGAGAATTAGCAAAAAAAGATATTCATTGTTAAGGGAAGATAAAGGATATGGATGATAAGCTAATACCATAACTAAAGGATTTGTGTATCAGAGTGGAAAGCACTGCACCAAAGAGCTACTGAGTTAGAAATGCAGGGAAAATAGAATATCAACAGGTGAGTGAGATTCAAAATCAAAGAAACAAAGTATGATAAGAATATCGAATGGATCCATTGATTTTTGGGTGAGGATTGTAAGTGATGAAGTATGATAAGTGAGGTGGCAATATGGAGGGGCGAAATCTTGTTGGAATGTTTTTTTCTTTCTTTTTTCTTGTCAGAGAATAGAAGAAAAATGGTGCCACTATGAATTATGTAACATATGAGTTGATGAGTGAACTATTTGCAAAAGGCAAGGTTAGGACACTTTTCAAGCGTCTGTTATGAAATACCATTATAGATAAAATGCTGTGATATATCTCGTAGGAATCATTTCTGAATTTAGTGCAGAGGGTGTGAGAGTAAGTCGTCCAGGCAGATTTTCAGCTTCCCTGTTTTTTCTTTTTTTTTCAGTTGCCATCTGACCACACTCGCGAGAGAACGTGTCTCAGCATTGCTCCTGTGATCTCAATGCTTAGTGACAAAGAAGATAACTCCCTCACCCGCTTCCTTTCTCCCAAGTGTTTGAGAGACTTCACCTGGGAATTTCCCTTCAAAGAGGAAGAACATCCGTTTCATTTCATGTTTAGTTTGCCAACAATATATGACTGGAGTATTCTAGACATCAACAAGAATAATGAGGAAATAGGGAAATTAGATGACAGGTTAAAGCTCTCGGAAAAGAAGCAGGTCTTGTAGCAGCAAAGTCTATTGAAATTGAGCAGAAGGAATCCTTATTTACAACAACGATAGATATCATGAAACCAGGGTTGTGACAACGAAGACGAAGTTAGAGGATAACTCTACCTTCCAACCTCCTAAAAAGAATTGTAGGATTTCAGAATCTCAGGCCAGGGCGATTTTGACTCAAAATAGGTTTAGCGTATTACAAGATGAGGTACAGGATGATCTTAGTATTATTCATGTAGGGAACTCACTTGTGAGGGATCAGGACTAGGAATTCTGTATTAAGGGTAAAGAGAGGAAACATATGTGCTTTCCTGGTTACAGGTTGGATGATATTCTGGAAAAGTTTGACGACATAGCCTCATTCACACAAGAGTAGACGACCTTTGTGGTCAAGGTTGGTACTACCAATATGGCTAGTGGCAGGTCAGAAGAAATCTTGACAAGGTATGGGAACCCTTAGATCAGTTGTATCGGGATTACTCCCTAGGTTTGACATCAACTCCTGTACCCTGGGACCATTATATTCGTAACAGAAGCTTGTATGCCATGGACGGTCTCCATTTGAATGGAATAAAGAAAGCTGGCTGTGGAAGAGTGTCTATTAGGCTATTTTTTCGATAAATATGGATTAGTTAGGTACTTTAGAAGGCGGGAGTACGAAGATAGGGATCAAGTTAAGGAACATGACTAGCATGTAGAGGTGGAGGGATAGATGGGACCAGGAGTACAAGGAACACGTTTGACAGATTCGGAAAGAAGAGAATAGAACAGGGCTGGTAGTGGAAGGTGTCCAGATAGAGGCCATATCTTAGGTAGTAGGGGGCAGGGAAGATGGGATCTGTCAGTTGCCACCTATTGGCATCGAAGCAGTCAGGGGTAGCCTAGACAGGTACAGGCAAATTTCCAAGTGCCGGGAAAAAGGCATGTGGGGACTAGAGCGTGACAAGTCACTTCCTAATGTGGTCACGCTCTTGCTTCCATTTCCCAGTGCTTCACATACACATGCACGTACTAGGAATTATAAACACACATACTAATAAGTAGACTTAGGAAACCGACTTTAAAGGTACTCACAAGTCGCAGAAGAAAATCACTCTGCTGAACACAAATGCACGGAGCATCATTTTCCCCCACTGACGAAAACTTTCATTCGTATATAAGATTATTTTATGTTATAGCACGGTGCGTTCGTAAAAAAGATATTGGAGTTAGAAACAATTGTTCTGGAAGAAAATCTTACTATGATTGGGATTTCAGAAACTTAGTTAGACAGAAAAAATAGAGATTTCCTTACTGAATATGCGATTCCTGGGCACACCCTGTTTAACAGGGATGGGGAAAGTCATGATGTCTTGCTCTTCGTAGAAAATCTAATCTTAATCCTGTACGTAAAATGTTGTAGCTGTTGATAAGATTAACCCCAACTTGTTGAAATCAAAGATATATTTCAAAAGAAAATAACATTAGGATTCCTTATAAACCCTGATGGAGACAAGAGTGGTAGACGAAAGACTTTATGACCAATTGGCTGAAATCTGTAGTGGACAAGATTCGATCATTGTAGAAGTCTCTGACATACCGGAACTAAGCTGGGAGAATCTCTGGTTAGTAGTGTGCGGCGTAGTGCCCTGTCATAATTAGTTGTTGAGAAATTACTCTTGATGACATATTAGACTGAGTTCTACTACGGATGAGAACCTCGTTTATAATATTGAAATGGGAGGAAAGTTTGGTACGAGTAATCACCGGCAATTCACTTTTGAGGTAAACTTCAACACAGCATATAATGCTGGTCAACTCGAAAGTCGAGAAAAACAATGCCTGATTTTTGACATGCAAGTTCAGTGGTGATTTTTCTTTTGGAGTTTTTAAAGATATGGAACGATCCACGAGTCAGAGTATTTGAAAACAGGACCATAAATACACTGAAGCATAGACTTGATAAATATCTTGCCTCAAATCCACGTCACATTTTTTGCACTTCCTTAGCTATTACGAGACGTATACGTAAGGTCTTCCTCCTTGTAAAATCTGTAAGCCGTCTTTCAACTCCTACCACACTAATCAGCGACGTCCTGGTATCTTCCATTCTTACAAATTGCCTCTCTAGCATCCTGTGGTCGTCTGTTGTTGTTTGATGTAGTTTGTGGAGAAATATATATGGGATCATTCTTGCATGATATGATGTTAGATGAAATGAACTACACTAAAACCAATTTCCATTCTTTTTAAGTCTATTTCTTTGTTTCACGTTCATCTTCGATGATTGATTTTAAAAAGTTACATACATGTAAACCCAAATTATGGTCTATTCCTTCTTAAGAGAAAGAGATCTTAACTAGTTCATGAGTTCATTGATGCATTTTCAGCCAAGTATGTAAAGTAATCCAGAGAAAATATACTCGAATTCCGTCGTGGATGATCCTACCGTGTCATGCTTTTGACATAAGCGTATAAGAGTAATGTTGATGGAAGCTTAATGCCTTAAGTGAAGAGAGTGATTAACAATCACGTTGTCTTTCTTCGAGATATTAGCTTTGGGACACTAATAATTTCATGCAAGTGAAAATGGCAATTAAGATCACTTGGGAGGATGGATTCCTGATTGTTAATTCTGACTAACCATTCTAGACGGGCACTGTGTTTTTTTTTTTTTTCTTTTTTGTGTGTGTGTGTGATAATGGCAATACCAGCGGTTCCAGTACCTGTACTACCAGACTCATCCCAGTGAATGATTCGTGAGAAATCTGGGCTCATTGTTGGTGGGCGTAATGATCATTATGGGCGTCATCTTTGGCTCCTTACATTAGTTGAAGACGTAACCTGAATAGATAGTAATGAGGATAGGAAGGAAATGTGATATCAAGAGAGTGTATTCCCTCGGCGCTAACAAGGTAGTTGCTGTGTCTCACATGGTAAAGTTCACAAATATTATGAAATATTTGTTCAACATCAGGTGTGGTTCGCCATTTACAGTGTAGAGGAATATCGCCCATTTGAGATGAAAGTCTGGAAGGGACCATTTTTGCTGGAATAGGGTGAGCTTGTTAAAACCCATGAGATGATTATCATTCTGTTGTTCGTCTCTGATACAAGAACAACTTAATTTTTCCTTATGAACGGATTCTTGGTCATCTGGGACACCAGACTATCCAAGCCTTCTTGCAGACACTAGAGCAAGTATGGGTGCACCAAAATCAATTAGGAAGCCATTATATGCGACGTCTTCAAGATTCTACCTATCCTGACGTTTGAGCAATATTGTGACTGGAACCAACTACAACATAAAGCGATCTAAATCTTTCTTCACTTGATACCTGAATGTAGTTACAACAGCTCTATCCAGCGGCTACTTGTGATACAAGACAGTGATAACATCTTACGTATTCAGCGTGTGATTCATTATCCAGGTGAATGTTCCTGGTAACTCCATGGCTTTATAGAGACGTTTGTTTATTGGTAATTCATTTCCTTTGCAGAGATGATAAGCTCAAGCCTTTTACATGCCTGATACATGAGTGAGTATCATGGATGCATGTTCATAACCAGAGGGTTTGATCATAGTATCATCAGAACAACAAAGTATGCGATGCTTGATAGTTTTAGGCAAAGACTTAAGGATAGTAAGACATTACACAAGGTGGGGGCAAGTAAACAACTCTTTGGAATTTAAGTTGATAGGTATCTCACTCCATTTTTCCGATCTTGACAAAAAAGTTAACTTTCTGTTGGACAGGTAGCCAGAGATCAGTCGCTGCAGCAAAACTCCTATGTCTGTTTTAGTTCAAATTATTTGCCGATTAGCAACGTCAATAGCACCTTTAATATCAAGAGAGGTGGCGCAGTGAAATGTTAAAATAATAATGCAGTGGTGTACAGAAATACCTTATCGTGTGGGTTACAAAAGATTTTTGACTCTCTGTAAACGACGATTGAGGATCGTCTTTTCAAAAATTTTGCATAAACAGCGAGTCAAGGATGTGTGTTAGGTCAAATGGCAACTGGTTGGCTGGACTTGGATATTTGATAAGGCTATTCGTCCAGCAGCCGGAAAGCTGTACTATCATTTGGCTGATCTTATGGGCTTCCGTAGTGCAGCGATTAGCGTCTCTGACTGTGAATTTACACATGGGTACGATCGAGCTCGAATCTTGGGCACGGCAGCTGGCCTCTAGCCAATCCAGCTCTCAGTCATCCTGTGTATATAAACACGTGCGTGCATGCGGCGAGTGCGCGCGCGCAAGTGTGTGTGTGTGTGTGTGTGTGTGTGTGTGTGTGTGTGTGTGTGTGTGTGTGTGTGTGTGTATATGTGTTTGTGTGTGTGTGTGCGCGTGTGTGTGTGTGTGTGTGTGGTATAGGAGTTGGGGTGGCAAATGGAGCACAAGAGTATAGTTGGGACTTATTTCAGACGTTTCGAACCAACGTCCTTTGTCAAAGACCTGAACAAACAAAGGAATATCTGGATGGCTCCAAATCGGACATCCATTTGACAGCCTGGGACTGAAGTCCCTCCATTTGGTCAAGCTGCCTGCGAGGATCCATCATCTCTCTTAATGACCAATCACGTACCGGAACTTGTGCCACTGTCCTTACCCAGGTCACAAAGCCTGCCCTGATGCTCGTGGAATTGTCCAAAAGTATGTGTACCTACTCCAAGGATTTCTCACTGGCCTTATCCGTCTCTCTATATCACATGAATCCATCCCAGCTAGCGAGATGAAATCCTTGCTCACTGTGTATTATCACTTCATTTGACCCATGCCCCCTAAAATCCATCCTTTGTTCCTCACTTTTGTCTAAGACTCGACGAGAAGATTTGCACATCCAGAGCACGATCTCGGTCTCGCTCTCTTTGGAAAATCTTATTTTCCCTCAACTGATTCACACTGCTGATCTTCTGCCTGTTATCTCACCAAGTCTCTCTCTCTCTCTCTCTCTCTCTCTCTCTCTCTCTCTCTCTCTCTCTCTCTCTCTCTCTCTCTCTCTCTCTCTCTCTCTCTCTCGATAAAGTAGTAATGCTGTTATCCTTATCGCTCAAATAACACAGCAACTTTTTTCCTGGGTAGTAAGTGCTAGTTCCTAATTGCTCTCTTAAATTAAAAGTAGAAAAAAGGATATTGTTCCCTTCAAACTTTGCTTCTGTGACCAGGACAATGATAATTTCAAATTTACGTATTTCCAATTGGACAGAGGGTGAATTTAAACATTTTCATTCGCATAAAGTTAGAAAAACAACATATTGATCAAAATTAACATGTTTTTACACTAATGTTGATCAAGAGCGATCATAAAAGGTTTAGAAGTGAGTAGTTTTTCAAAATTTATGATTGTACTGTAAATCACGTTCACTAATCAGACCCCAAATATAATCTCCCATCATGTTCTCGTTATATATTCCTTGGTAGCGAAGTTTAAGTCCAGTGTATCCTGGTGGAAGCGCTCACCTTGCTACTCCGAATGCGCTCCCATGTTCTTGAATTTATCAAGATGAGCGTCAAGGAT